>NC_090256.1:26064373-26431253 GCF_037325665.1 Littorina saxatilis
TTCCGGGGGAGCATGCCCCCGGATCCCCCTAGTTCGCGTGCCTGCTTTGCAGGCGCGCGCTTGCTTCGCCACTTCGCTGATTTGCCCCCCCCCCCAAAAACAAGAAGGGCAAAGCCCATACGACTCACATGCTTTACACATTTTTCCTACCAAAATACATGTGACCCAAGGTCAAGGTCATCCAAGGTCATGCAACACAAAGTTGTTAATTCAAGACATAGGAAGTACAATGGTGCTTATTGGCTCTTTCTACCATGAGATATGGTCACTTTTAGTGGTTCACTACCTTATTTTGGTCACATTTCATAAGGGTCAAAGTGACCTTGACCTTGATCATATGTGACCAAGTGTGTCTCATGATGAAAGCATAACATGTGCCCCACATAATTTTTAAGTTTGAAACAGTTATCTTCCATAGTTCAGGGTCAAGGTCACTTCAAAATATGTATACAATCCAACTTTGAAGAGCTCCTGTGACCTTGACCTTGAAGCAAGGTAAACCAAACTGGTATCAAAAGATGGGGCTTACTTTGCCCTATATATCATATATAGGTGAGGTATTGAATCTCAAAAACTTCAGAGAAAATGGGAAAAATGTGAAAAATAGCTGTTTTTTAGGCAACATTTATGGCCCCTGCGACCTTGACCTTGAAGCAAGGTCAAGATGCTATGTATGCTTTTTGGGGCCTTGTCATCATACACCATCTTGCCAAATTTGGTACTGATAGACTGAATAGTGTCCAAGAAATATCCAACGTTAAAGTTTTCCGGACGGACGGACGGACGGACGGACGGACGGACGACTCGGGTGAGTACATAGACTCACTTTTGCTTCGCATGTGAGTCGAAAAGGAGGAACCCCCCCCCCCCCCCCCCCCCCCCCCCTTACAACTCATTTGGTCCGGCCCTGCACAACAGAAAGTAAAAGAGAGAGACAGAAAAGGGGGAAGACAGTGTGTGTGTCTCACTCTGAATCAGTGTATGTGTGTGTGAGTGTATGTGAGTGTGTAACATTGTGTGTGTATGTGTGTGTGTGTGTGCGCATTACAGCGTGAGTGTTTGTGTGTGTCACAGAGTGTGTTTGTGTGTATTTGCTAGGTGACTGATCCACAGGGATATTCAAGTAATGTATAC
This sequence comes from Littorina saxatilis, assembly GCF_037325665.1. Lineage (NCBI taxonomy): Eukaryota > Metazoa > Mollusca > Gastropoda > Littorinimorpha > Littorinidae > Littorina > Littorina saxatilis. The sequence goes on from NC_090256.1 coordinate 26,065,508, forward strand.
CGACTCCCATATATATATCCAGTGAATAAGACTAAAGATGACCCACAGTGAAAACTAATACATGTACATGTATCTCCTTGAAGTACTTGGTAGATCTACCTGTAGACTGGAGTAGCTTTTTAATGTGTAAAGGCACAGTCCTTCCCCTGTAAACTTTTTGGGTCACTGTCTCAGATCAATCCAGCCTTTTACATGGGATAAGACCTCTTGGACACAAATCATACGTCAACTGTGTAATGTCACATAACTATCAGAATCGCACTTTCCCCAAGAGCAACGCATGTTTGGATTGATTTCACTCCTCTCTCCTTGCTTGTTTACTTCGAGCACGTGTGGACTGGAAGTCAAAATCTTTGTCCGAGCTTCAACTTCAAACGGCATAACACTGCCGAACAGAGTAGCAGAGTTATTTCCAAAAATCATCTATTGATATCATAGATCATACATACCTTTGCTGAGCCAGGCAGGTCATTTTGAAGTTCATCTTTGAGTTTCACAATCTCTTCTTTGGACAACTGTTGAAAAATCATGGTGGTGGATGACTTAAATTTCTCAGGGAACCAGAGAGCCTCTGCCAGAGCTCAATCAAAATCGGCTTTGAAATCAAGCTTCAAATCAGAACAGTGTTTTTATCTATTTTAGTACAGTCTACCCTTTCTCAAATAATAAATGAATTACTTGTTGTGCACTTGCAAACCAGTTGCGCTGAGTAACACTGATGGCACAGAGTCCAATGATACTGAAATAATGAGAAATGTTACAGCTAAAGTGCAAAAGTGATGAGTTCTGACTGCAAGTCACCGGCAGAATCTATCCTCACTGAATTCTTTTTTTGCAGCTCAGTGTTGACAATATGGGTGCTGTTGTTGAAGTACGATGAACTGTGACACACCTGACTTTGTATCATCTATCACATACCCACATGGGTTTTTTTCACAGTCAGCACTTGATTCCAATTGGATGTCATTCAAAACGTTGTAAAAAAATAAAATAAAATAAACAGTAATCTGATGTACTTGGTGATGCAAATGTTCAGTTCAACCAGGAAGTTTGCTGAGTCAAGCGCTCGTTGAGATCTGCCTGCACAGCTGAAATATCACCCACACGTAGACGAACACTGTTTGTATTCCTGTTTTGGAAAAGGAAAGAGGTCAATGCTGTTCTAACACGCACTCCAAAATATATCAATATATATCCAGTCACACAACAAGAGAGGTCACCGCCTTAGAGTCGGTTTTGTTTTGGGTGCTAATAGATGATAAGAACGTAGCACACTTTCGGTTTGGTTGACGTCTGGCATCGAGCGGTGTGTCCTCAAAGAAGTTTCCAGACGCGCAGTCTGAAAGTGAAACGGTATACTTGCAGCCCCCACTTCAGATCGCTCGAAGTTCCGAAAAAGAGTTGAGAAAGCTTTCTGTAAGTGAGCCGATTCACATCGACAAATCTGTGGCAGATGAGTGATTGCCTAGTCTCTCACACCCGCTGCTTCGCTGGCTTCTTTCACAGCTCGTCCTAAACCAAGCGTTGATCAACACACGTTACGTCGACAGACAGACCACAAAACATGCCACAGTCAGTCTGTGCACACGCGCGCTTCGTCTCTCAGCGTGTCTCACACTGAATGGAAGTACCAAGTTCACCCCTACTCACAATCACAGCTCGAAGTCCTGTGGACTCTACATACATGTAACAGTGACATCACTTTTTCTTCACTTGCCCTTCCGTAGAAACCTTTTCGTGTTCCTGTTTTGAATCTGACAGACACGCGTGCGATCGCCCAAGGTGTGCGTGCAGGTTCTCCTTCAGTCCCTGTGTGTTTGTTTACCTGGGTGAAGGTCAGCCGGCTAGGAATCACGTGGGCCACACGCTAAGTTTTGACCTTTCCCTTGGAGGCGTAAATGGGGAGCGTTCTGTTACTGGTGTTGAAGCGGGAAACGGTGTTCGGGTTTCTTTCTAACTCACTCAAAGGAGCGATAGTTTATGACAATTTTAAATTGTATCTTCGAGTAAAATACGAAAGTGATTTTTTCTGTTGCAAGCTGTTTACGTTATTGATTGTGTACGTCAAATTCATAGGCCAGAGAATTTCCTTGCGCAACGTTTCTCCCCCATTGAAAAATAGAGTTAATGTATGCGGCATGCAGACGATCACATGATGTGCACTGCATGGCTTATTATTGCTGGCGCCAAAATCACATCATTACAATTTTAATGTGAAAATTAAAATTTTCACGAGAAAATTAAAATTATCAGTGAAAATTACAAGTTTTCTCCCCCAGATAACGATTAAATTTCAGCGGTTTTGACTAATGTAACATGATCCGTCTTGAAGTGGGCCAGAACTAAACATTGATTAATAATTATGTTCATGTGAAAATTGTAATTATCAAGTCATCATGCTAATTACTTAGTGTTAATTAGTAATTATCAGGTGTTCGTGTTTAACTTATGGTTTTGACGCCAGTAACTGAGCCGAGGACAAGACTAACAAGTCGCCGCGTGACTTGAAGCAATATAAAAACATTTAGTCAAGCTGTCGGCATCAAAGTAACAGTTTAACACTAACAAAAACAGTCAGCGCAGAGACAATATTAAAATAGTCTCGACTAACCACACCCAAACTGACCGTATGAGACGGGTCACGTCCGCGTAGCCGTGCGAACGCAGTACTTATTTTCTGTAATTCTGAGCACATTTTTAAACATGACATATGTATATATTTTTGAATTCAGGAGAAATTGAGGAATACGATTCAATCCTTTTTAAATCTGTTGGTGAAAATTCGATTTTAATGACAACTTTAAATTAGCAAACTAGTTAACTAATTTTTAGCTGCCAAGCTGAGATTCAATCCCATAGTCCGGACTTCGTCGAACTTGATTGCTTGACCAAAATTTCAATCAATTTGATTTAAAAAAATGAGGGCGTGACAGTGCTGCCTCAACTTTCACAAAAAGCCGGATATGACGTCATCAAAGACATTTATCGAACAAATAAAAACAAGTCTGGGGATATCATACCCAGGAACCATCTTGAACACACGGCCAGTACCGTGTAACTGGCCTTGCACGGAACGATCCAAGGGGGGCAATCTCAGTCATCTCAAAGAGGGAAATCCAAACGCAATCCGCTTTGTTCGATTTTATGGGCTTGGACGATAGAGAAAAATAAGAAAAGCAAAAGCTGGAGTCCAGTCTGGACAAAACTGCTATCAAGAACGCAGAATTGATTTTTTCTGAGTTTTTTTTTAGCCGTAAGCGCCATGTTTATCGGAGCAGGAAACTCTTCCAGAGTGAGGCCCCTTCGTTGATGCATGTCAACAAGCATCAGATGTGCGAGAAGCGAAATTGTGCCGCAACTTCCTGCTCCAATTTAGAACACTGAATCATAAATTGCCTATACAAAAAGGTAGGACTCTTGGTATTCCCAGACAAGACAGAATCTGTCACAAATGTTCATCAGGTGACCTTGGGGACGAGTTCCATTATATTTTTGTATGTCCTTTTTTTACCAATTATAGAAAACAGTTGTTACGGTGCTATCATTATGCCCGCCCCAATTCAGTTAAATTCAGAGAGCTTTTTTCCACTACAAAAAAGAGTTTATTGCTAAAACTCGCAAAGTTCATGACACTTGTCATGGACTGTTTGAGAAGCGAGTAAAATTTAATTCTCTTTTAGCTTTATACTCCGTTATCTGTTTTGTGTTGTTTGTAATAGTATTTTTGTCCTTATGTTAACTCACCCATCACCCCCCCTCCCTCCCCCTTCCCCCCATTTCCCATAGTAAAGAAATGTATGTAATCACTTTGCACTTGTAGTGTTTTATTATTATTATTATTATTATTATTATTATTATTATTATTATTATTATTTATTATTATTATTGTTGAATTGTTTCTTGTATTGTTTTTGCTCTCCCTCACCCCTCAACTCCCTTTTCTGTACATAGTCTGATTTCTTTTTGTTTTAGTTCCTTTTATTTGGTGTTGAAAGAAATGTGTTTTTATTGTGTTTTTTAATTTTCCATGTACCCTCACGGGGTTTTTATCGGAATAAAACTTGACTTGACTTGACTTGACTTGACTTGACTTGATAAACATGGCGCTTACGGCAAACAAAAAAACTCAGAAAAAATCAATTCTGCGTTCTTGATAGCAGTTTCGTCCAGACTGGACTCCAGCTTTTGCTTTTCTTATTTTTCTCTATCGTCCAAGCCCATAAAATCGAACAAAGCGGATTGCGTTTGGATTTCCCTCTTTCAAATGACTGAGATTGCCCCCCTTGGATCGTTCCGTGTCAAGGCCAGTGTTCAAGATGACCCAGGAACTCTCATGTGAAATTTCATGAAGATCGCCGGTCCAGTAGTTTTCTCTGAATCGCTCTACTATACACACGCACACACACACACACACGCAAACACACCACCACCCTCGTCTCGATTCCCCGTCTGTGTTAAAACATTTAGTCAAAACTTGACTAAATGTAAAAATGAGTCATTAACACTGTCACTGAGTTAACATTATCGCTGTGACTGAATCAGTACACAGAACATGTATATTAGTAATTACTAATTTTCAGGTGATATTGGTAACCTCAGGTTTTGGGGCTAATAAGCCGTCATACTGGCTGATGGGTTTTTGCCAGCCGAGTGCGTGGAGCTGTAAGAAAGGTATCTGTTGTCATAGGATGACGACGTGAGGTGACTGAGCCGCAAGTAGTTTTACCGTGAAAACAATACACACAGTCTGACTGATCAGAGAGGGAAAATAAATTTGCAGTTGAAAAAGTTAATCAAAGTGATTGTCAATCAGTAAAGCCACTATTTGCTGGCCGGCCATACTAACACGATTTAACCGCAGGGGCGAATCCAGGGGGGGTTTCCGGACCCCCCCCCCCCCCCCCCCCCCCAGCCTAAACAAAATTATAAAGAAAGAAAGAAAATAAAGACAAACTGATGGCTCAATTTGCATCAGATTGCTCCATTTCCCCCCTGGGAGCCGGCCTTTGTCTTCTAAGTGACTTGGGAAAGTAGTTAGGCAATTTCTTGACTCAGGTTGCACCAGATCGGTCAATTGTCCTTGTTTAGATCCAAATTTGTCTTCTTAAAGGGCAGCTGTTGGGTTGTGGCTCTCAAAATCTGTTCATCAGAAGGAGTTCTCATGTAACTGAAACTATACTTAAAAGTTACTTGGTGATTTTAACAGCTTGATAACACAAGTCCCAAGATTTTAGACATGCTACAATGTCTTTAATCGAAGAAAGTTTGCATTCTTGGCTGAGTCAATGCAGCCCGCTCGAAAATTACTTCCCTTGGACGCGTGACGTCAGCCGAGGAATCGGCCGGGTTAAAAATGATGTGATCCGCCCCTGAACCGGTGTCGTCGGAACTGAAACCTCTGCTGAAACAATCCTTCTCATTGCGGTCAATGCGCATGCGCCAATCTTGGACTTAAAAAATGCGACCCGGCGGCTTTGACCGAACGAACCATGGGTTAGGGTTAGGATTAGGGTAAGGGTAAGGGTTAGGGTTAGGTTGTTCACGACCTGATTAATCTCCCCATGTTAGCGCATGCGCATTGACCGCAATTTGAAGGATTGTTCAGGCCGAGACTGAGTTTTCAGTTCGTGAAACCGGCTTGGTTGAATGATTGCTGTTCCTGCTTGACCGCAGCGAATTTTGAGAGTGGCACAAGAACCACGTTCCAATATTATTAGTGCATTTAGTCAAAGTCAGTTTCACTAGTTCAGATAGACCAGGACTGAATCGAGACGAGGGTGGTTGTGGTGTTCTCTTTGTCTTGTAGTCGTGTGTGTGTGTGTCGTGTGTGTGTGTGCCGTGTGTGTGTGTGTCTAGAGCGATTTCCACTCCCACAAAACTACGCGACAGATCTTCATGAAATATTACATACAAATAGAGAATACTACATGGCTTGTTGTGTCGTACCAGATTTACACGAGTTTGTTTTTTTAAATATTGAACTGCGAGCGAAAGCGAGCTGTTCACTATTTGAAAAAGCAACGAGTGTAAATCTGGTACGACACAGCAAGCAATGTAGTATTCTGTTTATTCTGGGGGAAAGGCCCCAATTAACGGACACTTAAGGTTAAACCCATTTTTCTCACAAAGTATATAACATAGCGCAATTTTGAAAACGGATTATTGTAGATCTAACCTACCTTTATCTTCATGTTGAAAAAGAATTGAAAAATGTGTTATACGTTAAAAGTTATTACGGTTTGAATTTTTCGGCAAATTGTCCGGTTTTGGGAAACCTACTGCCTAAATCCGGACAGGGGGTCACCAAAATCCGGACACGAAATTCGCTGCTTAATAGAGTAACAAAAGTTGCAGAAACCATGTTTTAATTAACAATTGCAACCGTTTTCTTTTTCGTGAACGTTCATGTATTTTTACATTTAATTATTATGTTGGTTTTTGCAACTTTTGTCAGTCAAAAAGCAAGTTTTTATGAAGATATGTATCTTTTTCTCGAGAGAGGGTTATGCGTTATTTTTAGTCAAGCCAGGGACCTATAAAATATAGGTCTATGGTCAAGCGAATTAACCGCACGTTCAACTACACACACACACACACACACCACACACCACACACACACACACACACACATATTTATTACATATTGGTCCCTGATATTACACATTATTACATAGTCCGTTATTTGGGCGCACGTGGTGGACGGTATTTGGAAAACCCCACTAGTTGGAGTTACAATGCAGCTGTTGTAGCCTGTTGATAAATGCGTTCATTGAGTACGTCGTATTGCATGGTATTTACTAATAGAGTGTATGTACTATCTACTTCAACCAATCAATTCATCTTAGAAAGTCGTAACTTCTTGCTGCACTTAGTTTACAAATGTCTAAAATTACAGTGAGAGTGCGAAAAACAGAAAACCACTTTCCGTGCAGAATGCGTGCGTTCAGTCGCCATGTTGCTTTGGTGCGAAGTGTGAGGGGATATCAATGAATCGTTTCGCGCAAAAAAATTTTTGTTGTGACCTCCCATTTCTGAGATATTGCTTGTCCGTTATTAGGCGCCCGTCCGGTAATTAGGGCCTTTCCCCTACATACTATACTTGCGTGTTATGTTACTGAAAATGTCTTGCAGTCGAGGCAGCTAAATTGAAGACGCTTGTTTTGGAACCTCGATCTCTTCTAAAGCCTCGTGCAATCTAGTACGTCAAAGCAAAGAAACGTCACTCTGAAAGTGTGGCGTGACGTGTTAGTTCTAAAGATTCACCGAGGGTAATTAGCGAGCGCAATTTTTGTTTCTATAATGACGTTTGTCTCGGTGACTTTGGCATCATAAGCACTGAGTGGAAAAACAGGTCCCTGCCAGACTTGCTTGACATGACCTCATTTACATGATATACACACGTGTGATTTGAACGATTATTATCTCACGGGTGTCTCTCTCACGTATGTAGGATAAAAATTCTTCTACATTTTTCAGTTTTTACATTTAGTCAAGTTTTTACCTGGAAATCGAGACGAGGGTTGTGGTGTGTGTGTGCGCGTGTATAGAGCGATTCCGAGAAAACTGCTGGACCGATTTTCATGAAATTTCACATGAGAGTTCCTGGGCACGATATCCCCAGACGATTTTTTTATTTTTTCGATAAATATCTTTGTTGACGTCATATCCGGATTTTGGTGAAAGTTGAGGCGGCTCTGTCATGCCCTTATTTTTCAATTAAATTGATTTAAATTATTTTTGTCAAACTGGCATTCTTTGTTTCTCTCCTGGCTATGGGATTGCATTGCCATTTCAGCTTGAAACTGAGCTTGTTTTTAATCAAGTTATTTTGTTAATTAAAGTTGTCATTAACGTTAAATTTTCTCTATCATATTTGAAAAATGATTGCATTATATTCTTTATCATCTCCTGAATCCAAACATATATATATATACATATGTTGTGCTTGCATAGAAGTTACGCGACTTGTTTCTCAGTCTCAAGTGTTACTTCACATGGCTACCAAATTAACATCAGTAATCATTTGCACATGCCACTGGCTTTGGTGAGGTCGTTCAGTCTGTTCCAATCGTTTCTGTTACAATCGTTTTGCAGGCTGTATGCATACGACGTTTTCTTCTTTTAGTTCTTCCTCTTTTTTTAAATGTGTGGGTGGGTGTTTTGTTTTTGATATTTAGAAGACTCCGAAACCGTGACGGCTGTTGTAACGATCTCAAGTTTCTCCCCGGCGAGCAGTCAAGTTCGCGGCACCTGCCTTGTTGATATCGCATAAACTGACTCCACACCGTAAAATGTGAACCGCGAGCTCAAGTTGTTTTTTTGTTTGTTTGCGCCCAACCGACCACGAAGGGCCATATCAGGGCGGTGCTGCTTTGACATATATATATAACGTGCGCCACACACAAGACAGAAGTCGCAGCACAGGCTTCATGTCTCACCCAGTCACTATTATTCTGACACCGGACCAACCAGTCCTAGCCGACTAACCCCATAATGCCAGACGCCAGGCGGAGCAGCCACTAGATTGCCAATTTTAAAGTCTTAGGTATGACCCGGCCGGGGTTCGAACCCACGACCTCCCGATCACGGGGCGGACGTAGGCCAACCGTGCCGATTAGCTCAAGTTGTCGTAATCTTCTGAAATTTTACTTGAAGTACTTCTTGTGTGTACACATCAGGGCCGGACTACCGGGGGGGGGGGGGGGGGGTTATGGGGGTTGCGCAACCCCCCTCCCCCCTAGCCTAAACATGTACCTCACTTATTTAAAACATTTTTTATTATTGTTTATTTTATGCCGTTTCATGCAAGGAGCGACCATTTTCCTATCTCAGAATATGACCTACCCATCAGCTTCAGGGGGCTTCGCCCCCTGACCCCCACAAGGGGCTCTGCCCCTTGGGGAACATCCCCCTGGACCACCACTGGCAACCCCCCCCCCCCCCCCCTCTATGCCTCTTAGCCTAGTCCGCCGGCCCTGCACATAATTATGATGCTGAAAGGTTCACAACAATCCAACGAGTCTTTACTGAGTGAAAGGATTAGGCTATTGCTTTTTGTCGTGGAACCAGTCTCTCAAAACAAGTTGCCTCAAAAATAACTTCAAGTGTTCAGTTCGACCAGCAACTGCCGACATCAGTACCAGTCAGTCGAGATGGCCGGAAATCTAGCCATACCGTGGCAAAACAACCTGTACTGCATAAATAATTGCCTAAAGATATTACCTAATCTGAATTTGTGTTGAGTTTTATTGGGTACCAAGTTATGTTTTTGTCGGGTCGATGATTTTGAAGGTGGCCTCATTAGACCCCCCGTATATTCGGTGGTGTAGCCTATAGGTTTCACTCGCGCCCCGCGTTTGTTTGGTTCTATCATAGACCTAATATAGGTCCCTGGTTCTATGTTTCTTTGTTTTTCTGTTTCTCCTAGCTCTGTCCCATGTGTCCGCACTGAGATTTCTGGTGTTTATGGGTCCGTCGATTGAGCTGAAATGTGATGTGTACCTGGAAAGTCATGGTACACGCACACACACACACATATATACACCGATACCCACGCGTGCACACGGCACACACACGCGCCGCCTTCGTATTGCTCACAGGCTCTGAGTGGCACGACAGCATGTTTGTGCAACCGTTCAAATCAGCTGTCGCAAAGGTAAATATGCGCAAAGTTGTCAAAGGGAGTTTCAAAGTGTGCACAAGTTCGTTGATGATAACAGGGACCTTTATTTAGAGGGATAGGAAACTCATAGGTAGGTCTATGATGATACCGACTTCAAGCAGCGTGCTGGCAGCCGCGTTGGTGGAGTGCTTCGTCAGGTCATGTGCCCTGCGTCAGGTCATCTGCTCGTCAGGCGATGCGGTCAAAGATGATGCGGTTGGCTGTCTCTCTGACACACACACACGCACCAACGCACGCACACACACCATTCAGTCAGTCTCAGTGACACGGTATACCCGCCAGTTCTAGTGTCAGCCGAGTTCCGGGAGTCCACGGTCAGGTCGTGTGCCCCGTTTTAGGTCAGTCGTGTGTAGGGATTACTGGCTTTTCTGGTTACCCCTTCTCCCTCTTTGTCACACACACACTCTCACACACATGCATACTGACACCAGGGCTGAGGTGCACGATAAAGTTACCTCCCAAACGGTAGCCACCCGCAGTGTTGGTGGATTGGTTGAAACTGAGATGTGTTGTGATTTCAACGAATCAGAACCCGCGGTTTGTTCTCTCCCGTTTGGGTGGCACCCTTTTTCGGTTCGTGTACCTCAGCCCTGGGCAACTCGTCTCTGGTGTATGAGAGGGAGGGAGTTCCAAAATGAGGCAGGTGCACAGACTGGTTAGGCTGGGGGGAGCGTTGCGTGTGTGTGTAAGACGGAGAGAAAGAGAGTGAGAGCATGTGTGTGTGCGTGAGAGAGTAAGAGGGAAAAAGAACAAGGTTCCTCTTTCGACAAGGTTCCTCACCAGCGCCTTCAGCACAAACTCCACTACTACGGAGTTCGGGGTTCCACTCTAAACTGGATTCAATCTTTCCTGTCCGACAGAACACAAAGGGTGGCAATCGAGGGAGTCCAATGAACACCAGCACCAGTAACATCAGGTGTGCCCCAAGGCACAGTGCTAGGACCCCTCCTATTCCTGCTATATATTAACGACATGCCAGACGTCGTCAAAAATTCCAAAGTAAAACTGTTTGCTGACGACAGCCTCCTGTTTAGAAACATCTCAAATCAACAAGACCAGACGCTGCTCCAACAAGACCTGGAAGCGCTAGAGAAATGGGAGCAAGAATGGCAAATGGAGTTCAATCCAAGCAAATGTGTGGTAATGAACATCATGCCAAACAAGAATAAGATACTTCTTCCATCCAATTACCACCTCCATGGACAGACTCTTGAAACAACGACAGAGAGCAAATATCTAGGAGTTACTATTACAAGTAACCTTTCTTGGGGCAGGCACGTAGAAACAGCTGCAGCGAAGGGAAACAGGACAGTCGGCTTCCTCCGAAGGAACTTCAATTAAGGAGTGCACTCCAAAAGTGAAAGCGGCAACCTACATCACAATGGTCCGCCCCACCCTTGAGTATGCCTCGACTGTCTGGAATACGCACGAACAACAGCACAACAACCTGCTCGAGTCAGTCCAAAAAAGAGCAGCCAGATATGTCCACAATAACTACAGGGAAAAAGAGCCTGGCACCGTCACCAACATGCTGACAAACTTAGGATGGAAGAGCCTCGAAGAACGAAGACATAACAGTCGGCTAGCGATGATGTTTAAAATTAAAAAAGACATGGTCGGCATTGATAAGACCGCGTTCCTCAAACCATCAGACACGAGAACGAGAGGGAATAGGATCCATCAAGAACAGGACTACCACCCTTCACTGTTCCACTCCTTTTTTCCGTGGACCACATCAGAGTGGAACAAGCTCCCGATCTCCACCACATCCGCCCCCTCCCTTGAGTCGTTCATGTCACGACTCGGTGGCAGCAGAGCCCTGCAGCCATCCACCTCCCTCCCATAGCCGTTGATGGCTTGTACAAAGTTTTAACAACCCCAAAACCTAGCCAAGCTCCTCTCCACTGCCCTCCTGCATCCCCCCTACCCCCCCCCCCCCCTCCCCCAGCTTTGGCTTTTTAACTTCCTTACACGACTGGCACAGACTGCAATGGGGGCCAACAGTGTATGGACATCACCGCGGGACCTTCAACATTCAAGAAATTCGATCCGGTCCCCCACGGGAAGAAGAAGAAGAAGTTTATGCAAGAGGAGACTGAGTAAAAGACATGGCCGACAGGGGTTGTTTTTCCCAGTGAACTTCTAGCGACTCATTCTGATAAACACACACCTTTATGCCGGACCACAAAACACAATCACAATTACAGACACCTTTCAGACCTTTCTTCTGCATTTTTTCCAACAAATGTTTATAAAAAGGTTAAAAATGTATTGCTGTAGAAAAGATGGTATCCATCAAATAAAGATGGATATATCACATTACAAGAATAAGAACAGGTTACATATGTTTTAAGTATTTCACTCGAGAAATCACCTTAAAGTAATAGTGTGTATAACTATATCAGAAAATAAAAAACCGATCCATGTGTCCCCGTTATTTTGGAATGTTATCAGTCTATCTGTGTCAATTTTTTTTAAATATATTGATAAATAAACATGAAAACTCTGGACAGTCCAAATTTGTTTACTACATCGGACAGTGCACACAAAAAACTGTTAAAGTTAAAGCTTTTACAAAATAAAATTTTAAAGTCAATGCATCAGAGCAAAAGATGCTGAACAACGCACACAAAAAAACCAAAAAAAAGGTTGGACATCTTGAGTGCACAAGGGTCCAGTACCCAGGTTTGATAAAATGTCACCAAAAAGGTACAGAATTTACAGAAATGGCGCACAAGAATATAGGGTTGTAAGCAAAATAAGCTGTTCAGGACTTTTCTTCATTTAACAAAAACATTTGGTATGTACACACATTAGACCCTGCCGAGTCCACAACGTTCAAATTGTAGACATCAGCAAATTTTCATCTGCTGATATGGTTTCCAGTGCAAAATGTCAGTGTGTTGTGGGACATGTACATGGTTTTTCTTCACACTATTCAATATGTTGAAACGTAAATGTTAAACCTTTTTCACGTTTTCCAAGTCACATTACCGGTATGTGATCCATAGCCTAAGAAAAATGATGAAATATTTGAAATTATTCTGTAAAACTTCAGATAATCTCAAATGCCAAAATAGCCTACTACTGATTTTTCAAATGGTGACATCCATTCATAAACTGAATAAACAATGATGTCATGTCAGGGTCATGTCTTTAAAAACAGTGTTTTGGTATAGAAGCATATAATGTCCATCCTATGTGGATCATGTATTTCCAGTCATGTATTTCCAGCTCATAAAAGTCAGGGTGCAATATCACAGTCTGAGTCAGCATTTAAGTGTACACACTCAACAGAAAGAATTTCTTTCTCAATATGCAAACACAAAGGACAATCACCTGGTACACCTGGAAGGGAATTTTTGTTCCCTTATAGATAGGCGCTGAACTTTGGTCCCATGCAGGCAAACACAACAAACGATGGAGCAACAACAAAATAAAATGGTTTCTTGATGCCCTACACAAACAATTTTTGCCAAAGAGCAAATACAACAAGAAAAATGTTCATTCAAAATGAACAGCGTCGATGCAATGTCCACCAAAGATTTATTTTGGGAAGTGTTAAAGGTTAGGGTCAAAAGTTAATGAATTGCATGTTGTGCTGGATATATAAATTGTTTATTTCAGTCAATGCTTGATTCATAAGTACATTTTTCAGCATGGTGCATCTACAGGAGGGTGCTCCAACAATGATGCATAGTGCCAACATTTAGCGCAAACTTTTCACAACAGTGCATTATTACCACAAAGCGCATACAGCGATTATATAGTAGCAAGTTGCACTAAACATTTGAACAAAATGCATTTTGTTCAAATGTTAACAGCACAGCACCAAGTTTTGCATAAGTGCACAACAGCACTGACCATTTCACAAAAGTGCATAACAGCTGTGACAATTTTACAAAAGTGCATTGACCATTTCAGGCAGATGGCTAACATGCAGATTTCGCTTTTGTCTGTCTTTCTTTGAAAAGTAGGCATGTTCAAGATCGATGAAGTCATGAGCAATTGGGTTAGATGACAGAAAAGATTCAAAAACGTCAGATTCAGTTAGATGACAGAAAAGATTCAAAAACGTCAGATTCAGTGTTTTGGGCACTGTTGAACAGGAACATTCTCTCCTGTTCAACAAATGTGGGTTCAATTCAAAAGCAACATTGTCACAGATAGGCTAGTGTTACATTTCTGTAAAGTTTCAAAAACATCTTCCATGTTTTGGTTACTGTTGAACAGAGGCATATTTTCCTGTTCAAAAAAGTCTGATACAAATTGTCGTAGTTGTGGGTTAAGGTTCGATCTATACTGTCCTTCAAACGAGTCGTAGAACCGTCATTGTCACAGATAGTGTTACATTTCTGTTTTACATTCAAACGAGTCGTAGAAGTAGTAGTACATTTGCGTTTGGTTGTTATATTTAGTCAAGTTTTGACTAAATATTTTAACATCGAGGGGGAATCGAAACGAGGGTCGTGGTGTATGTGCGTGTGTCTGTGTGTGTGTGTGTGTGTGTGTGTAGAGCGATTCAGACTAAACTACTGGACCGATCTTTATGAAATTTGACATGAGAGTTCCTGGGTATGAAATCCCCGAACGTTTTTTTCATTTTTTTGATAAATGTCTTTGATGACGTCATATCCGGCTTTTCGTGAAAGTTGAGGCGGCACTGTCACGCCCTCATTTTTCAACCAAATTGGTTGAAATTTTGGTCAAGTACTCTTCGACGAAGCCCGGGGTTCGGTATTGCATTTCAGCTTGGTGGCTTAAAAATTAATTAATGACTTTGGTCATTAAAAATCTGAAAATTGTAAAAAAAAATAAAAATTTATAAAACGATCCAAATTTACGTTTATCTTATTCTCCATCATTTGCTGATTCCAAAAACATATAAATATGTTATATTCGGATTAAAAACAAGCTCTGAAAATTAAATATATAAAAATTATTATCAAAATTTTTTTTTCGAAATCAATTTAAAAACACTTTCATCTTATTCCTTGTCGGTTCCTGATTCCCAAAATATATAGATATGATATGTTTGGATTAAAAACACGCTCAGAAAGTTAAAACGAAGAGAGGTACAGAAAAGCGTGCTATGCAGCATAGCGTAACCACTACCCCGCTCTTCTTGTCAATTTCACTGCCTATGCCGTGAGCGGTGGACCACGAGTATACGGTCTTGCTGCGTTGCATTGCGTTCAGTTTCATTCTGTGAGTTCGACAGCTACTTGACTAAATATTGTATTTTCGCCTTACGCGACTTGTTTTTTCTTTTAGATTCCTGTCACTCATACTAGCAGTATTGATTGAGGTACATAAATCTGTTGATGTACAGGGATGACTTGTTTGTAATGAATCCTTGTTT
Organism: Littorina saxatilis; assembly: GCF_037325665.1. NCBI lineage: Eukaryota > Metazoa > Mollusca > Gastropoda > Littorinimorpha > Littorinidae > Littorina > Littorina saxatilis. The sequence continues at coordinate 26,080,552 of NC_090256.1, forward strand.
CCTCCACATTGAGTTTGCATTGCAGTTGGACAGAAATGAACACATTGATAATGGCTTTTGAGAAAATCAATCAATTCTGCAAAGGAATTAACTTGATGACATCAAAACTGCAGCGCCATTTGAAGAATGGTTACCATTTCTGTTTCTTTGATGGAAATCAAACAAATAAAAACATTGACTATCCAAGTTACCATGAATGGCAATAGTTGACTCCTGAAAAGTAGCAAGGATATAATTTGAGACGATAAACGCCTGATGCAATCCCTCCTCAAGGTCAGTCAACTCAAAACCTTCATCATTCGCAACATCAGTAGGCAACACAGCGGGATTCGTATGTCCAGAAATCATGTCGAAAAAATATTACATTTCAAAAGCATGTCCAACCACAGTTGTTGGCAAGTCCGTGTCCGAAGTAGCCTTCAGTGTGTGTATATGTATTCATGTGACAGAGAACGTGACCTCATTGTTCAATCCTCTCTCTCTCTTCTTTCTCATTCGAACGCACACACGCAAGAACGTAGCCTACGCACGCATGCACGCGCACGCACGCACACACACACACACACACACACCCCGCTGACGCACACGGCAAACCACGCACACACACACTGACTGTCGGCAAGCATCTCTTTTTGTTATATTTAGTCAAGTTTTGACTAAATATTTTAACATCGAGGGGGAATCGAAACGAGGGTCGTGGTGTATGTGCGTGTGTGCATGTGTGCGTGTGTGTGTGTCTGTGTTTGTGTGTAGAGCGATTCAGACTAAACTACTGGACCGATCTTTATGAAATTTGACATGAGAGTTCCTGGGTATGAAATCCCCGAACGTTTTTTTCATTTTTTTGATAAATGTCTTTGATGACGTCATATCCGGCTTTTCGTGAAAGTTGAGGCGGCACTGTCACGCCCTCATTTTTCAACCAAATTGGTTGAAATTTTGGTCAAGTAATCTTCGACGAAGCCCGGACTTCGGTATTGCATTTCAGCTTGGTGGCTTAAAAATTAATTAATGACTTTGGTCATTAAAAATCTGAAAATTGTAAAAAAAAATAAAAATTTATAAAACGATCCAAATTTACGTTTATCTTATTCTCCATCATTTGCTGATTCCAAAAACATATAAATATGTTATATTCGGATTAAAAACAATCTCTGAAAATTAAATATATAAAAATTATTATCAAAATTAAATTGTCCAAATCAATTTAAAAACACTTTCATCTTATTCCTTGTCGGTTCCTGATTCCAAAAACATATAGATATGATATGTTTGGATTGAAAACACGCTCAGAAAGTTAAAACAAAGAGAGGTACAGAAAAGCGTGCTATCCTTCTTAGCGCAACTACTACCCCGCTCTTCTTGTCAATTTCACTGCCTTTGCCATGAGCGGTGGACTGACGATGCTACGAGTATACGGTCTTGCTGAAAAATGGCATTGCGTTCAGTTTCATTCTGTGAGTTCGACAGCTACTTGACTAAATATTGTATTTTCGCCTTACGCGACTTGTTTTCTTTACCTTTGTTTATTGTGTTTTCGATATTTGTGTTTATTTTTTGCTTGACTTATCTGTTTTATTTTAATGTTTGCTATCCACATCGTGTGATAAATGCCAGTTTCTTCTCAGTCTCCGAGTCAGTTTAGTTTCTGCACGCCGCTTTGGTACTCCTTGTTTTTCTAACTGGTGTATTGTGCGCGACTGATTTGCGGATTTATTTTTATTCCTTTCATATGCAGTTGAAGTGTTGTGGGTGTTATTGTCTGTATATGCTATGTTGCGTCTGTGTATGCCTACAAGAATTTTGGGTGTAATGTGCCTGTGGTCTGCTCGCAGTCGAGCACAGAAAACATGGCGGCGCCCTGTGCCAAATTCGTGGAAAGTCTTTCCCGACCGCAGATACCAGCGTCGTCTGCGACGCTGGAATTATGATGAAAAATCTTAAAAAAGAACTACATGTCTCCCAAATCAAATTTGAAAACAAAAATGAGTACATTTACAACATAACCACAACAAGGTCTGTTCACTGATTATTTAAATTGAAAATAATGCAAAGAATACATGTACTTAAACATGCATGTACCTGGCAGGCCCGGTTTTCTGAACAAAGAGAATAGTCAAAACCATAAAAAAAAAAACTAAAATGGAGGTAAATCTACAGACGTAATGAACTAAACATCTGAAAAACTAGTGTCTTAAAAAGGGGGGAGATCCCAAACCATGGGGTCTTAAAATGGCAGATCAATCAATCAATTGATGAGTCTTATATCGCGCATATTCCGTGGGTACAGTTCTAGGCGCTCTGCAGTGATGCCGTGTGAGATGAAATTTTATACGGCCAGTAGATTGCAGCCATTTCGGCGCATATTTACCTTTCACGGCCTATTATTCCAAGTCACACGGGTATAGGTAGACAATTATTAACTGTGCCTAAGCAATTTTGCCAGGAAAGACCCTTTTGTCAATCGTGGGATCTTTAACGTGCACACCCAATGTAGTGTACACGGGGGGAGGTTCGGACACCGAAGAGAGTCTGCACACAAAGTTGACTCTGTGAAATAAATTTCCGCCGAACCTGGGATCGAACTCACGCTGGCAGCGGCCAACTGAATACAAATCCAGCGCGCTACCAACTGAGCTATATCCCCGCCCAGCGTGGTCACCCTGACATTTTAAACTCCTTGGGAAATCAGACGCTTCTCTGCCACCTCCTCCAGTTCCTCTTCAGTGATCTCCTCAACGTTGAATGGGGCGTCTGCCCACTTGACCTTCTCTACCCGCTTCTTGTTGGTGATGGTGTCCAGGAGCCAAAAGCCCTCCAGTTTCAGGGCAGCGAACTCTTCGTCAGTTGGAAGGTGTCTGACAAGGCAGCCCCAGTCATGGTTGCATCCCTTGCAGTGCACTTTCGCAATCTTCTCCAGGTTGTGCTGGAAGAGTTCGTTGGCTTTTCCTCTACGCTCCACCCGCTTCCATCTGTCCTGGAAGTCCTCTGCAATAACCAGACGGTTCGAGGGACCATAGAGGCGCAGATCCGTTGACATGCAGGCATCGCAGTGGCATTTCCGACACAACAGTCGGTAGGCCGGCGCAGAGCTGTCCAACAGACGTCGCTTTAGTTTGGCTCTGTCAGCGGCTGCTTTGCGCTTGTTCCACTCAGACGTCTGCCAGTTTCTCATGTCGTGGAGGAATTCATTCTCGTTGGCGTCTATCTGTTTCTGAGCTTCAACGATGGCTTTGTTCATGAGTTGTTCGGAAGCTAGGTTCCCCTTATACTTGTCAATGCTGCCCTGAGTCTGGTCACCAACGATGCAATACTGGCTGTCCATTCGCCTGGCACGACCTTAAAGTCAAAAGAAAGAGTTGGTTATGTTGTGCTGTTTTCTGTTTTCGTTGTTTGTTTTGTTTTGTTTTGTTTTGTGTGTGTGTGTGTGTGTGTGTGTGTGTGCTGCATGCGTGTGCAGTGATGTTCCGAGGCGTCGGTCATCGGTCATAGACCGATTTAGGTTGTAAAATGACCGATTGCAAACACCTCTGTCCCGTCAAATGTCCGATCCGATCGCGAAGTCAGCGGTCATTGTCCGATAGTATTACGTCTAGAGCGGTCACTGCAAGAAGAATATGTACAAACTGAAGTATCAAACCCCGTTAAAACGAGTTCGAATCGGGGCCTACTTGAACTTCAATTTTCACTCTCGGTCAAACAATAACACAAGGGACGCAACTCTCGACCGAACAATATTACAAGAGCCACAACTCTCGCTACTTTTGACAGCGACACTTTACTTCCGCCGCCACATTTCTGCAAAGATGCCGCCGAAGAAAAAGGTTTGCGTGTGTGCAGGGCAGAGTTCCGAGAGCTCAAACAAACTGTCATATCCATCGTCGAACGCTGAAGAAAGAAGAAAACTGTCATATCGCAGGGATACCCCAGGGACAGTTTTGTTTCTCTGTGGCAGCTGATTGCTAAGTTGCTAAGTTCCACAGAGCTGCCTTCCCACACCTCATGAAGCTTGCGGAAATTGCACTCGTCTTGCCAGTCCATACAGCTGATGTGGAAAGAGGCTTCAGTGCCCAGAACAATATCTTGACCGCGAAGAGAAACCGCCTGCTCACTGAGACACAGAATATGTTGTTGAAGCAGAAGATAGAGGGGGAGAAGGAGAGGGATGATCAATACCTTTTTGACATTGTTTGCAGATGGAAGTTAAAGAAGGATAGAAAGCTGTTCAAGCTCACTGAAAATGATCACGTGTGACATTCTGAAGTGTGTGAAAGATCACTTGTCACTTGTGACATTAATTCTGAAGCATAGTGTGTGTGTGTGTGTGTGTGTGTGTGTGTGTGTGTATGTGCCAAAGATCACTTATGCCATTCTGAAGCATGTGTCTGTGTGTGTGTGAAAGTAACCCTTCTGAACACTGTTGCATTTAAAATATTAAAATAAATTTGGAACTGTTCAGTTTTTATTTGCCTTTATTCAAATATTCTCAGTCATCTAAAAAGGTTAGGTGCCATGATTGGTTCGCTTGATCTGAATGTCCTATTGTTTTTTTTTTGTAGTCAGGACATGATGTCCTATTAGTTTTTTTATTCAGGACATTTTGTCCTGTTGCCCTCCAGTCCTAGGAACATCACTGTGTGTGTGTGTGCGTGTGTGATTTGATTTTTCCATTCTGTTTGCATTTGTCTCTTGTAACTATTTGTGTGGTTGTAGATCTATAGGTTTTTGATTTTGAAAAAAAAGATATATGCCAAAGTCAAAAGAAACGGTTGGTTATGTTGTGCTGTTTTCTGTTTTCGTTGTTTGTTTTGTTTTGTTTTGTTTTGTGTGTGTGTGTGTGTGTGTGTGTGTGTGTGTGTGTGTGTGTGTGTGTGTGTGTGTGTGTGATTTTTCCATTGTGTGTGCATTTGTCTCTTGTAACTGTATTTGTGTGGTTGTAGATCTATAGGTTTTTGATTAAAAAAATATATATATATGCCAAAAAACATAAGTCTACAGAAAAAACCTTGTCTATTGTGAGAGACTAAAACGTAACTTGCTTTTAGATGGAATAAGAACAATTCTTCGCATACCAAAAAACAACATCCTGACCATTTTTTCTGTTCTGTTGGAATATTTTATGAATTGATTTCACAGATTGCCACTATAGTGATTGTTAAGAAATTAAGCCATCAAAACATTCCCACTCTGCATAGAAAGCAGCCAGACAGTTGATTTTTGGTGTGTGTTCAAGTGGAGGGATGGTCTTATTCCATGTAAAAGGCTGCCCGGATCTGAGATGGTATGTTGAATTTGTTTTAACACAGGAAGGTCTGTGCCTGCACTGAAACTCTCAGGCTGTGTTCCCACCTCGTGTCTGAATCATGCTGATCATGGTGGTGATGAAGTCGTAGCGGATGACCACATTACAGTCCTGGAAGTCCAGACCCTCCTCTGCCGCTGACGTGCAGATAAGCACCTTGTGTTCTCCCTGGTTGAACTTGTCCAGCACGTCAGACATTTGTGCCCCCGTCATTCCTGAACAAATTCACAATTTCATTACACGTGAAAAGAAAGGAAAGAAAAGACTTACATGATAAACCATGTCAATCACGCCATGCTCTCGCGCTGAAATAAAATCATGCCTCTTCTTCTTCTTTTTCGTTCATGGGCAAAAACTCCCTCGTTCACTCATGTTCTTGTACGAATGGGTTTTTACGTGTATAACCGTTTTACCTCGCCATTCAGGCAGCCATATGCTGCTTTCAGGGAAAGCCTGCTGAGTATTTTTGTGTTTCTATAACCCATCGAACTCTGACATGAATAACAGGATCTTTTCCGTGCGCACTTGGTCGTGTGCTTGCATGTACACACAAGGCACTAGCAGGTCTGCACATAAGTTGACCTGGGAGATTGTAAAAATCTCCACCTTTAACCCACCAGGCGCAGCCGGGTTTTAAACCAGCGACCTTCAGCATAGGAGGCCCATATGTCTTATCCACTAGGCCACTGCGCCTGTTGCTATCATACAACCGAAATACTACAAAGAAGTCCCCATGTCTTATAAATGGCGGTTTATACAATGAAAGAGAAGTCTTGATCTGTTTGAAATGGCCAATAAAATGAAACAAATCACGTTCAAAGTGTGCATATACTCACCACCCCGTCTTTCACCAAAAACCCTGCCTGGCTTGAGGCGCTTGAGGTCTGTGTGGCCCTGAATCCAGCGCTGCATGGCAAGGGACAGCTCTATGGTTCTCACAAACACCATGCAAGCACAGTCATCCTGCACAGCATTTTCATATTGTTACTGCTGGTTTACCTTCAGGCAATCTATTCAAGAAAGAATGAGTTTCAAGGAAATAAATAAAGTCAGGGGTCCTGGGAGCAAATTAGCTAAAGCATGTTGGCCTTGTAAATATTAATTTAACCACCTCTGGTGAAAGATAAATTGTGCATGTAAAAAAACCCCACTATTTTGTCCTTCTCACTTGGGTTGAACTGTATAACATGTTAGTTACAGGCACAATTCACAATTACAATTTTTGTGTGGTAGCTTTTGCGGAAATTTGGATTGCCTGTACCTTTAGCAACTCCAGGCTTAAAACGTCTGTAAATCTCTATTTTTTACAATTTTATGTTTGAAAGATTGATAATTTGTGTGACAACATTTCACAGGTAACCTCTTCAAAACCTCATTCTATCCTGATAATCTTGACTAAGCCACCACTATCACCGCTCACGTGAAAATTTGTTGATGAATTAATTTCAGAGATTGACACTGGTGTCCGTTTTTTTATGAAATTAATTTATTTAAAAAAATTGTTGCAGGTGTCCTTTTATGACAAGTATATCAATCTGTATGCTAAGGAACTACAGACAGTGTCTTTAATAATTGGGAGGTGTCATCCCACTGGAAGGACCTTACATTATGGGCACCCCTGCACTTACCTCATTTTTGTAAATCATAGTCAGCAGAATTCCTTCCAGCATCTGCAGTTTGGGGTTGAAGTCCTGAGGGTCTCTAGATGCTCTCTCCAGCTCAAGCTTGTGCTCTACAGCATAGGTTTTTTTAAAATAAAATGTCATGGATTGAAGCCCAGCTAGTAAGCCATTAAGCAAATTCTTAACCAATGCTGCAACAATGCATTAATAACATGTCACAAGATGTATTATGTGGATTTCTTCCAAACAGGATGCATGCAGTGTGTCCATTGACTATAGGCTTTGCACACTGTTGTTTCTTCTGACACAGCACACTAGTCCTTTTTTTTTTTAAATCAACACTTGTTTTTTTCCATTCCAAAGGTACATTTATTTTCTTCTTGTGAGGGTTTTACACAGGCTATGAGCATATCCCACAACTTCAACTCATGACAAAAATTAACAGCATTGCATTGTCATCTAAATAAAATCATGGTTAGAAAAGCATTGCTGCTTCCTGTGCAGAGTGGGATTTATTTATATTTTATTGAATTACCACAGTGAGTAACACCTATGTAAATCTGCTAAATTAATTCAGCAACAAATTTCAACTCGGTACAGAATGCAGCCACACTGTTGATTTTCATTTTGTGTCCAAGCGAAAGGATACTTTTATACCAAGAAAATTCCATGAGAAATCCTGGACATTCTGTGGTGGTGAACAGGATTGTGTACGTCAGAAGGACAGTACCTCTGAAGTCCTTAGTCTAAGCTATTCACAAAGTTCAGTAGGGACTGCAATAACCTTGATCTTAATTTTTACACATGCAGTATTAAATGGAAAATTTCCTAAATAAATTTTCATTTAATTAATATACTTACCCGAATCACATTAGCATTGAGTCACCTGAGATGCTTATCACTGAAAAACGCTTACCCGGCTAAAGAATTTAAAGGGAAGCAACCCCATCACCAAAACGAAAGTGAAAGTAGCTTTGGTAATGGGCCAGCACACCGGGAGTTACCTCCCATACGGGTGTATGCCACGTCACTTCCTCTAGGAACACGTGCCTATTATCATACGGCTTTAAAAAATCTTAAAACCATAAGCGGGGCAGGTGGGAGGGAATACAGTATGTGATTCGGGTAAGTATATTAATTAAATGAAAATTTATTTAGGAAATTTTCCATTAAATATCATATTCTTACTCCGAATCACATTAGCAGATAACATCAACAAGGCGGTGGGCTAGAAATGAATCAAAACTCACCATCAAGTTCTGGACAGGAACTGGCCTGCTGCTATGAGCGCTGGAAGGCCTCTGGAGCCATCCTGTCGAAGAGCTGTGACGTCCCGAAGATAAAAGTTTATGAAAACATCTTCGGAACGCCAATACGCAGTTGTCAGCACCTCCTCTAGACGTCTGGAGCGCAGAACTGCCAGAGAGGATGCCCACGCCCTCGTTTCATGGGCTCGGGCCGAGTCAAGTGGCAAGGAGGGCATAACCCCCCCCCTCTTTGTGCGACTCCACTCATAAGCCTGCTTGATGAGCGAGGACACCCACCGGGCCAACGTTACCTTCGACAAATCTTTCTCGCGCCTAGTAAGGAGAGAGATAAACAACAACTTCTGAGAACTAGACCGAATCGGCTGAGTCCGGGCTAAGTACAGACGAAGTGCCCTCACAGGGCAATTGACCGAATCGGGGTCACCCGGGGCCAACGCGCTGGTCAGAGCCTTAACTCTAACCAGCGGAGAGGCCTGCCCCGGAGACTGATTCTTGGCCAGGAAATCAGGCCGGAAACGCAAAGATGCGGAACCGTCCGGCTCAAAGGAGATATCTCCAGGCTGACCCGACAGGGCGTGGACCTCGCTACCCCGTCGGGCCGTAGCCAACAAAAGGAGAAACAGCGCTTTGCGAGTGACATTGAACAGACTGGCCTCGCTTAAAGGCTCAAAATCCGCAGAACGAAGGAATTCCAGGATTAAAAACAAGTCCCACTTGGGAGCGGGCAAACGAGCTTTAGCTTCCTTAAGAGCAGCCCCTTTAATGACTGCAGCTATAACGCCCCCGACTCGAACAGAAAGACCAATCTGCTTAAGAGTCGCCGAGATAGCGGAGCGCCGGACCCTCAACGAGGAGACTGAGGCGCCCTGTGAAGACATGAAAGAGAGGTGGTTAGCGACCTGAATAGAGCGCGGAGCCACCGAACTCACCCCTCTAGCTGAACACCAGGCAGTCCATGCCTTCCAGTGGGAAGCATAAACTGAAGAGGTGGACGCTCTATGCGAGCGAGCCACCAAGTCCAGAGTCAAAGACGACGCCCCAGAGCGCTTCAGCGAGTCCCGAACAACTTCCACACGTGAAGCTTCAGAAGACTGGGCTCCTCGTGTGGAATGCCTGTTCGGGGCTGCACTAGTTCCCCTCGCACGAGTGCGAGAGGAATGGGGGGCCCTTGGGCGAGCCGAAGAAGATCTGGAAACCAGACCTGCGACGGCCACAGAGGAGCGACCAGAAGAAGAAGGGCCGGCTCCTCCATCTCCGCTTTCCGGATTACTCGGCTGAGTAACGGAAAGGGAGGAAAGGCGTACGCCTCCAGACCCGTCCAGGGAAAGTCCAGAGCGTTCACTCGCCATGCCTGAGGGTCCGGGAATGGCGAGACGAACACCGGAAGCCTCTTTGAGTACCTTGTGGCAAAAAGGTCCACCAGAGGCTTTTGGACCTGGGCCCAAAGGCGAAGCAGTGCCCCGTGAGTGATCGTCCACTCCGACTGAAGCACTGTACCGGAACGACTGAGCGCATCCGCCAAAGTGTTCAGCCTCCCTGGAAGGTACCTGGCCGAGATCGTGATATGATGCTGAAAGCACCACACCAGGATCTCGCAAGCCCTCTCCGAGAGAGACGGGGACCGCAAGCCTCCCTGCTTTTTGATGTACGCCGCCACTGTCATGTTGTCTGTAAACAGACGAACATGTTTGGCGTACAGGGAGGGCAGAAACTTGGCCAGAGCTAGAGCAACTGCCTCTAGCTCCAGCAAGTTGATGTGCCACAAGGACTGCTCCGTCGTCCACAGACCGGAAGTAGTCTGAAGATCTGTATGTGCCCCCCAACCCTCCCTGGACGCATCTGTAAAGAGGTCCAGGTCGGGGAGGGGCACGACGATCGGAACACCTCTGCAGACCCACTCCGTGTCCAACCACGGAAGGGTCGCAGACTGGAACCATCCCTGCAAAGGGATGAGGGCGTCCCAGTCCACCAGAGGAGAGTCCACAAACGGCTTCAGCGCGAACTGAAGCGGACGTTTGTGGACCCGGCCCAGTGAAACCAGAAGAGCCATAGACTCCATCTGCCCCAAGATGGAGGCGAGCGAGCGGATGGAAGCCATCAGGAGAGGTAAAGTGGAGCGAATCTGAGCTTGGAGCTTGTCCACCCTTCTCTGAGAAGGCTGGACAGTCCAAGCGACCGTGTCGAAAGACATCCCCAGATAAGTGAATGTCTGTGACGGGGTCAGCTCCGACTTTACCCGGTTGATCGAGAACCCCAACGAGTTGGATTCTCGAAGAACCGTCAGGGTATCCTGCGAACAGCCGCTCTGGGACTGGTTCATGATGAGCCAGTCGTCCAGATAAGCCCGCAGACGGATACCCTGGGACCTCACCAGTGCACAGACCTGTCTCACCACCATGGTGAAAATCCATGGTGCGAGAGACAGCCCGAAAGGGAGTGCGCGAAACTGGTAGATCTGATCTCCCCACCGGAAACGAAGCCATTTCCGGTCGGCCGGATGCATAAGAATGTGAAAGTATGCGTCCGTGAGATCGATCGAGGTCACCCAGTCTCCTGGGCGGAGAGAGTCTCGGACAGAGGCTGGCGTCTCCATCTTGAATTTTATCTCCCTCAAGAAAGTATTGAGGAGAGATAAATCCAACACGGGACGCCATCCTCCTGATGCTTTGGGAACAGCGAACAGACGCCCGTAAAATCCCAGGGAGCTGTGGACCCGAACTCTCTCCACCGCGCCCTTCTGCTCCAGGGAGGCAATCTCCGACTGCAAGACGGAACGTGCTTCCTGCGAGAAGGGGGGCTTGAACCGCGGAGGCACTCGGGTAAGAGGCGCCTTTTCCTCCCGCCAGAGTAGACGGAAGCCCGATCTCACCACTCCCACAATCCATTGGCTGTCTACTACCGACATCCAACGAGAAAGTGCCCGGGAGGGGCCTCCCGCCATCACCAAGGTGGAGGGCGGGAGGGAGGTGAGATCGGGAGCGCTTCATTGGGGGTGTGGCTTACTTCCAGAGCCGCCACGCCCCCTCCCCGATGCCGTCCTCTTCTTCCCACCACGAGCGGCCGGCGGAGCCTGCCGCTTCTGAGCTGGCTTGGGGTTTGACGATGTCTGAGCCTGCTTCTGCTTAGAAGGCTGAGACTGTTTCACCCCCTTCAGAGTGTAGTCAAGGAACTGACTGTCCTTGTTCGACTGAATCTCCTTCTGTCTGGCATCCAGTGCCAGCGGACAGAAGAGAGACTCCTCTGAGACCGGGGAGACTCTCAAGGTCTCCCTAGTAGCCAGCTCCGTGAATTGGGACTGCGAGAGGAAGAGATCCCTCCTACAGAGTACCGCTTGGGTGTACTGCAGGGAGGAAAGACGCAATTGTTCCTCATTGACCTTGGCCAATGCGGTCAAAAGCGCAGAGACATCGTCCGCATTCTGTTCTTCACTGAGAGTGAAAGGAACCAGCGAATCGGTCAATGCCCGAGACAGAGCCCGAACGAGAGTCTCCGCAATGGAGGACAGTTCGATCTGCCGACGTCCAACCTCCTCAGCAGAGAGGAGGGAAGCCTCGGAAACCGGCAAAACCGAATCACGCTTGATCGGTTTAGTCAGAAGAGGCAGCAATTCCCGGGAAACCGGAAGGGTAGCCCTAGGGAGTGCAAAAGACGCCAGCCAACTCTGGCTCTGATTGGGCATGCCAAGCTTCCTATTGGCCGTAGGCACGAAGGAAGAGGCTTGAGCAGCTGAAGCCACCCACTGCTGAGCTGATTCCGGAACTGGACCAAAAGGAAGCAGTAACGGAACAGGCACTGGCCGAATACCACTCCCCGCATGTGCTGGACGAACCAGTGAATGCGAAAGTTGGTAAGCCACTGACGGAGACTCGGCGAACCGGAAGGAAGAAACATCTTCCTGTGCCGGCCGGAAGTCCGCCATGGCAGAAGGAACGAATGATGCGGAAGAGTCCGCAGCCACCACCCCTTCAGGAAAATAACGAGACGTTACTTCCGCCGCGACGTCAAGAACAGACTTGAGCTTCGACGGAAACACGCCCCGCGACTCCTCGCTGACCACTGATGGAGCATCAGAATAGTCACACGTGGAACCATGACCGAAGTCACCAGTTCCGGAAGCAGAAGCATGCCCTGGCAAACCGGAAACCGGAAAAGCCTGAGCACTAACGTCATCCTGCCGCCCAAAACCCTGTGAAGGTAAAGGGTAAGCAGGACGACCATCCGCAAAAACCGGAGCTGGATGAGCTGACATCACTCCCCCGACTGAGTGGAGTGATGCCTGCTCAAGCCTAGGCGCTTGAAAGCCGGAAGGCGCACGCTGTAATCCACTATCTGGTATCCGGAAGGAACCACCAGAAGAGGAAGAAGCGTTTCCGGCCGAAACCGGAAGTGTAGTCAACGGAACCGCAAAATGCGGAAGTGAAGACTGCACTGGTTGACTTCGCGATCCGGAAGGACCGGAAGTCAGTGAATACTCCATCCTGCCGCGACCGCCGTAGCGTGCCGGAGCGGACGGATCATCACTTCCGGCAAGTGCCGGAAATGCGGCAGTCGAAACCGACTGCCGCCGCTGTTCGATCAAGTCCGGGGCCTCGTAGGTTATCGCCGGAAATGAAAGATCAGCAAGGTATCGGTCGTGACCCGATGCGAAAGAGCTGTCCCCCGAAGGAGAACGTCCAGGCGCCTCACGAGGGCTATCGGACCAGCTCTGCTTACCAGCCGACGCTGAAGAGGGAGGACGCTGCTCCAAGCCGGAAGTGGAGGACAAAGACACGGAAGCCAATGCCCGGACGTCACTGCCAGATGCCGGAAACGCCGAACTGCTGGCGACGGAACGCTGAAATTCTGCCTGCACCAAGCTGCGGATTTCCGGAACCAGTGACTTTAACAGAGAGGAAACCAACGCACCTTGTCCAGGTGCTAACAAAGATGACGAAGTCTCCGATGTAGAGACAGGTGCAGAAGTAACAGTAGCGCTAGGCGCCGCAAAAGAAGCAGAAGTAGTAACAGCGCTAGGCGCCGAAATTGGTACAGCCAACAAAGTGTTACGCTCTTGGTCTGTAACAAGTAACGTTGCTTTGGAAGAGGAAGACTTAGACTTAATTTTCCCCTTGGGGTCCGACTTGCCACGGCGCTTGTCTGAATCAGACATGTTGACAACAACACGTGGCAACGCGAAAAAAAAAAAAAAAAAAATTTACTGAAACATAAGTCTAAACGACTGGAAAATTCAGTAAACACACGCACTAATGCGTTTACAAAATACTATAGCTAAACTTGCCCCACAAAAAGCAGAGGCACGGAGAGCTACGAACAAAGTCACACGAGCTAGAAAACTAACTCACACAACAAAATGGCGACACGCAAGACACTGACACGAACGTCAACAACACGTGGCAAAGTAAAAAGATTTACTGAAACGTAAGTCTAAACGACTGAAAACACAGTAAACACACACGCTTACGCGTCAACAAAATACTAAAGCTACACTTGCCCAAACAGAAAGAGGGCACGCAGAGCTACTAGCAAAGTCACACGAGTTAGCTAACTAACTCACACAACAAAATGGCGAAACACGCAAGTCACTGACACACAAGTCCGTAAAAAACGGACAACGTACAGTAACGAAACAGCGCAAACAACCAACAACAAACGGGAACGAGCTCACCAAACTGTAGGCAAGGCGAGCAGAAAAGCTGGGTAACGTGGCCGGCGGGTGTCACTCAAACACACAAGGTCAGCCACAGAGCGTCAAAAAGTGAACCGTCCTCTCCGAGGTGAAAAAGACGTATGATAATAGGCACGTGTTCCTAGAGGAAGTGACGTGGCATACACCCGTATGGGAGGTAACTCCCGGTGTGCTGGCCCATTACCAAAGCTACTTTCACTTTCGTTTTGGTGATGGGGTTGCTTCCCTTTAAATTCTTTAGCCGGGTAAGCGTTTTTCAGTGATAAGCATCTCAGGTGACTCAATGCTAATGTGATTCGGAGTAAGAATATGATATTTAATGTGTCCACGCTGCTAATTCCATTTCTCATTGCATTGTTTACCTGATCCCATTTTGCTGTTGATACATGCACTCTCTGAGTTACTAAGCCATAAATCCAAGAGCAAAATTGCGGAAGGTATTATGGTATCACTAGAAGTTCTCTCTCTCCCTTCATTTGCTGTTCCATACTACAGTGGCATACCTGTGATGAGACTAGGATACCCTGGGGGCCATCCAAAAGTGTCCCTACATTGCACCATCTGATGGTGTCCCCTAACAAGGTGTCCTGTCATGACAGGGGCCTCAAATTACAGCCCGTTCCACCGTATGACTTGAAACATTTTCACTTTCGTTTGTCACCCACAGCTGAGTGAGAAAAGCTTTTAATGCTCATCTAAGTTCCTCACAACTTAAATCTCATCCCTCTCTTTCTCTCTCACACGCACACACCCACACACGCGCGTGCACACACACATATACCTCTGAAGTGGTCAAGAAGCTCTTTATCAGTCTTTTCCAAAGGCTGAACTGCATCCATCAGACGTTCTTGTTCCAGCAAATATTCCAGGGCGTAATGTGACTCGCAGTCTTCGTTAAGCGTCAAGCACTTCTGATACCTCTGAAAAAAGTTAGGAAACACATCAGTGAGGTTTTGTGGATACACTCTGTAGGATGTTTGGCATCCTACACTCCCTGCAGCTCCTACAATCAACACGCATATACCATCCCATTAAAATCGCAAAAGTTCACTTCAATAAGTTCAGGCTGTGGACTACATAGTTTTTATTTGTTTAACTTTGCATAACACTATTTCTTTCATATTGCTTGAGCTAGCTGGTACATATGTGACAATGTGCACTTTTAGTGCCCTTACAGCCAAGTGCCCTTACAGCCAAGTGCCCTAACAGACTTTTGCCCTTACAGCAAGTGCCCTAACAAACTTTCTGCGCCTTAGCAGACGACACGAACTTCTAGTCTACACAGCTTATTTACATCTTAGCAGCGGCCATGTTTTATTCTGCCTAAAATCTATTTTTTAGATTGATTGAGTTGCACGTACTCGTTTCTGTAATCTAAGGCTATATATTACTTTTAGATGTCAATAATGAGTGGATATAGCACATTATGTTGTTGCATGTTCGTGCTTAAGTACTTTTTAAAGCCCTGTTGTTCCTTAAATTGCTTTAATGTTCGATCAGTTTCGACCCAAACCTTCGACGCTATCTGAGTGTTAGCGCCAAGTAGGTGACGGCTGGAATTCCTTTATTATCTCCATAATTGTAACTTTTTCATAAATCTAACTTAGTGCACTCCATTTCTTATTCCCTTTAGATACTTTTTGAGTTAAAGTGCATTAATAAATGTTTGGATTAAGTAAATCAAAGTTTTCCTCAGTTTTACCGGTGTCTCGCTATGTGACGTCACGTGCGTCATTTCGATGATCTGTGTTTCTTTGTCAAGTTTTACGTCACATAACTTGTCATAAGTTCCATTTTACCGCAAGAATGACATGTATGGAAAGTTCAAGAGTTCATTTTGTAATTGAGTTCTTCTTCTTCTGCGTTCGTGGGCTGAAACTCCCATGTACACTCGTGTTTTTTGCACGAGTGGAATTTTACGTGTATGACCGTTTTTTACCCCGCCATTTAGGCAGCCATACGCTGTTTTCGGAGGAATTGTAATTGAGTGAATTGTATTTGGTACAGGGAGTGGTTTACTTTAGCAATCTTTATTTTGCTGGGTTTTGATCGTTAATCGGTTATTAATTATGAGTAATTAATCATAATTATTTTTTGATCTGGACTTCCAAAGTTATATTTTATAACAAACCGATTTCAAATGTATGCATTTTCCGTAAAGTTATCAGCTGTCAAAGATCCTAAACAAACACAAATTTGGCTAGCATACAGTTGTAGACAGCCGTTCGGGGAGTATTCGAGACCGCTTCCAGAACAGTCCGCGTTGACAGTATAAATAGCATCCCGGTACCAGCATAAGCATTCAGTTCGTGTCTCGACTCCGCTGACAGCTGACCACTCGCTGCGATAGACTTAGCCTTGATTTCAGAGTATTGTGGTAGACCCAGGACAAAAGAGGCATATGCCCATTTAGTGGATTTGGAGTCAGGAGGATTTAATCCAAATGTAGATCGGTTCGTTGTGCACCTGTTTTGATGTCGGCAAAGAAGGGTTGAATTCACTGTAAGTAAACAATGATTTTCTTGTTTTGTTTACTATGCCATTTGTTATTACTTGATAATGAATGTATTACTACTACCTTCGGCCTTGGTCAATAAATATGAAACAAAAGAAGATATGCTCCCCCTCGGACCGACGAAAAAGCTGGTCTGTCAACAACCCATCAAACATCTTATAATATTTCAGTTTTTGTGTTGCTGCTGTTGCTGTTTGCATTCCTCAGCTGAACATACTGAGGGTTATGAACTATCTCTTATATGTACACAAAGTATAATGCTACAACTACGAATGACTGTGTGTGATACATGAAATGTGATATGAATGCTGTTTTTATATGTTATACTCTTACTTTCTGCCTATGTCTTAATCCCAAGCGCAAGACAAATTCTTCTATGTGGAAATTGAAGCCAATAAAATTTGAGTTGAGTTGAGTTGAGTTGAGTTGAGTTGACTGTATTGACTCTGACATTTCCAAATGGCTGTACTGACACTGAGCAATGTCTCACCTGCAGCATCTCAGCACATGAGAAGAACATGGTGAAGAAATCCTTGTTGTCCTCTGCTACAAAGTTGAGCTTCGTGTCCAGACTACAGGCCCACTGTGTGTAGCGTAGTGTTGCTCTGTGAAGGTCTGGAGCCGTCAAGATAATCCTCAGTTGCTCTTGCACCACTGGGTCCTCATGCTGAGCCACGTCTATCAACATACAAAACCAGTAGTTCCCGTTGTTCCTGCATTTCAACCTTTTTTTCAAGCCCCTCTCTTTCAAGACCTCCTCTCTGGAAACACCCTCTTTTCTCAATAATTATTTGTTAAAAAAATGATGGTTTTAAGGCCTGAGAAATTAAAATTTAGTCCAAAATTTTTCAAACCCGTGTTTTAAATACTTTAACACCATTGAATCATTGTGAAATGTTCATTTTGTCAATTGAATATAATCCTCTTCCTTGCAATAAAGTGCTGATTTTAAAACTGATTTATAACATTTGACATAATTGTGAAATCTGTAGACACTGTTTTGTCACAATCATTTCTTTTTAACATAGTCCCAAATTAATCCCGTGGAAGTGACATCACATACTGAAAGAAAAGTGACTGTTTGAGTTAAACTCTGTGGGACAATGAACCTCAATCCGGTTATTGACTCTCAGTGACCATTTTTTCATATCTAATTGAAAAAAAATCTCTGTCATCATGTGGAAGGATCTGTTTAGACTGAAATGAAACAATTTCAAAACTCTTTCTTCGTTATTCTTGGAGATCAATGTTTTCCCAAAGACATGGGCCACCAAAAGAAAACATAAATTTTGACCCATAAATCATGCAAATAACACTTTTTGTGACACCCCCAAAAAAGACTAACTTTTCTGATTTTTTTTTAACGATTTTTTATTTATTTATTTTTTTATTTTTATTTATTTACGAGGATTTATATCGCGCACGTATCTCACCACACAAGGCAACTCAAGGCGCATGTTACCTATTAATGCCGTGTGAGATGGAATTTTTTACACAATATATCACGCATTCACATCGGCCAGTAGATCGACTGCCTTTAGGTGCTGCATCCACCTTTCACGGCCTATTATTCCAGGTCACACGGGTATTTTGGTGGACATTTTTATCTACGCCTATACAATTTTGCCAGGAAAGATCCTTTTGTCAATCGTGGGATCTTTAACGTGCACACCCCAATGTAGTGGACATGTAGTGTACATGATTTCTCAGGAACAAATGAAAAGCCTTGTACCCTCAAAGCAAACAGCCTGTGTAATACTATTTTCAAAATGTTCTTACTGAAGTATACACACAATCTTAGAAAGATCTGTGACAGCCAACTTCGGCTATCTGGTACATCTAATTTTCTGTTTCTGAAGCTCCACTGTATTATATAGGAGAAGTCACACTGTCTTTTTAAAAAACTTAATTTCAACCTCTTCAGACAAACAGTCACAATTCCTTCAGTACTCAAGCAAACCGCTACAAACCACAGTTACTTGTGTTCACTGACGAATGGCTTGCCATGTACACTCACATTGTTAGCCCTACACTGAACAACAAAAGCGGTATTCTATGTTCAATTCAGAGATATACAAATTACGCTGTACACTTCGCGTTCTCTGCATGCCTCAAAGTTCATCAGCCTTGACCTCCATTCTGTCTCTCTCTCTCTTTTACTTACATGAACTGCTCATCATCTTGTCTTCTATTGTCTTCATCATCGCCTCGATAATCTGACGAAAATTGTCGTTTTTGCGGTTTTTACATTTGTGGATCTCTGCAAAATAGAAAACAACTTCGACTTCACAAAATATAATACAAAGTATCATCAGAATCATCTACATAAAAAATACAAACTACTTAGGCTACACTTATAAATGGAGATAATATTCAGCAAGAAGATGCACACTTGACAAATTTGTGATTCAAAATCAGGGAAAAAAGGATAACTTGACTGTGATCTTATGTAGTCTGAAATCGCATTCCATGCTCAAAGATTCCACCTGAACATCCTCAGTATCTTGCAGAACTTTTTGTTAGTTTAGGTGTCACATGTAATAGTGGAAATGACCATGTTTGAGGTGAAGCAAAATTTCAAATTTAAAGGTACCATCCTTCTTCTGTTATAACCATCACAGATCTGTTAGGGTTCTCAGATGGTATAAGAACATTCTTTCACTTGAAAGTCATGGCTGCTTCTTGTGCAAAGTGGGAATTCAATACCTTAAACTGGTCAGTCACAAAATCAATTCATAAATAAAAAGTTCCCATCCTACACAACTAAGAACCAGGTACCGTATTTGACGGATTACAAGACGCACCGTTTTATAAGCCGCACCCCCGACTTTTAAAAAAAAAATTGGGACGAGCCACGTATAGGCCGCGTCACTATATTAGCCGCCGTCGAAAAAAATATAATCAGATCGTGTCAATCAATCAAAACAACCAGGCAAACGAAAGTACGGTATTTGGCGAAATCGGCTCCGAGAATAAACAAGTGAAACAAAGAAGAAAAGTGAAAAAGTTTGAAGAAAAATATCACACACACACAATTTGTAACCAACACACACATGTAGTCCCGCCCGGAATAAGCTTTTTTGGGATGATTTACGACTTTTGCGCACATTTCGAGCAGACGAAAACACAACATGGCGGCTCTCGCTCCTCCAACTATCGCGAGACACAAAAAAACGAAATCTCGCGCGCGCGAGATCCTGATACATCCGGTGTTTCTCTGTACGCTATCTTGTCATGACGACTTGTTGACAAACGAAGATTCGCGAAGAAAAGCGCCGAGTCTTGAGTAGAAAGCTAATAAAGTACCGGTAATCGCTAATCGAGCGAAATGAAAATCCGCGGCGACTTCCATTAGGTGAATGCTATTCAAGTTTAGGTAACGTTTTAGCCGCATCTTTTTATAAGCCGCAATGCGATTTTTTTAAATTTTTAAAGTCGCGGCTTGTAGTCCGTCAAATACGGTAGTTGATGTTTGGTATGTTTCCACGTGGAGGGATGGTTTTATCCCATGTGAAAGCAGAGATAGATCCGAGACAGTGAGGGCAATCATTTAAATGGGAAGGAATGCATGTTAAATGTACATACTTTACTGTAACCTACCATGCTTGGGTTCATTGATGCTGAGCTGAAGTGCCGCTTTTTGTTTCTTCACAGTGCATATTTTCTCCACATTCATGCTGAAGCAGAGCTCTTTGATATGCTGGACTGCCTCGTCCATAGTTTTACCTTTCCCTACACCTGGGCTTGCCGTCAGTCCAATCACCTTTGATAAACAGTTATATGTACATGTACAAACTTTCATGTGTGTTTCTGTCCTTATTAAAATTTAAAAAAACAAGAAGTCAAGTTTATGGAATGTTTGGTTATAGACAAAACATTTCCTAGAACTTAAATAATGATAAAAACTGATGACTTATCTCTCTGGATATTGCCCCTGTGAAAGGTCATTTTGCTTCCTGCGATATCACAAGAAGCAACATCTAGAGAAAAGTCATCAGCTCAGGTCACAACAAGGGGGTTCAACTGTTTTCCAAAATAAAAACAGACTCATCATTGAAGTAAGAAATGAAAGCATAATCAGTTTTTCCAAACGTTGCTGCCCTGCTGTCAATCGAGGAAACTTACAATTTATACACAGCAGATGAAATGTATATCTATATATATAAAAAGGTGGCTAACAAGAACTTTCAGAGAAATGGCTTCCCACAGACAATCATTTCACTGGATCTTCAGCATACCTGAGGCATGCCAGATGAGAGGTTGTTCGCAAACTTGGCATCCATGTAGAGGTCCATCAAGTTCTTGAACTCTTTTCTGCCGTGCGTGTGATGACACTCGTCCAGCACCATGAG
This sequence comes from Littorina saxatilis, assembly GCF_037325665.1. Lineage (NCBI taxonomy): Eukaryota > Metazoa > Mollusca > Gastropoda > Littorinimorpha > Littorinidae > Littorina > Littorina saxatilis. Next base: position 26,101,297 of record NC_090256.1, read on the forward strand.
AAAGAAGTCGTTCAACTGCACACCCTCTCTCCGCACTGTCTCCACCAGGCACATTGGCGTCATCACAAACACCTTGTACCTGCCAGCAAAGACACAGCTCCAATAAGATTCATCACAAACATGCCACAGGGACAACAGTTACAAGGTTAACCTGCCCTAGACACATCAGGGTTACCATCTTGTACCTACCAGCAACAAAGTTAAAACAAGATTAATCAAAAACACACAACAGGGACCGCAGTTATGTGGTTGACTTTCAGAGGATTCTAAAATGGAGCCTTCTGGTAAAGGATGTTTCAAAATGCTATGTGAGAAGAAAACAAGTCGCGTAAGGCGAAAATAATAATAATAATACGAATATTTATAACGCGCACATATCTCACCAACAGGCGACTCAAGGCGCACATACACTCATTCACACACACGCAGACTTAAAGTCACCAACACACACACACCATCAACCATTAAAATATGTACAGTTATTCAGGGTGGGATGGGGTGGGCAGTGTAGAATGCATGTGGAAACAAGTCGCGTAAGGCGAAAATACAACATTTAGTCAAGTAGCTGTCGAACTCACAGAATGAAACTGAACGCAATGCCATTTTTCAGCAAGACCGTATACTCGTAGCATCGTCAGTCCACCACTCGTGGCAAAGGCAGTGAAATTGACAAGCCAGAATAGCCCGGTAGCAGTTGCGCTGAGCAGGATAGCAAGCTTTTTTGTATCTCTATTCTTTTTAACTAACTGAGCTTGTTTTTAATTCAACCATATCATATCTATATGCTTTTGGAATCAGGAACCAACAAGGAATAAGATGAAATTGTTTTTAATTCGATTTCGGAAATTTAATTTTAATCCTAATTTTCATCTTTAATTATCAGTGTTTTTTTTTAATCCGAATATAACATATTTATATGTTTTTTGGAATCACAAAAAAATGAAGAAGGAGAAGATGAAATTGTTTTTGGATCGTTTTATAACAAAATAATGTTAATTACAATTTTCAGATTTTTCATGACCAAACTCAATTAATTTCTAAGCCTCCAAGCTGAAATGCAATACCAACGTCCGGCTTTTGTCAAAGATTGCTTGGCCAAAATTTCAATCAATTTTATTAAAAAATGAGGGTATGACAGTGCCGCCTCAACTTTTACACACAAAAAAAGGATATGATGTCATCAAAGACATTTATCGTAAAAATGAAAAAAACGTCTGGGGATATCATTCCCAGGAACTCTCATGTAAAGTTTCATTAAGATCTACATTGAATCGCTCTACACACACACACACACAGACACATATACACCACGTTCCTCGTCTCGATTCCCCCTCTATGTTAATACATTTAGTCAAAACTTGACTAAATGTAAACACAGAAGAATAGGATTCTGTTGTTCACAGATGATTGGTCACCTTCACGTAAAGCACAATAACTACTTGCTTTTGCCCAACATCTTATTTGAAACCAAGAACTAGCCAGTATCATACCACTGGACATAGCAAAGTGCTGAGTGATACATGTTCATCAGTATAATAGTTATGGTAAAAGCATTGGCCCATAAAGGCAACTGCAATGTATGGATGTAAATCCTATTTTTCTCTCATCAAAACAAGCTTTCAATGTCTGAAGCAGATCAAGACCTAACTTACAAGGTCAGAAGCTCTGAAAAGGGGGCATTGTTGCTTCGAGATCGGCCAGTGCGAAGATAAGTGACGTCAGGGAAGAAATATTTGAACCGCTTGTACTGCTGCTCTACCAGTTTGACTTTGGGTGCCAGAAACACAACAGGCTTGAGCGGTCCAGGGCGTCTCAGGTACTCCTAAACAAAAGTAAGCTAATCAGTCATAACAACAATAATAACAATAACAATAACAGCACTATGTAAATTTACCCTCTCATATCACAGGAGTTGGGTTTCACAGCAGAGTAATCACATTACAAATATTCCACACACACCTTCACACATTGGTTTTTTTTTCGTCATCACATTACATATATAGCTGCAAGCAATCAAAAGCTGTGTAACATGTACCTGTACACCTTTGCCAACCATTGGCTTGGTTGACTATGGTACACGAGTTGCTAATTGTATGTGTGGTGTGCAACATTGTGGCAGATGTGGCACAATCACATCCATGTCTGTTTGCTGGTTAAGTTAAGAGACCTGATAGGAGATGTTTGCATACTGTTTTGGCTGGTAAGTGGTCTGTTCATGTATAGAGAAAATGATCTAAGGGTGCTTCTGCGTGTACATCAGTAGTAAAAAAAAAAATATATATATATATGATCAAAAATGATGTATACAGAGCAACAAAAGAAACGCGAAAAAATTCTGCAATGTTTGATTGACAAAATCTCGAACAATTTATAGAGTTAGAATTATCAAACCACAAAAGTTTGATGAAGGCATGTTTGACCTAACTGTTGTGTGATTATTTTGATGATGTGACTGTTTCAACCCACGGGACAAGCAGGTTTAACCTTAAGGAAGTTTTGGAGGTATCGCTCAGTCAGTCTTCATCGCGCTCTCTGGCCACAGATTGGACACTGGTGGCTTCCAATCTTCTTTTTCTTCTGCGTTCGTGGGCTGAAACTCCCTCGTACACTCGTGTGTTTTTTTGCACGAGTGGAATTTTACGTGTATAACCGTTTTTTTTACCTCGCCATTTAGGCAGCCATACGCCGTTTTCGGAGGAAGCATGCTGGGTATGTTTCGTGTTTCTATAACCCACCGAACTCTGACATGGATTACAGGATCTTTTTCGTGCGCACTTGGTCTTGTGCTTGCGTGTACACACGGGGGTGTTCGGACACCGAGGAGAGTCTGCACATAAAGTTGACTGAGAAATAAATCTCTCGCCGAACGTGGGGACGAACTCACGCTGACAGCGGCCAACTGGATACAAATCCAGCGCGCTACCGACTGAGCTAAATCCCCGCCCCTGGTGGCTTCCAATGATGTTCCTGGTAGTGTCAGTGGCTGTATTGAATCGATCTCGAAGATGTTGTGGCAGGAAATTGCGATCTTTTCTTATTGAGGTAATGCGAATAAATCTACCGCGTTGCATAACTGCAGTGCTTCTAATGTGAACAGAACATTGCTGAAGGTGATAGACTGTTGACATGAGCACGTTTAAAGCACATGCCTGCCAGTGCTTCTGGATCATCCCCAGCTTTAAATCGACCTGGCATTTTGGTGGTGTCAGTCTTGGCATCCTGGCTGTTTCAAAAGTGAGACTGCCAGGCAGCAAGCGTGCCATGGGCTCTTTTGGTTGCTAATGCATTAGTGAACACATCTCACACATCAGATTTCTCCTGCTCCACTTGCATGTGCTGCGAGCGAGCATTATGTGTTTAACGTTAAACCTGCTTGTCCCGTGTGTTGAAACAGTCGCAGCATCAAAATAATCACACAAAAGCAAGGTCAAACATGCCTACATCAAACTTTTGTGGTTTGATAATTCTAACTCTATAATTGTTGGAGATTTTGTCAATCAAACATTGCAGAATTTTTTCGTGTTTCTTTTGTTGCTCGGTATAGAAACTAGGTTATTTTACTCAATTGGCACTCATGCAACTCTAATCCTTACCTGCACATACTTGAGGACGATGAATGTCTTCCCTGTACCAGTGGGCAGAAAGATAGCCACACTCTTGCCATTTCTCGCCTCCGGAAGCAGCTCTTCCTGGTAAGGCTTGAGGCTGATCTCCTTCTGGCCTGTTTCTGGGCCATCAGAGAGGCCGGTGTAGCAGAGAGTTCGGGACAGATCTATGATCTCCGGATCTATTCGCACAGGCACAGTCTCACCAATGGCAGGTAACTGCACATGGAGGTTGTTCTCTGTCGACACAGAGCTGGCCTCGGCCACTGATACGCTCTCAAGTGCTGCAGAATTTTGACGCAGTGCTCCAGCTGCTGTAGAACACAAAAATGAATGTGCAAACAACATCTACAGATGTAGCAGGGTCAGCTACAAGTTTATGAGCAAGCTGCAAAATACACACAGATGTTCATACGCTCATATACACATGTAACCTTACTGAACTTTTGAGGATAATTTTGCTCAGGGGTCCAAGAAAAACGCATTACACACACACAACAGACATACATTGCATGCAGTATCAGCTGCATGTTTTACACAAAAAGATATCACGCATACTTACATAACATACATGCATACACATTTGCATACACTCACGTGCGCACATATATACACACTTGTGTATTAATAAATTTTAAAATCACCTACCTCCCTGTCGCGGCTGATAATGCTGTGTGGGATAAACTGCTCTCTGCAAGTCATGCTGAATGATCTCAACAGAGGCTGGAGAAGTGCTGTTAACAAACTGAGCTGTGCGATTGCGCCTGGTTTCTTCCAAGGTCTGTTCACGTATGTTAGGACTGAGACATTTCTGGTCTGTGAAATAGTTTTTCTGGTGATGGTTGCTGTAGTTACCTCCTTGCCTCATGGTGAAGTTGCTGATATCAGATTCTCCTGATTCACTCAGAGTGTCATCTGCTAAAAAAATATTGAATACAGGACAAGGAGTGAAAAATACCCAGGTGGGCTGTTACAATAGTTGAATACACTATACAGCCAGCAGAAGTCTAGGCTGTTTTGTACATTTGTGGTAGTATATGGTTACAAGTAACAAGTTAATCAAGTGCCATTATTATGTGTCCTCACCTCTTGGCAATGAAAAAAGAAGTGCTCAAGACTGTGTCCAGTTCATTACAAACCTCACACTTATTAATTTTACATAATCCCATCTAATTTAACAAAATATAGGTTGGGTAAATTCTGTGTAAAATTGTCCAGTGTAACAAACACAATCTTTCTTCTTTAGTACATTTTACAGCCAACAACCAGTGTCCTGATTCTAATTCAACATTATGTTTTCTTTGACAAAAAATACAGGCGCTCCAAATTTGTACAATGAAATTCACCAAACATTTTTTAATACACTTTGGGTACATGTGATATTAAAAATCAAATACTGCAACAGAAATTATCGGTATGGTGTGTGTTAATCAGTTTTGGTTTTAAGTGCTGTACATAATGCATTAATTATACTCAAACCCATCATTATATATGTGTTCTAATGTAGGATGTTGCTAATCATATTCCTTAATTGTGCCTTGCAACTGATTTTCTACACAGGAATCTGGAGTAGCTTAGGTAACTTACATACAGCTCTATTTGCTCCAGAGTAAAGAGAACATGTCACTCACCTCCATTTTCTCTTGTGCGATACTGTCTACCAGACACCAGCTCTTCTGTAATGATCAACAAACGCATTTATTACCATTCAAGAGCATCATATGGCTTTTTGACCAATCAGGACTGATTCTAGGTGACCCTCTAAATGTTATGACTTTCAGGCAGGGACCCTTTTTGTTTATCATGCTAAAAAATAACGACAAAGTAAACATTAGAACTAACAATATCAGTGTACCTTATTCTTCTTCTTCTTCAGCGTTCCAGAATTTTCTGGTTACGTGTGAGCTCGTTTGCCCATTCATTTGGGTTCCCCAAACTATACTCTGAGAGCATAGTCTGAGCTTCACTCCACTTTCGTTGAGTAGGCATGCTGGGTATTTTCGTGTTTCCATAACCCACCGAACTCTGACATGGATTACAGGATCTTTTCCGTGCGCATATGATCTTGTGCTTGCGTGTACACACGAAGGGGGTTAAGTCACTAGCAGGTCTGTACATAAGTTGACTAAAGTTAGGAGTACGGGAGACAACTCCAACTGACCAAGGCTCACGTCTGCTTTAATTATGGACTGGGTGGCCGAGTGGTAACGCACTTGCGCTCGGAAGCGAGAGGTTGCGAGTTCGACCCTGGGTCAGGGCTTTAGCAATTTTCTCCCCCCTTTCCTAACCTAGGTGGTGGGTTCAAGTGCTAGTCTTTCGGATGAGACGAAAAACCGAGGTCCCTTCGTGTACACTACATTGGGGTGTGCACGTTAAAGATCCCACGATTGACAAAAGGGTCTTTCCTGGCAAAATTGTATAGGCATAGATTAAAAAAAAATTCCACCAAAATACCCGTGTGACTTGGAATAATAGGCAGTGAAAAGTAGGATATGCGCCGAAATGGCTGCGATCTGCTGGTCGATGTGAATGCGTGATGTATTGTGTAAAAAATTCCATCTCACACGGCATTAATAGATCCCTGCGCCTTGAGTCAGAGTCTGGAGATACGCGCGTGATATAAGACTTCATATAATAATTTGCTTTCGGTAAGAGATGAAGCGCACTGCACTGAATTATGTCACCGAAAAAACTAAAGCCTGCCAAAGAACAGCAAAAGCTGAACACGTTTGACATTTCTACGGCATCATGTGCTACATTAGGGCCAAGAACATGGGAAAACACGGCTAGCAATAGAATCATTCTGGAAAATGATAGTGCCCATGACAGTGTCGCTGCCGAAACCTCCACAATCACGGAAAGTAAAGTTTTGTCACTTAAAGATGGTGTTGGTACAGCAGGAAATTCACACAAACGGTCTTTTAATAAGGTTAACTATTCACGCCTGACCCTGTTTAGTACTAGCTACTAGTTGGTTAGAATTTGACAGCAGAGACTGCATCTATAGGCAAACTGTTTTGTCGAATCTGTCAAGAAAAAGCTCTGTCAGGAAATCATGTAGTTTGTGTGCCAATCAAAGTAAGAGTGCTGAAGTTTCTGATTGCTTTTTAGTTTGTTTGTTTCTTTTGTGTGTGTCCTGTTTGAAACAAAAGTAATAAAACAATATACGCACACAATGTTGGTGCATATACTGATATGACATTTGTGTGTGTGCACATGATAATTTTGTTTATCGTATTTTTACTGATCACATGACAAAAACACCTGTTGTCATTGGTCAACTAGGAACTGTATATCAATTGATATCGCGCAGGAAGTTCCTAGTGAATTTGATATCGGGCAGGAAGTAGTTTTCCAATTGTAAATTTGAAGAAAAAAATCTCACTTGAAGGAAACACAAGTCTCTCATTATTTTAAAGCGCAAATTTATAAAAGAAAAGTAATTGCATCAGCAAGATTAAGCTGTGTAATGAATAAACACACACTTTTTCCACCCACCTTTAACAGAGAAGTAGTAGAATGGTATGTTTTGATCTTACCGAGGGAGGCGACTGGAATAGCCGTAAACAAACTGAACTTTGGAGCGAGAAGCGAGTTCTTTTGCAGGGTATCAGCGCTCATCACTCACGTAAATGAGCAGCTGATTTAGGCGTTTTGCTCCAGCATGAATCACTGTCCCATCCCTCTTTGTCATAGCCATGCAAAATCCACACAAAAACCTCAATAGCTTCAAAACAGTCACGAAGGCTATCGGAAGACGCCATCTTGAAAGTTGCCTTGGAATATTGTGTCGTCTGCAGTTGGCGATTCGACAACATTATCAACACTGCAGTCCGTCGATAGAAGAACTGGAAGCTGTCTTCAACACAGAAAATGAGCCAGAGGACTTCACTGATACAGTCCGGGGCACTTCAGTTCCTGCCATCGTTTACAATTGCCAAATTAAAGCCTTTGAAGTCTAAAAGTCTGCAAGCAACCGCGAAGGCTGTTCCGTGTTCCTCCACTGAACCTTTTTAGTGTGATCTCTTTACACAATATTTTTCTTTTCTTTGTTGTCTTTAGATGCCTTATTTACGTCTTAGAAAACGAAAGAGTATTTTAAAATGAAAGTTATAGCAGCAAAGACAATCCAACATGGCAGTAGCCTCCCTTGCTCTTGACCGATTTCTTAGACTGGGGTTAATGGGTTCTTCTTCCGAAATGGAATGCGATAAAATCGTTATCGTTAGATTTGACTGCGATATCCAGATTTATCAGTGCCAATGTCTCGAAAGGCTGAATCATATCAGATCTCGGCTCACGCCTCGATCTGATATGATTTCAGCTTTCTCGACATTGGCACTGATAAATCTGGATATCGCAGTCAAATCTAACGATAACTAATAGTTTTGCACACAATTATAATGTCCTATTAAAATGTCTGAAAGCAGTCAAATGAACTCAGGACATTTATCATGTAGGTATGAATTTGTGGCAACATCCCTGAGGTCACCCATCAATTTCTGTTGTGGATTAAACATTAAACACAAAATGAAGGATTGTGCGCATTCTCACCACATGCAGCTATCCAGCTGTTACCAGAAAGCAGTCCAGGAGGAACATTTTGCTTGATTTTTTTGCAGCCCTGATGGTCGCAGCATTCAACACACTGAAGCAGATCCTTCAGCCAAGTCGGGGGTGGCGTAGGCTCCTCATTACTGCTTTGAAGATTCAGCCTGGAGACAAACTGGAACCTGGCTCTCGAGTAAACATAGGACAGCATGTGAGTGACAGCAGGCTGGATGCAGTCTTGGTCTTGGTTGAGAGTGTCCAGCACCTCCGTCATCTCATCTGGCTCGAGAATGGACTTTTGTAACAGCTGGTCAAGTACTCTTTCCATGCCCTGCTTATCTGAAATGTTGTGTTCGAGGACCTCTTGTAGGGGCATGTAGAAACTGCACAGACGTAGAACGTCGTGCACACACCAGGCTTCTGTAAGAAATGATTGATTATCCACTGTAAAATGCAGAATGGCTACACTGACTATTGAATCTAGCATTAAATGTTGGAACGGCTTGGCCAATATCTTAATACCCACATATGTTTGTTGATAATTGAAGAGAGTACAAAAACTGACGTGGTGGTGACCAAGAGTATGAAAAGCTTTCCGTGTGTATAAGGCCAAAGTCAAACCAACACCTAGATGTATGATTGCAGGTTTCCTGGCATTTCATTCACCTTTAGTGAATGTCCCTGCTTACATGATCTATTTTCTTTCACACCCTCTCAGTCTGAAAGCAGCTAGTCTCTTGCAAATGATAAAATCAAATGACTCACGGTAAGATTATATATATATACTCATCAAAGTTTAAAATTAGTGACAAAACAGAAAGTAATTCTGCTCTTCCCAGAAATAAATTGTAATGACAAAAAAAGCATACTCCAACTAAACATGTCAATAAGAAAAAGTTGACAGTTTAAAAAAATCTAAATCAGTTTTAAAAAAAAATCCAACCTTTCCAACCATGGTCAATACATGTGTTCTGTGGAACCCCCCTAATTTTAAGACCTCCAACAATCTGAGAAAATCAGGTCTTAAAAAAGGAGGGAGTCTTAAAATGGGAGTAAATTCACAGGGGTCTGAACAGAAAGTCTGAGAAAATCAGGTCTTAAAAAAGGAGGGAGTCTTAAAATGGGAGTAAATTCACAGGGGTCTGAACAGAGAGTCTGAGGAAACAATGTCTTAAAGGGAGGGAGTCTTAAATTTAGTCTTTCGGATGAGACGAAAAACCGAGGTCCCTTCGTGTACACTACATTGGGGTGTGCACGTTAAAGATCCCACGATTGACAAAAGGGTCTTTCCTGGCAAAATTGCATGGGTGAAACCTAGGAAAATCAAATTGACTGAAATTTTTTGAGGCAGGGGTCCAGGGGCCGCCCAGGCCCTGGCGGGGTACGGGGCAGGGCCCCGTTAGGGGTTCCAGGGGGGGCAACACCCCCCGGCCGAAAACGAATTTTTGCATTATTCATTGTGATTTTGTGGCCTTTCCTGGCAAAAAAATACCTTCAGATTCTAATGATATGGTAAAAAGGGTAAACAAAATCAAAACAATTCACAGAAGTAATCATTTTTGTGTGTATCCTTTCACACTTGCATCTTCCAACACAACGACACAATTGATAACAATTAACATTGACAACAGCCATACTACATGAAATAGAAAGTGAACAACTGAAATAAAAGTTCGAAATATTTAATTATAAGAAGCAAACATTGCCAGACAGGCATTGAAATAAATGATGAAACAGAATGTCACACATGCAAATAGCATAATGTAGCACTGCACAAAGTAGCAACTAAGCAGTAGCATGTCTTATACACGTAGTGCAAAGTTCTCGAGGAAAAGCACTTGAGTTTCAAGCACCAAACTTATCACACACAGTTTTAGTTTCATGAACTCCAACCAGTCCCATCGCCATTTGTTGGCTAGACCAGCATCAATAAGATCTGTCCGTGCGTTTTCCGTCAAAATCGGCATCTTTGTCGCAGAAATCGTGTCACCACTTCGTAATGCCTGCCAAAACGCGAGAGAACTTTTTTTTTTTATCGTGATGCAGAGCGAATCCGAAAGCAAAGAAACCTCACCTACGGGGTTTACCACGAGCACGGGCAAAAGCGCTTCCGTTTCCGGGCAAACTGCAACCGGTTCACTATAGCAGTTCGAAAACGCGTTCCGCAAGTAGTTTCGGTTTTTTTTTTACTCAATTGTTTTTATATTTTTTCAAAATTGCGGATTGACGGAATTTCCGTCAGACTTATTTTCAGATTGACGGATTTCAGTCAATTGACGGGCTAGTTTCACCCATGAAATTGTATAGGCATAGATAAAAATGGCCACCAAAATACCCGTGTGACTTGGAATAATTTTATAGGCCGTAAAAAGTAGGATATGCGCCGAAATGGCTGCGATCTGCTGGCCGATGTGAGTGCGTGATGTATTGTGTAAAAAAATTCCATCTCACACGGCATAAATAAATCCCTGCGCCTTGAATATGTGCGCGATATAAATTGTATAAAATAAAAATAAAAAAATAAATCCCTGCGCTTACAACTGTACCCACGGAATACGCGCGATATAAGCCTCATATTGATTGATTGAAATTGGAGGGTCTTAAAAGGGAGGTTCCACTGTAATCAAAAATTGGCTGAACAGAACTCATGGTGTCTTAAACGTGTATGAACAAAGTACCTTCATTCGGCCGACTAGAATGGTCGTTAGCCAGGACGAGCACACGCATCAAACATGACATAACTCCAGGGGCTTTGTAGCTTAACACTTCATCCACAAACATCAAGACAGCAAGCTCCAGTTCCTTTTTTGACTCATACTGCTTCACAACTTCCTGTATGACCTTTGTCAGGTGACCATCTGATCATGAAAACACACGGTAATTATCGTTTAATATCACAACTGGTCTTCAGCAGCACATGCTACAAAACATAAAAACAAAAATAACAGGTGTCAATATGTTTTATTCAGCTGACCTGCTTGGTCCAAGCTATGGCGTATTTAGTGTAAAATTATCACACACAAATTATTCCTTTAGAAAGGATTAATTGCAGACACATTTAGGTTTATTTGGACCTTTTACATTGATGTCACAAAGTTGAAACTTACGCACAAATATAATACTTCAAGGCTTTCTACAAATCTATTTGCAAATACACATGTATCATTGACAAAAGTAACAAACAAGTTGCGTAAAGGAAAATTAATACGTTTAGTCAATTTGTCGGACTCACAGAATTAACTGAACGCAGTGCGTTTTTTGTCACCAAGACAATAGCTTAGCCGTTCCCACTGATCATGTTAAATGGCAAGCCAGTATAGCGCACTAGTGCTACTACTTAACAGGAAAGCATGCTTTTTTTTATTCTTTTCATTAATTTAACTACCTGAGCTTGTTTTTAATCCAAACATATCATATCCATATTTTGTTTTTATACATTTTAATTTCAATCAGTTTTGAGATTTTTAATGACCAAACTCAAGAATTAATTTTTAAGCTTCCAAGCTGAAAGGCAATCCCGTAGTCCGGGCTTTGAAGAAGATTGCTTGACCAAAATGTCAATAATTTTGAGTAAATTATGATGTCATCACAGCGTGGTGACGGTGGTCTCAACTTTTGCAAAAAGCTAAATATGACGTTTTTAAAAAACATTTATCGAAAAAAAATATAAAAAAATGCCGAGATATCATCAGGAAGAACTTTGATGTTAAATCTCATAAAGATCGGTCAGGTAGTTTTCCTGGAATTACTGTCCACATACACACCCACACAGCACTACCCTCATCTCGATTATGTTTAAACATTTAGTCAAAATTGACTAAATTTAATAAATCCACAAACAACAGAAAAGAAGGGGAAAAAATAAAGTAAAAAAGACAAACAGACAAGGGGTATTTAATCTAGCTGCTACCTGTAATACTATCAAGCAACAACACACACCCACACATGTATATATGTCATGCCGAATTCACGGAATTGCCGAATTCGCGGAATAGGCAACATTTTTGCCCATTTCGTGTAATCGGCAAAACGCTGCCCATTACGTGAAATCAGCAGCGTTTTGCTGAAAATCTTCTAAAATTTGCCCATTTTGCAAAAGCGACTTTTTGTTACTTTTTGAGTCACCAGAACATTGCATTAACATTGCTTTACCTCCCTAGAATGTTTTTTATGGTTTATGTTGGTCTGTGTCAAGCATAACTCCGGAAATGCACGAAAACTACACTTTCTGCAATAACTTATCGATTATTGCAATATCTATCCATTCGAGTATCTAGTTGTTTAAGTGTGATGATATCCCAGAAATTTCAGAACTTTAAAACCAAAAAGTGGCTGCCGATTTCGCAAAATGGGCAAATTTTAGAAGCCTTTCCACGTTTTCGGCAAAACGCTGCCGATTTTGCGTAATGGGCAGCGTTTTGCCGAATACGCGAAATGGGCAAAAATGTTGCCGATTCCGTGAAGTCGGCAATTACGTGAATTCGGCATGACATATACATGTACAATTAAACACACACACTACTGATTGCACAGTTAACTTCTTTTATCATCAGTCAATGCTCACATGCTGTTCGTAGGCAGGTTTCGAGGGTGCCAACTCTGGGTATGTAGGGTTCCAGACGAGATGGCTTCAGCCCAAGCTTTGCCAGTGTAGGACGTAAGGCGAGCAGAGCTGCGCGCAAACCATCATCGTTGTCTTCTCTGTTCTCACTGCATGAGATGTTGATGTTTGCTTGTGCCATTGCTCTGTCAATTATAACCATGTTTTCACTCACAAATTTAACCACAAACCAGATTCTGACATGGCACTTTCATATTTAAAGACATCTGTAACATTGTTAAAATAATGGCAATTTAACATGTTTCAATGAAGTTGGCCAAAACTGCCTCTGTACTTTATGACAGGACTTCAAGCAACATTAGCAGAGCCGCAGTTACACTAAATATTTCATTGGCAGAGAGAGCTTTGGTGGTCTTTTGTTTTGTTTTTACAGTACAAAAAAATGTGGTAAAAATACAAAAATATTTTACAAAATGTGTCAACATTTTCTCAAATCTTTAACAAACTCAAAAAGGAAGAGGACTGCCATAAAACATTCACCGGTATTTCATTATCCATTGATAAAAAGAAAAGAGGTACAAACAAAAACACAAAATATTTAACTGTAAGCATGCAATGATCCGATTTAATAGTGGATTAACATGCACCATTGACAGAGAATACAGTGATTAAAATGAACATTTCATTCTCACTTTACAAGGCACACATAAGAGTCAATACCATGAATGCGCATTACATGCACGTTAGAACAGTTCACCTGGACTATATAGTACTGAACAAATTGAACTAAACTTACCACAAATAAGAGTATAAATCATTAAGAGTAATTATAGATATGTATAAATCAATCTATTCTTTACAACTACTGGTGTCACTTCACAAATGAGTTGGAAAGTAGGCATATAACTCTACCACAGCCAGCAATTACATGTCAACTGCCGACACTGCCTGCAATGCAAACTGCTCCTTAGCTCCTGGGCTAACCATGAGGTGATCAGTTCTGGAAAATCCAGTATACCCGTGAATAAATATAAGTAAACTGAAAGTAGGGTTTACCTGGAACAGTGCCAGAACGGTGCACATATTCCACCAGCACAAACCAATCGTCCCTTCTTTCGGTTTTGCTTTCAGCGCTGGGTTTTTCCTGTGCCCAGCCAGGGCCTTGAAACCTTTTATGAAGTACATGAAAGAAAGGCAAATTTGTATAGGCTATATATATATATTTGTGATACGTCCCCCACAAAGGGACTTTGCTCTGTAAATCTCGGTCCCCCTTGAGGAGGGTCTGATGCTCCCAATAGGCTGTCTGTGAAGGGATACTTACTTCTCTCTCTTTCTCTGCTAAGAGATTTTAACAAATCTCGGAAGAAAGTCTCTGCTGACTTTCAATTGTTTCTTTCACAATTTCTGATGTTTTATATATATATTCACCCCATCCTGCAAATATTTACAACTCGGGAATCCGAAAGGACGGCCTGGGGGCTTGATCTCGAGTCGCCAAACAAAGCAAGAATGTATCATGTGCCTGTGTAACGTTGGTCGATTGCCAAAGCTTTCAAAGAAACATGATTGCAGCGCGTGAGAAATGTAACAAAAACAATTGTTTGGACAAAAAGTCGAGAAACCATACATCTTCGCGCCCATCAGCCATTCGTCGGTGAATCAATATGCCCAGAAATTCATAGAAACAAAGAGAAAATGAAGAAGACAATCAACCAACAGTTGCAAAGCTAGCAGGTGCGTGTGTGTCGTCTGCTTCAGTTTGATAGCTCTGTCGTTATTCCAGTTTGATCTCAAGTCAGGCAAAAGCTATGAACATGTTCTGGCACAATGATCAGCATCAAAAATTAGGGAAGATGCAAACTGATATGTTCCAAATGCATTCGTACGTTTTGTTAAATTGAGCAGACAAAAAAAGTTGAGAATCCTCAGCATTGTCAAGCGAAGCTTGCTGGTCGAAGGGAGCGAACGCATGTGGACTGCATTGAATTCTGGGATACACGCGATGTTTGCCGCCATGTTAGATTGGGGGATAGATCTAAAGATTCCTTGTTTTCTTGATCATAAAACAATTTATAAGCCTTGTTCATCGCATTAGCAACAACTCTGGCCAACAATAGAGTTTCAGGAAACTGGAAAACAAGTAAGTTCTTGATGTTGATAAGTATTTTTTGCAAAAACATGTACCTCTTATCGCTTCGAGAGAAATCTGCCCCGACCATGCAGGCCATTGCTCACGATGCAAGCCTTACATGGGGCTGCAAGCTAAGTTCAGTTGCACGACGTTATGGGGTTGCTGCCGAAGAGATTTAACGGTTGATGCTTGAATTTTGTGTCGTTTGCTAGCGTTTTTCCCCCCCAGTTAGATCTGGGATCGCCAGTGACAACTGACATTGTTATTTTGTTCGGAGTGGCTCGGGCACCGGCGAGTCGGTTACAGAGGCCCCATGCTCGAGAACCGGCAGTCACCGGTATTTCACAAAAAAGACATTCCTAGTTTTCCCTTGCCTGGCAGCTAGGTAGCCGTACCGATATCTCAGTTTAACGAATTGTGCTAGGGTTCGGGAGGTCGTAGGTTCGAGCCCTACCATCGCGTTTACATTTTTTTAATTTTATCTTTCGATTTAAGT
The DNA here is from genome assembly GCF_037325665.1 of Littorina saxatilis. Classification (NCBI taxonomy): domain Eukaryota; kingdom Metazoa; phylum Mollusca; class Gastropoda; order Littorinimorpha; family Littorinidae; genus Littorina; species Littorina saxatilis. Next base: position 26,116,644 of record NC_090256.1, read on the forward strand.
TTTACTTTTACTTCTTTTTTTCATTCTTAACTATCCTTTCTTTTATTTTGCTCTATTCTTCTTTATTCCGAATCACTGATTACAGTGATCGAAATGAGATTGCAACAACAAAGTTCACGAATCACTGATTCGGCATAGATCACTGAATAGACGAATTCTGGAAATAACTCTATCAAGTTTTTATGGGCAGCAAACGGTTGCCTTTCCTTGGGAAAAAAAGAAGGCAAACAAAACCACGTGACAAATAGCCAATCATTATTGAGTTGCTTGTCTTATGTACAGTTTGTTTGTTTGTTTGTTTGCTTAACGCCCAGCCGACCACGAAGGGCCATACTGTCAGGGCGGTGCTGCTTTGACATATAACGTGCGCCACACACAAGTGACAAGACAGAACTGAAGTCGCAGCACAGGCTTCATGTCTCACCCAGTCACATTATTCTGACACCGGACCAACCAGTCCTACTCCTAGCACTAAACCCATAATGCCAGACGCCAGGCGGAGCAGCCACTAGATTGCCACCCCCTGCGGGTTAGGGGGAAGAATTTACCCGATGCTCCCCAGCATGTCGTAAGAGGCGACTAACGGATTCTGTTTCTCCTTTTACCCTTGTTAAGTGTTTCTTGTATAGAAATTAGAATATAGTCAATGTTTGTAAAGATTTTAGTCAAGCAGTATGTAAGAAATGTTAAGTCCTTTGTACTGGAAACTTGCATTCTTCCGGTAAGGTCATATATTGTACTACGTTGCAAGCCCCTGGAGAAAATTTTTGATTAGTGCTTTTGTGAACAAGAAACAATTGACAAGTGGCTCTATCCCATCTCCCCCCTTCCCCCGTCGCGATATAACCTTCGTGGTTGAAAACGACGTTAAACACCAAATAAACAAACAAACAAACTAGATTGCCAATTTTAAAGTCTTAGGTATGACCCGGCCGGGGTTCGACCCCACGACCTCCCGATCACGGGGCGGACGCCTTACCACGAGGCCAACCGTGCCGGTTTTTATGTACAGTTACACTTGCTCGCTGACAGTGACAACGTGTAGCTGAGACTGTGCCAAAAGGTCAGGTGTCATGTCTACTGTCCCGAATGACACACGATTGCTGACATTTCACCATTGCCAACAGAATAAACAAATAAGAAATAGGTAGAAAATGAATGTGAAAACTGACTTTAATTGTTGATCAGTATTTTCTATACCACTAACAAATAATCTACTTGCACATAGCTGTTTGGCAAATGTATGTTGCATGGGACACACTGACATGAAAGTGGAAGATGTTTTTCCCTCTAGAGAAACTACATATCAAGTTACACTTTTTGTGCTCTTCCATTCCAGTTGGCAATCAATTGTTAACGCATGTTATTAGAAAAAATAGAACGAAAACAGATTAGATAGAATGAAAAATGTACTGGTGATGTCATTTGGGACATACTGACATGAAAACGTCACCTTTTGGCACAGTCTCAGCTACATGCCGATCGCTAGTGATTGGTGTGCAGATTACAATGTCACGCGGGTTTGTTTGCCCTCTTTTTTTCCAAACAAAAGTTATTTCGGAACATCGTCTTTTTTTATGCAAACCAAGCAATGTGAATCACTGGTAGTGGTACCGAGGCTTGAAGCAGCATTAGTTAGCTAAATGCAGTACATAAATCATTAACAATAACATGGAAACAAACAAAAAACAACTAACATTTTTCAGTTTTTGCAAAATATAAATCTGCTTCGCATTGAGTCTCTTGCTTCGACAGAATCTCTTGAATCTGACACCTGCAAACCACATCTCTCGAAAGGCTATTGTCAGTCGCTCATCAGTGATCGCGCCGTTGCCAAAATACAAGTCTTTCTGAGTCCAAAACTTATCAGCTCCAATCTGTCTCCAAAAGAGCAAAGACCACAGTTTTAAGAAGAAAATCTTTAATGAACGACCCATCAGACTTTACACAAAAAAAGTAGCATGTAGAGAGTGCCGGTTCCTGAGCCTGGGGGCTTCGTAGCCGGATCTCCAGCCTCAGGCTATTTTTTTGACGGAGTGGCTTAGGAACCGAACCACTTTGTCAATTACGGAGCCCCCATGGTCAGGAACCGACAGTCACCGAAAGATCCTAAAGTAGACCCTCCTTTTTTTGCCAGTGTATTGTAATAGCATAGTTGTAAGCGCTTTGGACTGTTGTACGTGAGGTCGTGGGTTCGATTGTGACCTTTGTTGAAGTGGTTTTTGTTCGGTTTTTATTTGGGGGGGGGGGGGGGGGGGGGGCGTATGGAAGGGTCAAGAAGAGACGTCTTGTTTTTTTCAATCGATGCTGCATCTTATTATTCTTATTAATGCACAGGCCTATCATCTTACAAGCTAGCACCATTCCTCATTGTCTCTGTCGATCCCTGTTAGCATCCGGTTGCTTCCATTCATATAATAAACAAAACACACCAAAGAAACTATTAAATGTTCCCAATCAGAATCAAGAGAGAAATCTGAATTGGGAAATCCTTTGGTGAAATGATTTAAGGGCCCTTAGGTGATTGGTCAATGCCTTTAGGTGTAAATAGTGCCAACATTATGTCGGTCGCAATGAATGTCACATTGTCAGTGCTATTTGATTTTGCTATCCAAAGTACAAAGGGAACAGGAGAAATAGGGCATTCATCAAGTTAAGGCAACTCGGAACAGTGAGATCAACAGAGCATAGAAACCAGGGAGGACGCTGCTGAAAAAAACCGAGTTGGTAGAACCCCAATGCTGGGAACTCACGAGTAACCAGCTCTCAAAGTGAACATTTCTCTTTTTGCTCAAGAGGCATTGAGTCCCGTTAGCTCAATTGGTAGCCTGACCGCAACTCTTTTTTTAAACTCTTACTTCTTTTATTTCCTTCCATATTCTTTATTCCAAGGCTTTTTAGTGGTGTACAGAAGATTGAATTACAGTGGAAACCTCCGTTTTAACCCCTCCCCCCCCCCCCCCCCCCCCCAAATTTAAGACTGCTTTTTTTTTAGACCTGGCTTTTTCAGATTATCTGTTTATAACCTCTTTAAGTTTGCCCCCATTTAGAGACTCCCTCCTTTTTAAGACCTGATTTTCTCAGAAGTTTTGAGGTCTTAAAACAGAGGTTCCACTGTAATCGAAGGGTTGCACAATAATTGAGGACTGGCACAGTGTTATTTACAGGAATCGGTCTTCGGTCATTTAAGCATACTTTGTTGATCTGATGCGTTCTGACCCAAGGCTGGTCGAATATCTGATAGTTTTGACACTTGGAGTGTCTTTTGCCACAAAATATTAACATAGGCTTTTCGGGAAAGCCCAAAAGGCGCCTATATATATATATATATACGACTTGTCTCTGTGTATTTGTGTATTCGCCATGCACGGCCAAAGTTCTCGATGGATCTGCTTCAAATTTGGTGGGCTTATTCAGAGAGACCCCGGACACAACCTCATCGATGAGATATTTCAACACGTGCTCTCAGCGCGCAGCGCTGAACCGATTTTGGTTCCACCTCAGCTATTTTGGTTCCACCTCAGCTACCCGGGCCCCCATACCGACACACCAAAGCCAAAGTTCTCGGTGGATCTTTTTCAAATTTGGACACCGTATTCAGCTACACCCCGGACACAATATCATCGATGAGATATTTCAACACGTGCTCTCAGCGCGCAGCGCTGAATCGATTTTGGTTTTTGTGTTCATTTCACCATTATAAGTAACTCTTCCTTATCTTCTCATATTCTCCAGGTTTTCAGCGTTTACCTCCCTTCCTTCGTAATGGTGCACTATAGTGTGAGTGGAGCGTCTTCGGATATTCCCGGCGTTCTGTTACTGTTACTATTTTTAGAAGGTCAACGCAGTGTCCAGAACGTAAATTGGACCCGTAAATTATCCTCACTGTAAAAGTGCAAAGGTCGAATCAATTTATAGCCACGCGAAAAATACACTGTCATCTATCTCTCTATAGATACGGCTTCTCTGTGTTTTTGTGTGTGTGTGTGTGTGTGTGTGTGTGTGTGTGTCTCTATGTGAGCAACACCTGTGCATTGTTCAGTTCTGTTTGTGATGTGGTCTGGCGGCTTTTGTGTAAATTTATGTACTGGCCTTCCTTTTAGAAGCCATAACTTGCTCAGTCCTGTTTGAGTGGAGTTCGCCTCCAAAGGTGATGAACACGGTTACATTCGTCGACAAGGATGGGACTCGATATGGTCAGGAATGGCATTATGGCCACTGAATCATTTTCGTGCTGTTCCCATTCCACGAATCTGGGAGGGACCTAAGCTTGGCGGGTCCATTGTTCGGACCCGGCGAAGCCGGCGTACGGCTCTAAGTACTTCTTCCCGGCGAAGCCGGCTACCCGGCGAAGCGGGTATTCATTCTAGTATATATATATACGGCTTCTCTGTGTGTGTGTTTGTGTGTGTGTGGGCAAAAACCTGTGGATTGTAGAGTTCTGTTTGTGATGGGGTCTAGCGGCTTTTGTCTGTCTGTATGTTCTGGCATTTGAGAAGCCACAACAGATAATATAGGGCTAAGAAATAAGCTCTAAAATTCTCAATCCTGTTTGACAGGACTTCGCCTTCAAAGGTGATTGTGGTGAACCGCCACGCTGTCTGTCTCTGTCTCGCGATTCACCCCGGCGAAGCCGGGTATTCCTCTAGTATATATATATATAGCTGTGCATCAACTGCAAGTATTAGTAATTTAGTTGTTGATAACGTCTATTACTGAACTTCTGCCTAATGTTATTGTTAAGTTGTTTTGTTATGGGTTTGAGGGTACAGTGTATTTACATGTCAATTTATTTAACAGGGAAAAAAAGGAAGTCTGATGTTCATCATAGACGTAAGCAGTTGCAGCCATATTTAAAGTGAAAACTGAAATGTCTTTTAAAGTCAAATTTATTAAATTATAATGAAAATACTTTTGAGAGGATCAAAATGAAAGTGTTTTTTTTGTTGTTTTTGTTTCCTCAACTTTCAGGTAACATCAACAATCGAACTTTAAAGGCATACTAACGCACTCCCGTGTTTACAAAGTGTAGTTTGCCCACAATCGATGTCAAACGCACCATAAGACCATATAATGACGATACGTCACCATGCGCGGACCATAATACATGCATTACAGCTTGTTCTAGCCTCTGAAAAAGTGAGGATGTCAACAAAGCCGCGGTGTTCTCTCCCTTGCATCAACGTTACATGTGTTGCCAAATCTATAAATAGGGCGATCCAGATCAAAATGAAAATTCAAGTATCTCAACATTTAAGGGGTCCTAGACCACAATATTTTGCAGGGAACTTAATTTAGTCTGTCTCCAGCTGTTGGTAAAGCAATTAGCGTGTATAGTCATCGAGTACATATGGCTTTAAGGACAAAAGTTGTTATGTTAATCTCATTTGGTAATAGTTTCTGGTTTTGATTCGGTTTTACTCTTGGAGATCTGCTTAAATAGTTATACATATGAGCAAGTAGATACAGTTTATTCTCTCAATGAAGATGTGTTTTTGTTCCCCAACAGATTGAACACCTGGAGAAAAGTGATGCTGACAGACTAAAAATGGATGAAGATACTGCCACCCGCTTTGTTTCTTCCCTTGTTAAGTCCATTCAAGCTTTGTGTAATGGTTACATTGACTTCTCTTCAAGTATTGAAGTGATTGGCCATATTCATTTGAACATCGATCGCAACTTGAAATTGAATTACATTTTGACTGAGGAAGTGAGTAAGTCAATTAGCGAGGATGCAACATTGTTTGCCAGCCACAGCTATCACTCCAAACCTCCACCAAGTGTTTCTGGCATCGGCAAGGATTCTGAAGGGTCGAAGCGAAACCGACGAAAGTCGCATCATGTGCCCCGAGTTGATGACTCCGAACCTGATCCTTTGATCATTAGTACATTACCAAAAGACATAGTACATGCTTCCAGTTCCAGTCACTCTGGTGGTGATGATTCTCAGACAGGACATTTCAGCACTCTACAAGACTCTAATACTTCACTCAGCATGAAGCTGGAAAGGCAGCAGGCAACATTCACACACACCCGAGACAGTCCTGACAGAAGGAAGAGAAGCACTCCATTATCACTGCACAACTCTCCATCCCCAGCAGCCAAACGCAATCGCAACAGTGACTCGAATTCAAGTTCTGCTATTCAGAATGCTAACTTTGGTGTCATAGAGATCAAAGAGGAGCCGCACGATGATCCTCCCGTCAGCTTTGGAGACAGCGCTACAAATATGGCTGCTGGGCAAGGTAATGTAGATATAGACAGTTACAGTCTTTTTATTTTATTTTACTTTTTTACATTTAGTCAAGTTTTGACTAAATCAGTAAATGTTTTAACATAGATGATAGAGGGGGAATCGAGACGAGGGTCGTGGTGTGTGTGTGTGTCTGTCTGTCTGTCTGTGCATGTGTGTGTGTAGAGCGATTCAGACCAAACTACTGGACCGATCTTTATGAAATTTGACATGAGAGTTCCTGGGAATGATATCCCCGGACGTTTTTTGTTTTTTTTCGATAAATACGTCATATCCGGCTTTTTGTGAAAGTTGAGGTGGCACTGTCACACCCTCATTTTTCAATCAAATTGATTGAAATTTTGGCCAAGCAATCTTTGACGAAGGCCGGACTTCGGTATTGCATTTCAGCTTGGTGGCTTAAAAATAAATTAATGACTTTGGTCATTAAAAATCTGAAAATTGTAAAAAAAATAATTTCTTTTTAAAACGGTCCAAATTTATGTTCATCTTATTCTTCATCATTTTCTGATTCCAAAAACATATAAATATGTTATATTCGAATTAAAAACAAGCTCTGAAAATTAAAAATATAAAAACTAAATTAAAATAAAATTTCCGAAATCGATTTAAAAACAATTTCATCTTATTCCTTGTGGGTTCCTGATTCCAAAAACATATAGATGTGATATGTTTGGATTAAAAACACGCTCAGAAAGTTAAAAAGAATAGAGATAAAGAAAAGCGTGCTATCCTTCTCAGCGCAACTACTACCCCGCTCTTGTTGTCAATTTCACTGCCTTTGCATCGAGCGGTGGACTGACGATGCTACGAGTATACGCTCTTGCTGTAAAAATGCAGTGAGTTCGGTTTCATTCTGTGAGTTCGACAGCTTGAATAAATGTAATTTCGCCTTACGCGACTTGTTGAAGTTTGATTTAGACCATAAAGGTATAGACCTATCTCTCTTTTGAGTAAAAGTTTTGCAACAGTGTATACAAGTTTTTAGTTTCAGTCACAACAGCAACAGGTTTTTTAATGTGAAAATACCTATGTGGGCTTAGTAATAAACCTCTAGTTCTACTGTGGCAGAGAAGAGTTACTGAGCCAAGTAGTTCTGGTGATTGTTTAAAGGGGGAAAAAAAGGTGTGCAAAGGACTTCCACTAAATTGGTGAAGAGTTAGTGCTCTCTGTAAAAAGCTGAGGTAGAACTTTAGAAATTTGAACTTCGATACTGATAGTATTTTCTTCAGATTACAGATACAGTACCTAAATTTATACAATAGCTTGATAAGTAAACAGCACCAGCAGTGAACAGTAAAAATGAACGCTTGTTGCTTCTAATGTTACTACAGATATTCAAACACCTGACTTCAGCAATGTGGTGATGGAGAGTCTCGACCGTGTGGGTCAGATAGAAGGGACGCAACTCATGGCTTCAGGCAACGTTATGCCAATGCAGCACCATCAACCATTCCCAGTGATGCTGCATGCCAGCCCTGTCGTTCCATTGTCTGGTGTTCAAGCATCGGGTTTTTCAGAACCTGGTCCGTCCATAGAGTCTCTGCACACACCATCAACAAGTGGAGGTAGGTGTTACATTTTTATCTCTTTTTTACTGTTTCTTTCCTGGGCTGCTGTGCATCAAACTATTGCTTTTTTCAGTTTTATAGGGTGTTTTCATTTGTTGCATCATATTTGTCCATAAGTATACTATTTCCACAGATGCTGGTGTCGATCGCGTGAGTGTTCAAAATCTGGAGTTTTTGCGTCAATTTTGAGGGGTATCAAAACAGGGACACAGGAGTAAATTTGCTAGTCATGCAAACACATGAGAAAAAAAAAATAGAACGTTCACACTGCGCCACACTGACATCGGTTTTCGCTGCGTATCTCTCAAAACATGCTGCGGACATGCTTGGCTGGGCATCGCTGTGGCACAGCAATCATTCTGAAAATATCTAGCGTGTTACAACTTACAAGCCTAGCAATTTTGCGTTGGTGCTTATACTGGTGTTTGTGTCAATTATTTGTCTGTAGAACTGCGAAGTCATGAATTTTCTGGACACAAGTGAACAATCTTACGACGAGTTTAAAAACTTTCTCCAGATCATTACATAACAACAGAACAAACACAAGTAACAATACAACATTTTTATCAAAGTACGTCTCACATACTTGTACGCCTCGTGTTGGCAAACATTCTGAATACATGTTTCAAGCAATCCACCATACCATTGCGGAGATACAGTGCTTTTTGTCATGATACCCCTCAAAATTGACGCAAAAACTCCCGTTTTGACCGCTTGAGTGTTGACACCTGCATCAATAGGTATGGTACACAAAATACGTAAGCTAGCTAAGCAAAACATGTTCTGGGTAGATAATTGATTTGACTTTTTTCTCGTATGTAAAGTAGTAAAGATTTGCCGATTGTGATTTTTTGTTGATTAGTAATTGGTCCCATCGGTTTTTGTCCGGTCAATTTTGAGGGTACCCTTATTTGAGCATCAACCACGTGATCCCTGTAAAAGAAATCTTTAATCCGAATGGTAATCCAGATAGTCAAGTGGACGGCCTTGAATGGCAGAAAATTTGAATGAAATGACATGGGAATTAATGTTTTAATTTGCTAAGTTTACTAGAATTATGAGTCCCTAGAATAAAGAAAAAGTGGGTTTTTTGAGTCACTTGAGAAAAAGTGACTCTATGTAATCGGTCAGTGTTAGTCTGTCCGGCCGGCCGGCCGGCCGGCCGTCCGTAGACACCACCTTAACGTTGGACTTTTCTCGGAAACTATCAAAGCGATCGGGCTCATATTTTGTTTAGTCGTGACCTCCAATGACCTCTACACTTTAACGATGGTTTCGTTGACCTTTGACCTTTTTCAAGGTCACAGGTCAGCATCAAAGGAAAAATTAGACATTTTATATCTTTGACAAAGTTCATCGGATGTGATTGAAACTTTGTAGGATTATTCTTTACATCAAAGTATTTACATCTGTAGCCTTTTACGAACGTTATCAGAAAAACAAGGGAGATAACTAGCCTTTTCTGTTCGGCAACACACAACTTAACGTTGGGCTTTTCTCGGAAACTATAAAAGTGACTGGGCTCAAATTTTATGTGAACGTGACTCATTGTGTTGTGAATAGCAATTTCTTCCTGTCCATCTGATGCCTCATATAATATTCAGAACTGCGAAAGTGACTCGATCGAGCGTTTGCTCTTCTTGTTTATTAAATAATAAAAAGGTTAACAATATTATTGCCAGTCAAGAGATTCAAACCCGTGACCGCCAGGTCAGAATTGGTGGTCAAGCGCTTACCGACTGAGCCCACCCGGCACACAGTTATACACTGAAAATATGAATGTCAAGTAGTATTAATTTCAAGTGTGACCTAGACATCGTTTACATTTTAATAACAAGCTATCACTATATACCCAGAGTATTTTGACTGGTTTCACTATTCACATTCACTCCTTTGGTTGTACTTGTAGAATTTTTTTTTTTAATTAAGTTTGCGCTTCAATTACAAGATAAATGTTTGCAGTATTTTGACTTGTTGCACTATTCACATTAACCTTTTTTTTGCTGCTAATCATATTCCTTACCTTGCCCATTATTTTAGACTGCTTCTTCCACAATTTTTTTAAAGCTTTTGTCATTGCTATAATTTTCATGTTTGACCAGTGGGAAAACTGTTTTTTAAATTTTGTAGTCCTTTTTTGAAAAACAGCAGCAGTGTGTCTCCTTCCACTATCCCTCAATAAAAAAATTATTCTTTAGTTTGAATGTGCTCAGTTTTACACAGGTTTGTCACTGCAAAGAACACTTTGTTGTAAAAACAAGGTTGATTTTGACACAAGAACAGTTTCTCCCACTTGTTTTCTTGTTTGATGCACACCAGCAATTCCAGGATTTATTTTACAGTTTGGTTCATTTGTGTGCTTGTCAGTCCGTCTTTTTGTCTGTCTCTCTGTTTCAGTGTTTGTCATTTGTGTTTGTTTACAATTACAGTTTGTATTATCCTCCTAAAAAGTCAATATATATATGGTCAAGAGTACAACAGAGCGTCGAGTGCCTGTATCACCAGTCAGTCACTAACCTAGCCTTGTAAAGGCAACCATTCTACATGCACCTCAATATATGTATTTTTCTTGGTGCATTCTCCAAATTGTTTGAGAATTGAAAGTGAGACTAATATAATAAGAGTTTCTTAAGTGACATGAATAGGCTCTCTTTTGCCTCTGGTACATGTATGCTTTCTCTACTTCAGTTTTTGACTCACATGCGTAGCAAAAGTGAGTCTATGTACTCACCCGAGTCGTCCGTCCGTCCGTCCGGACGTCCGGACGTCCGTCCGTCCGTCCGTCCGTCCGTCCGGAAAACTTTAACGTTGGATATTTCTTGGACACTATTCAGTCTATCAGTACCAAATTTGGCAAGATGGTGTATGATGACAAGGCCCCAAAAAACATACATAGCATCTTGACCTTGCTTCAAGGTCAAGGTCGCAGGGGCCATAAATGTTGCCTAAAAAACAGCTATTTTTCACATTTTTCCCATTTTCTCTGAAGTTTTTGAGATTGAATACCTCACCTATATATGATATATAGGGCAAAGTAAGCCCCATCTTTTGATACCAGTTTGATTTACCTTGCTTCAAGGTCAAGGTCACAGGAGCTCTTCAAAGTTGGATTGTATACATATTTTGAAGTGACCTTGACCCTGAACTATGGAAGATAACTGTTTCAAACTTAAACATTATGTGGGGCACATGTTATGCTTTCATCATGAGACACATTTGGTCACATATGATCAAGGTCAAGGTCACTTTGACCCTTATGAAATGTGACCAAAATAAGGTAGTGAACCACTAAAAGTGACCATATCTCATGGTAGAAAGAGCCAATAAGCACCATTGTACTTCCTATGTCTTGAATTAACAGCTTTGTGTTGCATGACCTTGGATGACCTTGACCTTGGGTCAAGGTCACATGTATTTTGGTAGGAAAAATGTGTAAAGCATGTGAGTCGTATGGGCTTTGCCCTTCTTGTTTTATAGTAAGGTCAGAATGCATAAGTTGAAAATGCTACATCAGGCATCCTGTGAATGACTGAACACGTGCACACACGTACACATACACACGCACACAGCACACAATGTATCTTGTGAATGCTGTCTTTTTCTTGAACACTGTGTTTCATGTTATGTGATACATACTGATACTGTCATAAACAACAAGAATGCGTGCATTCAGAATGAATGCAGTGCATTAATATATACATGTCTGTTATGAGATTGAAAGTATAACAAGCAGTGCAAGAAAATGTGTTGCATGTTTAGTTTTACTGATTTGTGACATGGCTGATATGTAATAATGTATGGTCAATATGACATTGACATCATAGGAGGGTCTCTATGTGTGTGTAAGGATGGTCACAGTACGCAATTACAAAAAGTAATGAAAGGCATGGCTCTGGTTTTGGTAAATTACTGCACATTATTGATATTATTTTTTATTAGCAAAACATTTGGAAAATGTCCAAATCAACTAGTTGAGACACTGGAGTTTCAATGAGTAATATATATGATCTGTGTCCGTGCGAATCTGAATGATGTGTTCTTTGCTGTGCTAGTGTGACTTTAATTAAACCCGTAAAATTGCATGACCAAAATTATGAATAACTCCATTATGCCAGTCCGTCCTGAAAGTCAAATTGTCATGACTCTTTTGATTAGGGGATATTTTAAAAATCCCATTCAATTATTTTGTGTAGCTTTGTGATCTAGAAACTTTCGTCAGCATTACCGTATATTGATTTGAGGAATTTGACTGCAGAATTGTTGAACTCAGAAATTCTTTATTGTTTGAGAGGAACCCAACTAATGTCGTTAAGAAATATGTATTTTTTAGCTTTTTTTTTCTTTCCTGGAAACTTCCTCTTTTGTGTGTGAGTTTTTACTCACCTGTTGACTGCAGTGTCCCACTTTTTACTCTCTGTTGATTGCATGGTTGCTGTTTCACATTCCTGTGCGGGGGATTTGTTGTACAGTTTATGGCTTTGTTCAAGTTGTTATTTGTGTATTGTTAATGTTTGACCTAGAGCGTCCGAGATCATGTGATGTAAGTTTTCGCTGATGAAAGCACCATTGGCTTCACCTGAAACTATGTGCACTGAGATGATGCATTCAGGCATTTCAATGAAGTCTAGAACAAATGTGTTTGATTAGTTTGGTTAGTTATGGTGATCATAAGATTGTAACCAAATGCATGTAGTTAATGTTACGCACATACACACACGCGTGCACGCACACACACACACACACACACACACACACACACACACACACACACACACACACACACACACACACACACACACACACACACAGAGGCCTGCATGTCCAACAGGAAGGATAGTTACAGGCACTCTTCTAATCCATTACATGATTATTATACTGAAACGGGTTTGATGTAAATTTTGAGAGTGCCTGTAAGTTTGATCCAGAAGGCAAACAAAGAAGGCAAACAAAGAAGTTGTCTGTGAGTTGTTGAAAACTTATTTGTAGGAACAAGAGAAGTGCAGGTCGGTCACATTCAAATGGTTTGTTTTGCAGCATTCTCATTGGCTGGTGTTTCATGGAGGATTTCTACTCCATTCTTCAACACACTTAAGTACAACAGAGAAGATGAAGAATCTGTGCAAACGCAAGCTGAGGTGATGTCTCTGGCCAGAGCAAGACCGAACCGAGCAGCGGAGAGGCAAAAAAGATACCGTGAACGTCTCAAAAATGACCCTGAAAGATTGAAGGTGGTCAGGGAGAAAGAGAAAAAGAGAAACAGAGAGTCTTTGAAAAAAAGGACGGCTGAACAAAAAGCTCGCACGAACGAGCTCTCAAGACTGCGAGTACAAAAATACAGGGAGCGTAAGAAATGTGCTGGCATTCCACTCAAGAAGCCTAAATCAAAAGCAGGGAACAGACTCAAGAGGGAAAACGTCAGACTTGAAAGGGAAAAGGGAAGACTGCGCAAGCAGAAATCTAGAGCAAACATGACGCCGCAACAAAGAGCAGCAGCTAACAATAAACGCCGTCAAGCTTTTGCTAGAAAAAAGTTGGAACAAATGGAGAGACAATTAGCTGCATCCCCTGCCTTCACAGTTACTTCCAATTCCACGTAGAAGGTAAAAGTAGTCACAGACCTAAGTAAGTCACTAAGTGTGGCAGTCATTCAAGCAAGAGAACTCCTGCAGTTGAAAGTTGATCTGACTTGGTGTATTTTGAAAAACCTGTGATTGGGTTGAAAGTAGAGCTAAGTTGTAATAATCACCAAATATCTCACAAACACCATTTATCAACATGAATGGTTTTGTACATGTTCAGCATACCTACCTGAATGGTTACGAAAGTACATGGAATTTGGGGAGAACGTGACATAGTTTTTTGATTAATGGAAAACTTTGCTTCTTGACAAAGACATGGCGAGAACAGAAGAACAGAACAAGGCTACAAAAGCTTCTTCGTCGTGATAGCTGATGCTCCCAAAATCTGCAAAAGAGGATTTACGATTGACACCTTTTTCAATGGAAGCTGTTTTCCAGGGGAAAATATTCAGACTTCTGTGAGCATACTGGCACAGTAACTGAGTTTGAAACGAGTAATTTTGGAATGAAAGCAATAGATGGACAAAATGTCACAGTATCATCAGGTTTACAATGCATGGATTCCATTGTAAATGGCTGTTGTGGCCTTCGCCTAAAGGATTTGCGACACCTTGGAGGCGTATAGCATGGCAAACACTGTTCTAGCTTAATTTGCATTTCGATTTTTCGTCATCCGCATGGTGTGATTGCAGTCTGCCAGTGTAGACTGTTCGTGTTTTCAGGTCATTAATTTGATGTTTCTGTGTCATTGAAAGTTGTCTTAAGACTAAGAGTCTGGTTGACATTGTTTCTGTTTTGTTGAATAAGTTCCTGTTCGTTTGAGTTTGATTTTGAAGTTCTTGGTTCATCAGGCGTGACTGTTCAGTGTTTGACCTGCCAAATACTGAGGATTGTTTTAGAAATGGAAAACAGACAAACAGTATGTTCATATTCTCCAATCAAACAATGTATCCAGTCAGTTGGTGAGGTATTTCTGTGTTGTTTTCAATGGAAAAGACAAGTTCATCTGCCACTGTTTCCTCTTGACACAGGTCTTTCCAGTGAGCATGGAGTCTTCTCCAAAACTGCTTCAGGTTTCCTGGATGGACAGCTAGAAACGACACATTATCTGGAAAACATCCCACGGACAGGACAGAAAAATCTTCCTCAAAGACGCTGTAAAATCTGCAAAGAGAAAGGGTTGCGGCAAATGAGTTGCTTTTATTGTCCACAGTGTCCGAAGCAGCCAGCGTTTTGTCGCATCCGTGACTGTTTTGTGAAGTACCACGCAAATATGGGTTACTTGTACATTAAACCAGTAGTGCCCACCTCAGCTGATCTTAGTCTTTATTTTTGAAGTTGGAGTTACGGGGACATACCCGGCACCTTAAGTACCTATGATTGTTGTATGGTTTGCTGGGGTTTCTGGTCAGACTTTTGTGCCCTTATGATGGAATAGTCTGGTTGATGGTCATGTTTGAACTCGTGTCAGTTGTCTATAATTGAAAACGTGGTTGGTCCATCAAATGAAGTTTTCTTGACTGTGACAATTATTCACAAAATTTCTTTGTTCTGCTTTAGTGGTGATTTTCTGTTCTTTCCTCTGCATTTTGTTCGAAGGTTGACATTTTAGATACATTTGATAAATAAAAAATGTTAAAAACACAAAACTGAAACATGTACTCTCAAGTTGTAGGCAAGAATTTGAAGTGTTATGGGTGTATGTGTGGACGGTTTTGTTGCTTAAGGCTTATGTTGTGAAATATGTGTCCTACCAAAACTGAACAAAGCCTCATGTTCATCAGATTGATGGGTTGAGTGTTTTGAAAGCATCCATGTGACAGTATACATGCTGAATATGTAGAAAGTCCAAAAAGCTTTTACCAACTACCCCAATGGCATGACAACAAAAAGTTAACACAAACTATGTATGACCAGACAAGCACCAGGAACAGGATAGGAATGCATCTTTGTATTTTGTGGAGCCTCAGGTACAGTTTTCAATTGAACTCTTTTTGTTCATCCTTCATCAAAATAATTCTGATTTTGAATAGATCCTCTCCTTGTAAACTGTCAGTATTTGGGACTATAAAACAGCCAGCCACAGACAAGCAAAAACAAAAGGCGAAGCCATCAAGGCTCACGTAAGAAATCGACAAACAGTAACACAAACTCAATCACTCCGTCACACACACACACAGTGACACACACACACACACACACACACACACACACACACACACACACACACACACACACACACACACACACACACACACACAGAAAGAGCATAGGTGAAACTGTGCAAGAAAGCGAGACACTAGATCTAGATCTGTCTGTCTGCATGTAGCCTACTTACATGGACACGACTGCCAAATAGTCTCGGCCCGCTCAAAACAACAATCACCGAGACTTTCAGTAATTCCATCGCGTGACGTCTAACCCTCGTACGTCATAATGTGACGTCAATGTAATATGACGTCTTCAAATGTTAAAGTTTCTACCACAGACATACATACATACATACATACATACATACATACATACATACATACATACATACATACATACATACATACATACATACATACGCACGCACGCACAGACAGACAAAAGTTAGCATCGCATAGGCTACACTTCGTGAGCCAACAAGAGGCGAAGCCTTCAAGGCTCACGTAAGAAATCGACAAACAGTAACACAAACTCAATCACTCCGTCACACACACACACACACACACACACACACACACACACACACACACACACACACACACACACACACACACACACACACACACACACACACACACACACACACACAGAGAAAGAGCATAGGTGAAACTGTGCAAGAAAGCGAGACACTAGATCTAGATCTGTCTGTCTGCATGTAGCCTACTTACAGGGACACGACTGCCAACAGAGTCTCGGCCCGCTCAAAATAATAATGACCGAGACTTTCAGTACTTCCTTCGCGTGACGTCTAACCCTCTTACGTCATAATGTGACGTCAATGTAATGTGACGTCTTCAAATGTTAGAGTTTCTACCACAGACATACACACGCACAAACACACACACGCACACACACACGCACGCACAGACAGACAAAGTTACAATCGCATAGGCTACACTTACGTGAGCCAACAACAAACAATTATGTGAAACGAGAATCAAGATCTCGTATTTTTTTGCTGTGATCTAGTTTGGACGTTATTTTTTTTATTTCAGTTGAAAGCTCTACAGTAATATCTTTAATCCGCCTATGATGAATGATTTGTTCCTTCTTGTATTTCAAAAGATACGCTGATACTGTGTATTTTATAACACAAATACACATGGACTCGCATACACACACAGACAGACCCAACTGTGCACATGCACACTAACACTCGCAAACATACATGCACAAATAAGCGAGCGCGCTCTTGCGTACATAACATATAAACGCATAAACTCACACATACAAGCCAGGATGTAGCAGAAGGAGAGAGAGACTCTCAGCTATAGTCCCACTGACTTTGACCGAGACAGCAACTTGCCCAACGAAAGTGAAGAGAGTTGACTATGAAGCCTTCAACAAATGACGCATGACATACATCAAAACTGATGACGTAGTGAGGAGAGAGCAAGCAGAGTTTCGCCAGCCCAGACGGGCAGGGTTCTCGATGGCTCAAAGGATATCTACCGTTTTCCGCCTTTTTTTTTTTTTAAAGACTCCTTTCCAGTTTTTTGTTTTTTTAAATACCCTATAACATGACTAGAGTGGCAAGAAACATACTCAGCAACTTCCGTCTCAATCAGTGTAGGTATTAGAGCCTTTTGTCATCATACATACAGACACACATACAAACAGAAACCATATTGCCACCACAAGCCTGATCAAAATCTATTTTTGATCATTTCCACACACACAAAAAAGATTTTATTTGTCTCACCATTAGTCTTTGTGTGTGTGCTTTTTTTTTTCTTTTAAAGATTTCCCTCTATCGCCATAACAAGGCTATCCTTATCAAGTGTACACAGGTGGTACTGGGAACATTTGGCTTGGGCAAAACACATCAACAAACAGTGTCAAATGCTCTGAAATCTCGGTCGACTAGCATCTCAACTGGGTGATTTTTTTGTAGCCTACTTTCTGGTCAGGAAGTGAAAAGAGCTACATCTTGGGCTTGCTGTTTTTGTTTAGCACGCCACCACTTTGGTTTACCTACATCCAGGCTCCCTGCTTTCAAACTAGAACTTTGCAGTGTGCTGTATTTGTCATGACAATTTATGATGTTTGTTGGCAGACCAGCTTTTTTGTCGGTCCGAGGGTACCATATCGTCTTTTATTTCATCTTTATCAACCAAGGCCTTCTTCTTCTTCTTCTGCGTTCGTGGGCTGAAACTCCCTCGTACACTCGTGTTTTTTGCACGAGTGGAATTGTACGTGTATGACCGTTTTTTTTACCCCGCCATTAAGGCAGCCATACGCCGTTTTCGGAGGAAGCATGCTGGGTATTTTCGTGTTTCTATAACCCACCGAACTCTGACATGGATTACAGGATTTTTTCGTGCGCACTTGGTCTTGTGCTTGCGTGTACACACGGGGGTGTTCGGACACCGAGGAGAGTCTGCACACAAAGTTGACTCTGAGAAATATCTCTCTCGCCGAACGTGGGGACAAACTCACGCTGACTGCGGCCAACTGGATACAAATCCAGCGCGCTACCGACTGAGCTACATCCCCGCCATGGCCAAGGTTCATAAAGATGTCACAAAAGGCGTTATGCTCCCTGAAGACCAACAAAAATATGCCGGTCTGATAACAAGCCGCCAAACATCGTTTTTGTCATCATTTTGGTAGTGCAACCGTATGCACAGTCACCCACAAGGAGACGAATTTTTAGAATGCAATTCGGGGCCCCATAACGCGTCAGAAGTTCAATCCATCGCGGCATAATTGAAAATGTGACGTCAAAAGTAAACTTTACGTCGCTTTTTTTTCCAGTCTTAAAATGCACAGAGCTGCCATCATATTTGCGAGGTCAGTCACTTTTTAGCATGTACTTTGTCTTAAAAGTTTTTCAAGCCTTATCATTGGGCAATGTGTGATTGCACAGCTTAGTTGCAAAATGATTATGAGTCGTATTGGTAATTTCCAACATTGACTGGGTCTTTGAGAGTGAACGTTTACAGTTGTCCTCGGAATCATGCATCCAAAGCCGCGATGGTTCAATCCGCATCTCACCTGAAGCTCAAAACCATTGGCAACTTGGATTGTCACTTCTGAACAGTGTTTTTTGTTATCCAGCTTGTTATGAATTAAAAGGCGTGAAAATGATGACAAAAGATTTTGTTTGTCTTTTTAACATTATTTGTCTCACCAGCAGTCTTTTTGTGTGTGTTTTTTTCTCCTCAAGTAGGGTTATTTTGGCTGCTCAGGTTAATTTAGCAGTATATAAGAGTACCAGATAGACACTGTACGATAGACATGTTCTACCACGATACATGCTTCACACGAGAAATTCTGTTTAGTTTTCTTGTTGGTAGTTTTTATAGAGGAGGAGAGAGATAGAGCAGATGATCAGATTATTTCTGTGATTGGTTTGATCAGATGCTGCTAAAATATTTTCATGGGTTTTGTAAACTGTGCCCTGAAGTAAACCCTTAGCTGTCATGCTCTGTTTCTGTTAGCTTTAGCTCATTTGTTGTCTTGAAGTATTTTGGCCTTTTTCGGGTATATTTACATGGGTGGGATTATTCCTGTATATGTGCTTTTGTGAACAAGAAACAATTGACAAGTGGCTCTATCCCATCTCCCCCCCCTTTCCCCGTCGCGATATAACCTTCGTGGTTGAAAACGACGTTAAACACCAAATAAAGAAAGAAAGAAAGATTCCTGTATGTGCCGGAAATCCGGATTCGTAATGTTTGTGGTGACGTTTTTGTGGGTTGTTAATTATACAAATCCTTCAGCGTCTGGGGGCCCCCAGACCCCCCTTCAAATTCTTCAGGATTCGTGACATTTTTCAGTCCCACACATGTATTTAGAACCTGTACATTCACCTCGCTACTTTTTGTTGGCTGAAACCATATATGCCAAAAGGTTAGGTTGTATTGATAGCTGGTTACCATAAACATGATAACTGTTTCAAGGGTCATGTATTGTTTATAGCCTTATGCCTGTAAATGTCTAGTCTCAGTGGGCATCTACATGTATCGGATAATATTGAGGGGTCTTTTGGTTTTGTTTGTTCCAGAAACCATAACTGGAAGAAGAGTGCGGAAGCCAACAGAAAAAGCAGTTCAGACACCATATAACTTTACGAGTTACCGGGCTAAAGCTGCCAAGAAAAAAGCAACTAAATCTGCTTCTGCAGCAGCTAAAAAGAGCTCCGGTGGAGTTGGATTTGCCACTGCTTCCAGATCATCCAAAGCTTCTTCCAGATCATCCAAAGCTTCGCGTGGTAAGAAGAAAGTGACGGCATCCTCGAGAAAGCTAAAAATACCCCACTGTCCCAAAAGTGTCTACAGGGATTACAGTGAGGAAGATGTGCTGGAAGCCATTGAACTTATACACGGTGGAATACCTGTCATCGATGCAGCCTTAAAATATGGAATCCCTCGTGCCACGCTATTCAATCGTTCCCGTGATGGCTGCAAGACCCACACTGGGCGTTGTTCAGAGGTGTTCTCACGCACTCACGGTGGCCTGCCATCCCTCAAGAAGCGTCACAAACACCTGCAGTATACCAGAGAATCCATGGAAAAGGCTGTAGAGGCTGTGCACACAGGCATGCCGGTTATTGACGCCTCCATTCTGTACAACATTCCGAGAGCAACACTGTTCATCAGGTCTGCAAAGGGCTGCCCAACCCACCCAGGGCGCTGTTCCACAGTGTTCAGCGACGGCAAGCTGAGGAGAACCAAGGTTCCTAAATACAAGTATAGCGCCCTGCATGAGCATGCCAGCAAGATCTATGGAGAGGAAATGGAAGGAAACTCTGCAAGCTTTGAGGTTTTGCAGGAAGTTCCCGTTGTCAACCCAGCCACCGGTGAAATAATTACTGTGAAAACAGAACCAGAGGATAAGGAAATGGCTGAGTATGATACTTCTGCTACATCGTCTCTTCAGGATGTAGAGTCAACACAAAGTTCAGTGCTGTTGGATCCTGGAACAATGGCCAACCCTGAAGCAGTGCCTAGAGTACAACCAGTCAACATTGTTGTGAAGATTGAAAGACTTAGCGATGATTAACTTCCATTTTTAGCGTCGACACAAGATCGTGTTTATTACACATAGTTCATAAACACTGCTTTGGCAACACTTACTGCGACTCTTTGCACTCACTGATACATGTATTTTAACAGTTTGTTTGTATCATACTGATTTTATAAAACTGAAAGAAGAAATGATGACAAGACTGAGATTTACGCAATTATACCTGAGTATGTCACTGGAAAGGTTGGACATGTAGCATGCACTATCTGGGAAGGGGGGGGGGGGGGGGGGGGGTTGTACAACAGACAGCCTGTCAATCAGTTGTTGTGGTGTGTTTCTTAGGCTAACCAGAACAAGTTGTGCAGATTTGCCAATTAATCATGGTTTCATTGTACAGTTGAAAAAGAGTGTGGGGTATATGAATGTATGCGTTGCACAGTTTTAAACATTGAATCTTATATGCTCGATGGGCTAAAGTAATGTAAGTTGTAACAGCTTTCTGCCTGAAGATGCATTGCGTTTGTTGACCTGAAAACAGTCATTGCTAATTTGGACTTGCAGAAATGAAATAGATGGGGCTGAATCAGCCTAAAAAGTTCTGGTGGATCATCAGAAAATAAATACTTGCTGTAGACAGTCTGATAATACATACATGTAGTTTATAGCGCATTGCTTTGGTTGGCAACAAAAGCTTTCTTAACAGAGTGAAGAGAATTGTGGGGGTGGACGTTGCCACTTGGTGGGAAGTTGATTTGGTCGGAGCACAAGTCGCTGTGAACAGTCTGAATATACTTATTTATAATGCACTACGTTTGGTGAGTAGCAAGAGCTCGTCTTGACAGTTGAAAGGGGGTTAATTTCCCCCGGTTATTGTGCAGGACATGATCACTCTGTTGAAATAAGTGTACAGTTGTATTTGGCTTAAGTCTAAGTGAATAGTCTGAAAATACCCTCTTTTTTGTGTGCCTCTCTGATGAATGGTCTGGAATGTAAGTCTGTGGACAGTTCAGGTTGATGTGCTGTTTAAAATTATATTTTGAGTATATTGTAAACGTAAGAAAGAAAAATGTGTAGTTGTTTTTGATAGTCAGTGATCAAACATTGTGCCTGAATTGTCATATATTGTCAGGGTCAAAGGAGAGGGATGCCATGCAAAACCGGCAGCTGTACTGTCAGTAATGTGTGGACTTTTTGTGTGTGTCATTTGAAAAGGCTCGGTTGAACTTTTTCATGCCCTTGCCTTTTTCCTCAGCATTGCATAGATTTTTTTAAATGGCTGGCCCAGTCTTCTGTTTTATTACTTTAACTATAGTACCTTAGATTCTTTCTGCCATCTATGTGATCACAGTAATATTTACTACAGTCGAACCTGCCTTTATTGATCACCCAAAGGACCGACAAAAGTGGTGGTTCTGGCCAGGTGATCACTATGGAAAGGTGAATTCTGTAGGAAAAAACCCTTCGGGAATTCTTTGTGAAGGGCAGGTGGTCGTTCTGAAGAGGTATGCAGGGCAGGTTCGACTGTACTAAGTTTGTTTTAGATACATGTATTTTGGTTAAACATATTTACAAAGGTTTACCAAACGTTTTTTGGGGTTGCTTTAGTATATTTGTGTTGTACCTATTTACAAAGATTTTGACCCAAGAGAAAAAAGGTTTTGTGATCTGGTTTATTTGTTGCACCCTTCTGCATTCTGCAGTTTTGAAGAAAAGAGTGTCAGATGTAATTGTAAATGCAGACCCTTTTTTGTTGTGAATAGGCATTTTAAGGGTTTTGGTTTACATTTCCTGAACACTGACGTGTTTTGTGGTGAGTCATAACATTAATTTAGTCACAGGAATGAGGTCTTTGATTTGTTATGATTTTATCAAGCAGTTGCAAAAAAATCCCTGTATATCCATACATGCAGTTTGGTGTACATAACTATGTGTTGCTGTACATGTAAGTCTTTTGTGTTTTTTTGTATGTAGAACTTATCTGTGACACTGATATAATTTGTGTTTTAGATAAGCTCTCAGGGTTTGCACATAAGGTAGAGAATACCCTGAGCTTCTTTCTGTAGTAATGAATTGATAAACAAATCAACAGGAGACACATATTGTGATATATTTTGAGGACATATTGAAAAGACTACACATCAACAAGGTGTAAAGCATAACATAATCAAATATGTATGATTAGCATACATAACCTGACCGACATCTTTTTCTATCGATCCTTACACTTTTTTTGGACTTCCTTTTTGACAAGCACAGTTTTTGTTATATTATTTAGCACCAGTAAGTGCAACGACTTTTTGCAATTTTGTTTGTTTGTTCGTTCATGGGCTGAAACTCCCACGGCTTTTACGTGTATGACCGTTTTTACCCCGCCATTTAGGCAGCCATACGCCGCTTTCGGAGGAAGCATGCTGGGTATTTTCGTGTTTCTATAACCCACCGAACTCTGACATGGCTTACAGGATCTTTTTCGTGCGCACTTGGTCTTGTGCTTGCGTGTACACACGGGGGTGTTCGGACACCGAGGAGAGTCTGCACACAAAGTTGACTCTGAGAAATAAATCTCTCGCCGAACGTGGGGACGAACTCACGCTGACAGCGGCCAACTGGATACAAATCCAGCGCGCTACCGACTGAGCTACATCCTCGCCCGACTTTTTGCAATAAAAACATACTCTGTTTCTTTGATTTTACTTTACTACTTGACCTTCTGGGATGTACGGTATGAAACAGGGGTTATATCTTTGCATCCATGAATATTTTCAAGTTTTGTGTACTTTTGAGTGTATTTTCTGTGGGGTGAATTCTGGTCCTAGTTTGTTCCATGTCCGTGAGAGTATTCAGTTGGGAATATTTCCAGATGTCGACCTTCTTTGCAGTTTTTTTGACTCACATGCGAAGCAAAAGTGAGTCTATGTACTCACCCGAGTCGTCTGTCCGTCCGGCCGTCCGTCCGTCCGTCCGGAAAACTTTAACGTTGGATATTTCTTGGACACTATTCAGTCTATCAGTACCAAATTTGGCAAGATGGTGTATGATGACAAGGCCCCAAAAAACATACATAGCATCTTGACCTTGCTTCAAGGTCAAGGTCGCAGGGGCCATAAATGTTGTCTAAAAAACAGCTATTTTTCCCATTTTTCCCATTTTCTGTGAAGTTTTTGAGATTTAATACGTCACCTATATATGATATATATAGGGCAAAGTGAGCCCCATCTTTTGATACCAGTTTGGTTTACCTTGCTTCAAGGTCAAGGTCACAGGAGCTCTTCAAAGTTGGATTGTATACATATTTTGAAGTGACCTTGACCCTGAACTATGGAAGATAACTGTTTCAAACTTAAAAATTATGTGGGGCACATGTTATGCTTTCATCATGAGACACATTTGGTCACATATGATCAAGGTCAAGGTCACTTTGACCCTTATGAAATGTGACCAAAATAAGGTAGTGAACCACTAAAAGTGACCATATCTCATGGTAGAAAGAGCCAATAAGCACCATTGTACTTCCTATGTCTTGAATTAACAGCTTTGTGTTGCATGACCTTGGATGACCTTGACCTTGGGTCAAGGTCACATGTATTTTGGTAGGAAAAATGTGTAAAGCAGTTCTTAGTGTATGATGTCATTGCTAGGTTTAGCTGAAGGTCAAGGTCATGTAAAGGTCAAGGTCAAGCATGTGAGTCGTATGGGCTTTGCCCTTCTTGTTTCTTCTTCTGTGGACACCCCAATGTGTATGCATACAGGTTTCAGAAACGTATACATAGTGGCATGGAAACTCAACAATACACATATTGGAAATAAAAGTCAAGGGGATTACTGTATTCATGAGTTTTGCCAGATTTAAGTAATCGTTATATAATAGATGGCGTTAATTGACTGCAAAAGCGCTTCACTCGCAGGCAGATTCATGCTATTGGAGGGGCTTTTTAGACCCAGGATTCTTTCATTCGGTCAAGTGTTTCAACCCCAGCTTGTGCACCGCTAGCGTGATTGTTGTCTTTCAAAAGAGCATGAAACAGCTTATTGTGGCTTGTCCTCAAAGGTGTGATTCATCCTGTTCCAGACTGTTATTTGTGTTTTTGTTGACGTGTGTTCTCATTCACATTGAATTGCCATTTTCTTACACTTTTGTTAGCTGAAGTGGACAATTTTAGGAGTTATTGCAATGAAAAATCAACTTTAAGTTTAAGTCTGGTATTGTGAGTATCTCGATGGATGTGTGCATATGTAGAAGTCATTATACTCATTGTTCCGCTGGATTGTCACTTTGCTTGCAGTCGATTTCTAAGAATAAAAGCTTGTCTCTTGACACGCATTTGTGTTTGGTTTAATGGGTTGGGTGTTGTTTCTGCGTGTTGTAGTTCACTAAGACACGAGGGGATCAGGATTTGCATGGATATAAGCAGACAAAGAAGCAGTCAAAAAACTCAATGTACAAAGCCCCAGTAACTGGAGAAGACGGTTTGGCAACATGAGTTACTTAAGGGTGTACAGGAGCTATGCAGACAAAGATATGGAGATTGCTTTTTAGTTGGTGCGGTAAGGTGTCTCCTTGGGAAGGGATCCCCTGAGCCCAGGGGTGCCTTTTGAAACCAGTGAGAGATATGTGGAGGGGGTTTAAACTGAAGCATAACAAACACAAAGCAGAAAATATTCACAAAAAATAAACCGAGGCAGGTAATCACCAACAATATGAGCAAACCAAAAAACAAGTTCATCGGTGGGAAAAAAAAGGTAAAACAGCTGCAGCCTGTCGTAGTGGTCAGTGAAGCTTCATCCTTCAAATCATTTCGTATTGTCTTGCTGAGCAAAGTCATTGCTTTGGTGGATTGTCACTTTGCTTGCAGTTGATTACCGAGAATAAACTCTTTTCCATGCTCGAACGCGCTTAAACATATTTGATTTAATGGTTTGGGTGGTGTTTCTGTGTGTTCCAGTTGACTCTAACCCAAGAGGAACAAGTTTTGCGTGGAAAGGAGCAGACACAGAAATAGTCAAACATGGTTATACACCACGCCCAAGATCAGTAACTGGAGGGGACATTTTGGCAAAGCGGGTTCCCAGGGCTTACGGTTGCAAGAGTTATACAGAACAAGATCTGCAGAATGCTTTGCAGCTAGTGCAAGATGGCGTTTCACTGAGACGGGCTGCCCTGAGCGTAGGGGTACCTTTTGAAACGGTCAGATATAGATGGAGGAGGTATACACTTGAGCTTAACAAACACACAGCAGAAAATATAAACTGAGGCAGGCTAAGACAAAGAAGTGGAGCAGCATAAAAGGAAGTACAAGGAAATGCATTTCAACTCTTAGGGTAAGACAGCAGGTTGTTATTTGAGAAATGTTCATCTTTCAAATCATGTCTTTTTCTTTTTATTCACCTGAGCAAGTCATTGTTCCGAGCATAAAAAGCTTCTCACTGCTCACACATGATTTATTTTAATGGTAAGGGTGGTGTTTCTGTGTGTTCCAGTTGGCTCAGACTCGAGGGGATCAAGGTTTGCATGGACACGAGCAGACAAAGAACTAGTCCAAAATGTTCATGCACCGAGCTCAATATCAGAAACCGCAGAAGACACTCTGGCAACGCAGGCTCCTAGGGTGTGCAAGAGTTATACAGAAAAAGATGTCGAGAATGCGTTGCAGCTGGTGCAAGACGGTGTTTCTGTGAGACGGGCTGCCAAGAGCGCAGGAGTGCCTTACGGTACAGTCAGAAATAGGTGGACGAGGTATAAACAGGAGCGTCTAAAACACAAAATATATTAATTGAGATATGTAAGACAAAGAAGTTGAACAAGTAGCGCAAACACGTAAGGGAAGTGACCCTATATTGGTCGGCATGTTCCGAAATTTGAGCTACCCCCCACTTAATGCTCTTCGGAGAAACAGCCATTGTTGTGTTCAAAATAATGTTATTGCGAGAAACAGGCAGGATATACCGACAATATCAGGGCTACCTAAACTCTGCGTCCTATACGCAATAGAAGCCAAAATCACGAACTAGAAATTAATGGAGGGGGTTCCGGGACGCACTAAACCTAAAAAGAGCGGATCCCGGAATACACTAAGTTTCCGTTATCACGTGTACCCAGGGTACTGTAATCGTTAGCAAAGTCGAGTGCAAGCACCAATGCCAATTTTACGCGGGAACAACATCGGAAAGGAGACTGAGGCCGACCAGATGTAACTGCGCCCGGCAAAGGATTTGATATAAAAAACACTGGCTAGGGCAAAACGCTGCCAGGCAACTTCTGCGGTGAACGAACATAGTGACACAGATCAAGCGAAGCAATGGGGGAAATAATCGCACCACCACCGACCAAAAAAGAATCAGCGGATGAGGACTTGCATATTGATAGGATTCTATTTGAAACTTGAGTTGCTGATCGTGGATTGACGCTCGACTAAAGCAGAATTTAAGCCCTGCGTGAATATTCCAGTCAAAAAAGACACTCCATACCAACACTATGCGTGATCACAATGTACAATAAGAACACATGAGCTTTGGCTCCCCGAGATTCTTGGGATCCTCTAAAACTCTGCAAAGGGGGTCCATGTACTCTCTAAAAAATAAAAGTTTTTGGGTGTCCCGGGACCATCTAGGTGGGACGTCTGCGGGGAGCCCTGACTATTTTCATCGCTTCCAGTTACGTGATCAACAGTTATTTTCGTTTTCTGTTTTGCCTGAAAACAAAATTTAATTAGGGCTACAGCAAAAAGTCTCTTAATTCTAAGAAACCATTTAAAGTGGGTGCCGAGTATGTAAATGTGTTAATGAAACGATGTGGTAACAGTTTTTGGAAGGATGTTTTGAAACATTATAAGAAATGCTGTTCCTTAAGCGAGGTAATTAATGTGAATGATTTTGTTTCCGAATGTATACATTACAATTTGAACATTATACGAGACCACGGTACAATAGTAAATAAGGAATGGATTGAAAATGATGTAGTGTTTGTCCATCAGTTGCTACATTTAAATGGAAATTTCTTTACCTTTGAAGAATTTAGGTTAAATTTTCCTTTTGTTCAAACTAATTTTTTATTCTATGAGGGAGTGATTAAGTCCTTACGAAAATATCAGAGAAAAGTAAAAATTGATTCGTTGAATGGTTTTCAGATTAGGGATTATAAACCCTGGCAGATTATTTGTAGAGGCAAACAGGCAATTAAAGAAGTCTTTTTGAAATCAAAATTTGATGATAACCCTGCAGGCATGAACAGATGGAATATGTATTTTTACAACCTGAACTGGAAACAGATTTTTTATAAGTGTTTTAAAACAACTAAGGACACACAGCTAGTTAAGATGGTTCCAGACCAGATTGCTTCACCGCATTCTTGGTGTTGCTAGCCGGTTATTTGTTCAAAAGATTCTTGACAGTCCCCTTTGTGCCTTTTGTAAAATTGAAAATGAAACAATTTCCCATATATTTTGGTACTGCCCGCTTAGTCGAAAATTTTGGACTGATTTGGAAGATTTGTTAAACAGAAGTGGTATTTACCGCGCAAATGTTCTTTTGACAGAAGAATTTATTTTGTTTGGGTGTATGAACAATGTTAAGGTAGATGTGGTTTTGGATTTTATCATTTTGTTTGCAAAGTTTTATATTTATAAGAGTAAGTCACACCCCCCGCGGGTTAGGGGGAAGAATTTACCCGATGCTCCCCAGCATGTCGTAAGAGGCGACTAACGGATTCTGTTTCTCTTTTTACCCTTCTTAAGTGTTTCTTGTATAGAATATAGTCAATTTTTGTAAATATTTTAGTCAAGCAGTATGTAAGAAATGTTAAGTCCTTTATACTGGAAACTTGCATTCTCCCAGTAAGGTAATACATTGTACTACGTTGCAAGCCCCAGCTGGAGCAAATTTTTGATTAGTGCTTTTGTGAACAAGAAACAATTGACAAGTGGCTCTATCCCATCTCCCCCCTTTCCCCGTCGTGATATAACCTTCGTGGTTGAAAACGACGTTAAACACCAAATAAAGAAACAAATAAAGAAAGAGTAAGTCACAAGAGACAAGGCCACTGTTAGAAATATTTTTAAGAAATTTGAAATACAGATTTGAAATAGAAAAATGTTCTAGTTTCAATTAATAATAATAATAATAATAAATGAGCATTTATATAGCGCAACATCATAACTTTACAATCATGCTCTTTGCGCTTGACACATTTAAAATTAAAACACAGTTATACAAGCATTTACATCTACATTCATAGTCAGCAACGCTTAATTAAAAGCATACACCATCCAACATACATTACAAAAGATTCTTCCACTAACTAAGTAATAAAAACATGAATAAAATAGGTAGTGAAAACAAGGAAATACCAGCTGAATACCCTTAATCAAATAGAACATATTATCAACAATACTGAAAACAGCCCTAGATGTTTATATACATTATCACATTATCACTAAAACAACAAATACACTACATGTAGCCTACCGATGGACTGAGAAAACAAAATCAGGGGTTGTATTTCTTGAAGAGGTGCGTTTTAGGTGCTCGTTTGAATGCTTGGGGTGACTGAGAGTGGCGGATTTGGAAGGGGAGAGAATTCCATTGTGTGGGTGCGCAGAAAGTAAAAGTGCGTTGTCCGTATGTTTTGGTTTTGGTGTGTGGAATGGTGAGGATGCGACAGTCAGAAGAGGCATGGAGTTGTCTTGCTGGAGAATAGACAGTGAGGAATTCAGAGAAGTAAGCAGGAGACGAGCCAGAAAAGAAGTTAAAGCAGAGGGTGGACAGTTTGTAGTCAATGTGGGCTTGAATAGGTAACCAGTGCAGTGAGTGAAGAAGTGGTGTTGCGTGATCTCGTTTTCGTGCTTTCAGAATGAGGCGTGCTGCTGAGTTTTGGACTTTTTGTAGTTTATGCAGGAGGTACAGGGGACAGCCAGAGAGAAGAGAGTTGCAGTACATGTAGTCAAGTTTAGAAAGAACAAAGGCACAGACAAGAGTGTTAGTTGTTTGAGAGGAGAGTGTGTGGCGAATGGTGCTGATCTTACGAAGCTCAAAATAAGCTGCTCTACAGACTAAAGATATATGTTTGTTAAGGGTCATGTCAGATGAAAGGGTGAATCCAAGGTTTCTAGCTGATGGTGAGAAAAGAATGTCGGTGTTGCCTATTTGAACAGAAACAGGTTGGGGAGAGGGAAGTGTAGTGTTCTTCTTTTTGCACAGTAAGACTTCAGTCTTATCATCATTCAGCTTAAGTTTGTTTTCGACCATCCAAGATTTAACATCAATTCTGGTAACATTACCAAATTTGTAGAATTATGGTCCCCATATGAAGAGTTGTTTTTTTGTTTGACGGTATTATTAACTGACTGTATTATTATTAAGCAGGTAATACGTCCATAATGTCAAGTATTGTAATCTGCATGTTATGTTTAAGCTACGGCCTTACTTGCAGGCGACCGGTATGTTATATGTCCGTCTGTCTGTTATGTCCTAATGTTGTATATATATATATGTCTTGTATACTTGCCATTTACATATTTATTATAAATGTTGATGGATGAATGATGATACATTGTAGACGGATGCTTGTTATTGATTAAAAGCCCCACAATGATGTGCTTGGCAAAAAAAACAAAAACCATAGAAATAAACAAAATTAGTTTTCCTAGCAAGAAAGTAGTCACTTTGCCAATATCGTGCAGCTTCTCAATCCATTTGGCTCTACCGGTCATTATACGATTGTAGATTTCTGTGGATACATGAGTGCTCTTAACTTTGGACAGTCCCTTGCTCCCATGTTGGGCATTACTATTTTTGAGTCACTTGAGAAAAAGTGACTCTATGTAATCGGTCAGTGTTAGTCTGTCCGGCCGGCCGTCCGGCCGGCCGTCCGTAGACACCACCTTAACGTTGTACTTTTCTCGGAAACTATCAAAGCGATCGGGCTCATATTTTGTTTAGTCGTGACCTCCAATGACCTCTACACTTTAACGATGGTTTCGTTGACCTTTGACCTTTTTCAAGGTCACAGGTCAGCGTCAAAGGAAAAATTACACATTTTATATCTTTGACAAAGTTCATCGGATGTGATTGAAACTTTGTAGGATTATTCTTTACATCAAAGTATTTACATCTGTAGCCTTTTACGAACGTTATCAGAAAAACAAGGGAGATAACTAGCCTTTTCTGTTCGGCAACACACAACTTAACGTTGGGCTTTTCTCGGAAACTATAAAAGTGACCGGGCTCAAATTTTATGTGAACGTGACTCATTGTGTTGTGAATAGCAATTTCTTCCTGTCCATCTGATGCCTCATATAATATTCAGAACTGCGAAAGTGACTCGATCGAGCGTTTGCTCTTCTTGTTTATCACAGTGATAATTACAATATGACTTTCATTATTCCAAATGTTTTTGAACATTGTCTGGTGTTACTTATCGTACCTGGTTTGACATAGTTTCTTCTATTATGTACAGTACTTGGTAATCATCCAAATGTGTGTACCCCCCGCGGGTTAGGGGGAAGAATTTACCCGATGCTCCCCAGCATGTCGTAAGAGGCGACTAACGGATTCTGTTTCTCCTTTTACCCTTGTTAAGTGTTTCTTGTATAGAATATAGTCAATTTTTGTAAAGATTTTAGTCAAGCAGTATGTAAGAAATGTTAAGTCCTTTGTACTGGAAACTTGCATTCTCCCAGTAAGGTAATATATTGTACTACGTTGCAAGCCCTTGGAGCAAATTTTTGATTAGTGCTTTTGTGAACAAGAAACAATTGACAAGTGGCTCTATCCCATCTTCCCCCTTTCCCCATCGCGATATAACCCTTCGTGGTTGAAAACGACGTTAAACACCAAATAAAGAAAGAAAGAAAGAATGCAATTTCTTCACTTTTTTTTACTGGCTGTAGAATGCGATAGTTCCATAACATTTGAGCTTTCTTTCTTCTTCTTCTTCTTCTTGGCTTACAGAATAATGAGCTTTCTTTTACATCTTAGCTTTGGTTATGATTTTACCATTAGATTTGAGTAAAGATTTGTCTTGTTGTGTTCTTGTGCTGATATACTGTATGGTTGGTGTTACGAGTGTCGAAGCAGATGTGTCTCAACATACATGTAGTCCTGAACATCCTGCCGTTGCGGGGCCGTGTTTAGAAAGTTTGATTTTATTCAATTACAAAATTGCTTACTCTGATTTTTATTACATTTAGTCTAGTTTTGACTAAATGTTTTCACGTAGAGGGGGAATCGAGACGAGGGTCGTGGTGTATGTGTGTGTGTGTGTGTGTGTCTGTGTCTGTGTGTAGAGCGATTCAGAGAAAACTACTGGACCGATCTTCATGAAACTTGACATGAGAGATCCTGAGTATGGTATCTCCAGACATTTTTTTTCCATTTTTTTGATAAATAGCTTTGATGACGTCATATCCGGCTTTTCATGAAAGTTCAGGCGGCACTAGCCTGTCACGCTCTCATTTTTCAACCAAATTGGTTGAAATTTTTGTCAAGTAATCTTCGACGAAGCTCGGACTTTGGTATTGCATTTCAGCTTGTCGGCTTAAAAATTAATTAATGAGTTAATTGCTCATTAAAGTTGTCATTAAAATCGATGTTTCGCAAACAGATTTAAAATTGATTGCATCGTATTCTTCATCATATTCTGAATCTAAAAATATATACATATGTCATGGTTACTCTTAACCACTTGACTGCCTGAGGACGGGTATACCCGTCATGCGCTTGTGCAGCCGCAGCGCCTTAGGACGGGTAAACCCGTCTTCTCCGTTCCAGGATTTTCCAGAAATGCTACGTCACTGCTGACACACAAATAGCAGCCAATGGCTTGGTAGGATACCTCATTCTCATGAATAAACATAAATGGTGACGCGGTTTTGCGTCTGAAGGCTATTTTCGGCCTTGGCGACAGGGTAGGGGAGAGAAATCTCGACTCGTCAAAATGGCTAACGGTGACAGTCGACCGGGCCCTTGTAGGGAAAAACAAAGTTGGACTGACGCTACAGGCGGTGCAAATGATTATGGATACTGACAGGGGAAGGAGGAGATCTTCTTTCGGACGATTCGTTGGAAACAGGTAGATGATAGTGATTATAATCCTTTCTTGGAGCAAGCAAAACAGCCACCTGTTATTATCTTCTTCTTCTTCTTCTTTTCGATCGCCGATCACACTTGGAGTCCAGATCTTGAGATATAATTAGTGGTCCTCTGCAGCGCAGCCACTGGCCCGTACAGCTTGTTGTGCAGGGACTCCGGCAATGGCCAGATTTCCTCTCTCAGCACCTGGTGGTTCCTACAAGAACACATGGGGGAGGGCACAACATGCAGCTTCCCGTGGAGATGCTGGTTAAGTCTGTTGTGTCCCGTTCTCAGGCGGAAGATGACCACCTGCTGTGGTCTGGATAGCAGGTGGTAGCTGTCCTGTGGCTGGGGCGTCCTGTGCAGAGACTTAATGATGGTCTTCATCTCTGTCAGGCTCACAGGGTTGTTCTCTTGCTCATCTTCTGCACCCAGCTTTGCCATCCTGTCCGCCTCTTCGTTTCCTTGTACACCACAGTGGGAGGGGATCCATTGCAGTACTGTCCTCAGGCTCTTGATGTTGTGTAGAGCGTGTTCCAGCTGAGGCAGTTTGCTACTGGTCATTGCTTGTAGTACTGACAGAGCGTCAGTCAGGAAGACCACCTGGTTGTCATGGTTGACTCTGTCGTTGATGGTGTATGCTGCATGGATCAGTGCTTGTACCTCAGCTCTGTAGTTTGTACAGTGGAGGCCTGTTGGTATAGCCTCTGCTTGCCTCTCTCCACTGGGGTACTGGACATACACCCCCGCTCCTCCATTTTTGACGGCCTCTGTGGCTGACCCATCAGTATACACCCGTATCCATGCTTCTTGGGGGTACCTTTCTTCAAGCATGGCAAGAGTCAGGGCTTTTTTCGTCGCATTGCTCTGCTCGTCCTTTGTTGTGAGGTAGGGGACACTGGTCTGTATGTCCAGGTTTCCTTGTCTGTCTTCCCAGGGTGGGGCGTCAAGGGAGAAAGATGGTGGCTCCACTAGCTCTGGCATCTCTGTCTGATGTTTCTTCTGTAAAGCCCTTGCCTCCAGAGCGAAGCTTGATCTTTTCAGCCTGCCTAAGGACATCTTCTTGAGTCTGTCACTCATTGGATGGTCATGAGTGCACTGGTACTTGGTGGCTTGTACCATTGTTTTGCAGTCTCGCCTTTTGCTCAGTGGAGGAATGCCAGTCACCTGTTCCATCTTCTGTATGGGTGTTGATTTCATTGCGCCCGTGATGATTCTCAGCGCTTGGTTCTGTACTTTGTCTAGGGCCTGCTGGTGTGTCTTGGCTGCTGTTGCCCAAGAGCTTGATCCGTACTCGAGGTGCGGTCGTACAGTCCCCTGGTAGACTGTTTTCAGGATCTTCTCGTTTGCACCCCAGTGTGATCCTGCCAGCTTCCGCATGATGTTTAGTTTTCTCCTGGCCTTTCCCTCTGCATTCATGAACATCATTATAAGCCAAACTAATTATAATTTCCATGATTAGACACTAAAAAGAGATTCTTGGTTCAATTTCTCTTAAAAATAACATAAGTTTTACTTACCTACCTACTGCCAGTTTGGAGCTAGAATTTTTTGTGAATTATTACACCCCGAACTCCAATATTCCCTGGCAGTCAGGAATGCACATACGCAAGTTTTGATTAGCAGCGAAAGGGTTAAAATGTGATCACAATTAACGAAAATAGATTAATTAGTCTTACGATAAAAATTTAAGAGATCGATCCAAAAACGATGTCATCTTATTCTTTATCATTTCCTGATTCCAAAAACATATAGATATGATAGGTTGTATTCAAAACAAGCTCAGAAAGTTAACAAGAATACAGAAAAGCGCACTTTCCTGCTTAGCACAATACGCTACCGCGCTATTCTGGCGTGTTAATTTCACTGCGTTTTGCACGTGGAAGGTGAACGATTTCCTTCTCGTGGGGATTGACGAAGCTGTACTGTCTTGGTGAAAAACTACAGTGCGTTCAGTTTCATTCCGTGAGTTCGACAGCTTGACTAAATGTAGTAATTTCGCCTTACTTTTTATTAAATAGTGCTGACTTGTTTTCGTGTTACTTCTTAAAATCGTCTTATAATATTACTTTTAGACTAAACTCTGGAAGAAAGGCGCGGAACCAGAAACGTTCAAAGTTAGGGTGCCCTAACATTCTTTACATCAAAAAAATGGCTTGTCAGCGATAGCTTGGTTTTTTGTTTTTTTAAATGTTAATCTTTGTTTTAGGTCAAAGGGTGGTAATAAAACAGAAAGAGAATAAAAATGTTGTTGAAAAAAAACTATGTACTTCAAGTTGTCTGTCATAAGTCCGCAACGATCTTGTAAAATGCCAAGAATAAATGTTGAAGAAACAAGATCTCTGGAAGACCTCTTTTTGTTGTATGCGTGTGCTTTTGTTCTCTCACTCTTAGTGTGTGTGTGTTTGCTTGTCTGTGTGTTTGCTTGTTTGTGTATTCACACCTTTTTCCAACCTTTTTTGTGAATGGGACGTTGGCCTACACAGTAAAATCTCTCTCTCTCTCTCTCTCTCTCTCTCTCTCTCTCTCTCTCTCTCTCTCTCTCTCTCTCTCTCTCTCTCTCTCTCTCCACCTTATTGAGCTTTGTATGGAGCATTTAACTGAGTATACGAGCCAAGGCTATCACATTCAAAGCTAAACTTATATAGCCTATGATTACAGCCCGTAGAGCTCTAAGCAGAGATCTGCTACAGTAACGGAAAGAATGCTATCACCATTGAAATGACATTCTTTCCGTCCCCTATAGGCGACGAAATAGGTCACACTTTTGAGTGGAAAATGCTTCCACGCCGGAGCGGGTACTGGACCCAGTGCGGTTCTAGTGCAAGAGCACTACTGGGTCCAGTACCCGCTCCGGCGTCGAAGCATTTTCCACTAAAAAGTGCACAAAATTTGACCTATTTCGTCGCCTATAGGGGACGGAAAGAATGTCATTTCAATGGTGTGATAGCATTCTTTCCGTCACGTGACGTCTGAGCTATACGGGCTGTTTAGCTTTGAATGTGATAGCCTTGGCCCGTATACTCAGTTAAATGCTCCATACTAAAGCTCAATAAGGTGCTCTCTCTCTCTCTCTCTCTCTCTCTCTCTCTCTCTCTCTCTCTCTCTATCTCTCCATCTATCGTTGAGTGTGTGCATGTGTGAGAACTTTCTCAGTCAACTAAAAACAATCCACGACAGTTATTTTGTGAGTCAAACGGGAATTCAGATGGTGAAGACTTCTCCCGTGTCTTTTATTGCAAAGCAGTTTTGCAAGACCATTATTTGTGCAAGTATGCATATACATGTACTGTACAAATAAAGACAAAACATGCTTTCGTATGACATGTGCAAAAGCCTCTCAGACGTACCCTTCAAAGCCGCACAGCGCTTCTTCGGAGAGGGTCATAATGACTTTTTTTAACTACCAGTCAGTCGAGTCAAAGTCATATTAACTTTTATATCTCAAACATGACATGGCATTACACAACAACACAAACTGAACAGTTATATCTAGTTTGGATTATGCTTTAATTACGAAAATTGATGTATCATAATATATATATACATGTATCAGTATATGGTAGAAACAAGACAAACAACCTGACATCTGTCATTGCAACCAAGCACTCGCGCACCAAGGATTGATCAAATGAAAGTCAACAAAGCTGACCAAAAGACTTTCGTTTAAGAGGTTTCACATTGAAACCTGTTTGTGTTTCCATCAATCATGCAAGTTGTCCAGGCTTTTAAAGTCATAGAGGCTGACATACAGAAAACAACAAGGGTCGTTTTGATGAGCTTCTCATTTGTAGGATTTGCATTGATAATCAACTTTCATAATCCCCAAGCACCTTTGCCTATGGCAAGACTTAATAACCATCTTTTGACTGCACAGACAAGGCTGTGTTTGGTTGGAACCAAGGCCAGATAAAAAAAACACAGTCCCATCAGTTCAGGTACAGAAGAACATATAGGTTAAAGTTCATGGACCAAGAGGCAAGTGAACATGTCTGTTATTGGGATGTGTCCCTTCATCCGAGATGCCTGAGATTAGTTTATAATTAAAACGTTGTAGAGCAAGAGACAAGGGGAGGTGTCCTTTTGGGGAAGGTGTTATTTCACCCTGAGTGCCTCAGATTAGTGTACATTTTATATACCTGGAGAAAAGTGTAGGTGTCCTTTTTATGGGACGTGTCCTTTCCATGGAGGTGTCTAACGTTCGATTATGGTTTAAACTTTATAGAACAAGGGACAAGTGCTTCATTGTTACCAGTGTATGTGTAAGTGTTTCTGTGCTTCACGGCTACCTGTGTCTGTGTGTTTCAGTGCTTCACGGCTACCGTTGTATGTGTGTTTCAGTACTTCACAGCTACCGGTGTATATGTTTTGGTGCTTCACGGCTACCGGTGTATGTGTGTTTCGGTGCTTCACGGCTACCGGTGTATAGGTGTTTTAGTGCTTCACGGCTACCGGTGTATGTGTGTTTCACGGCTACCGGTGTATGTGTATTACAGTGCATCATGGCTACCGGTGTATGCGTGTTTCAGTGCTTCACGGCTACCAGTGTATGCACAGTGTATTTCAGTGCTTCACGGCTACCGGTGTATGTGTGTTTCAGTACTTCATGGCTACCGGTGTATGTGTAATTCAGTGCTTCACGGCTACCGGTGGATGTGTAATTCAGTGCTTTACGGCTAACGGTGTATGTGTTTCGCTGCTTCACGGCTACCGGTGTATGTGTTTCGGTGCTTCACGGCTACCGGTGTATGTGTGTTTCAGTGCTTCACGGCAGCGGTGGTGGTGGCAATCCCTCTCGTTACGGAAAGCAGCGAGTATACTCCAAGACGGATCTCCAGTACGCCGTGTCCCTGGTGGAAGGAGGCATGACAGCCTACAAGGTGGAGAGCCTGACCGGAGTTCCCATCAGTACCATTCGTCGTCACTACTTGCGCCGCAAAGCTAACCGTTTGACGGACTCTGGTCACTGGCCGGACATGGATGTGTGAACCACACCATGGAATGAGATTCCGATTTAACGTCTTCAGTGGCCAATTACGGACTACGGAGATACTGTACAACTTTCATGGTATCTCTTGACTACTCCGAGTGCTGTTGTTTAGAAAATGCTTAGCAGTGTTGTTCCCAAGGCCTCGGTCTTCGGTCATTCTGGCCGGACATGGATGTGTGAACCACACCATGGGATGGGATTCCGATGTAACGTCTTCTGTACAACTCGTATAGACTACTCTGAAAGCTGTTGTGTAGAAAATGGTTGGCAGTGTTGTTCCTAGGCATCGGTTTTTGGTCATTAATGCATAGCGGTTGTTGTTTTTATCTGACGCATTGTTCTGACCCCTTGCCAGTCGACTGTCCGAAAGTTTTGACTGTCATGTAAGAGCTCTTCTGACTGAACATTTACTTTTGTAGCCAGGACATTTACCGTAGTCC
This sequence comes from Littorina saxatilis, assembly GCF_037325665.1. Lineage (NCBI taxonomy): Eukaryota > Metazoa > Mollusca > Gastropoda > Littorinimorpha > Littorinidae > Littorina > Littorina saxatilis. The sequence goes on from NC_090256.1 coordinate 26,154,725, forward strand.
TATGCATATTTTAGTCCAGGTCCAACTGACCTATTGTCCTCAGTCTTAGTCTGAGAACAATACTGGGTTTGTGCTTTTGTGTGAACTCAACGCTGCGGGTTTTACCACGGATTTGGTGTTCTTCGTAAACACATGATAAACCAGTGTTGTGGTTTTACGACGTAGTTGATACTTTCCTGTGAACTCATCGTACACCAGCGCTATGAGTATTACGAGTGAGTTCAATGGTGCGTTTCATGTACCAGTGCTGTGGTTTACAATGGAGTTGGTACGTTTCTGTAAGTGTAAACCAGCGTTATTGGGTTTACAACGGAGTTATTTTTAATGGGAACTCAGCATATACCAATGCTATCGGTTTTATTACGGAGATGGTGCTTTTTTTTTTAAACACATCGCGATACGGTTTTACCATAGCTGAGTTGGAGCTTTTCTGTGAACTCATCATAAACCCCTGAGCGTCATGTCTTCACAAGGGAGTTGGTGCATTTTTGTTTAACTCATTGTAAATCAATACTGTAGTTTTACAGTGGAGTTGCTGCTATTCTATCCGCGCTTTATTACCTGCATGACCACGCCAATGAAACAAGGAGAGATTTATTTAAAGGAATCTGAATTTGTTAAAAACATGAATGGTGATATGTTCTACGATGAAATCAGTTCCATGCCCCTGAAGGCGCGGACGTTTTGACGGAAATTCTCCTGCAATCGAGATTACCAAAGTGTTCATAGCGTACAGACATAAGCTATGAAAAAAGTGTTTTAGATTCTGCGAGTTATCATCTCCGCTTTTTATTTCTGGAAAGCTTTATGTTGACTTTCCAGTTCCAGAAGTCTTGTCTTTCACTGTTGCATGTGTAATTACTCGATCGAAAAGTTTTATTTTGTAAATGCGGGGTGATGGAAGAGTTGAGATGCATAAGCTCACGAGGAAAACACAAATAATGTTGCAACTGTAATAAAGACATTTAAGCCTCAATCTTAAATGTTGTGATGTCAGGCGAACGATGTACTCCTGTATTCTGAATTGGATTATTCCTATTCAGCATGTTACTGTGTCAACATTTGTCTGGAATTGGTGCAACCTATTTGGGTTATTCTTAGACAGCTTAGTCTGGAAGCAAACGCCCCTGATGTTTACACCAGCACAGAACTTGTTGCACAAAACAGTGCTGAGACAGCCAGGGGCCTGCTGATTTGCTGGTACAGATGAGGGCAATTGGATACAGGGAAGCGGAGGGGGTGCATTTCTAAATTATGATTTTACAAAATCGGATAATTACTGCCTGTGGTTATGTCTATCTCCCCACTCTGCGCCCGATTATGCCAAAAAGTATTAATCTGACAGAACAGCAATATGTTTTGTGTTGGAACCTCTGTATCTGTGTCAGAGGAATTTTGCTGCAATGTAAAAGAACAGCTAAATGATTGGCTGTACATGTATAGGGCATGTCCAAAAAATTAGCTCTCTCAACGCTTGAAATTAAAACACAAATTTCTTTATTTCGGTACGCTGGCTTTGTTGTAGAATGTTCATATGTTCATAATCAATATTTTATTTTCCTCACTGAGTTATGTCCCTTGTTTAGCAGTCATATTGTTTAAGAGGATTTCACTGTGCATGAAGTGACGTTTTTGGTCACTTTTTTATATTCGGGTTCAGTACAATCCAATTTTTTTTGTAATTTCAGTAATCATCATATCACATGAGACTGACATTGATGTATACTGTGATATAAGTCGGCAGTTGTTGAAACTCTTTGTAGCCAAAATATTAAAGAATGCAACTCACCCCCCTAAATGGCCTCGTCCGTGACATTTTGGATAAAAAAATTCATGTACTGATTGCATTTCGTTTTATACAGAAATTTTACTTGAGATTATCTTCAAGCTTTTCGAAAGGCACTATTTGTCGCTTTTATTTAATTTGCCAGACATACAGTTGCTGACTTAATTGTGTCACGGACGAGGCACTTTTTGATGTGTTATAGCGGTATTTGCCTTCCTTTTGTCTCCCTGTCTTTGCGCGTGCTTCATCAGAAATCAGTCAGCTGATTAATTTAGACCTATTCTTAGACTGAGACATGTCATGACATGCTGATGACGTCATCGATGACGAAAAAAAATATATGATGCGTTAGTCTAGACAATAATATGTGCCTGGTGGAATGTTGGTTTTTTTATCAATAATTGTGGGGAATGCAGATTACTAAAAATGTGAAGCAACCCAAACACATTATGTGGTTGTCAAGGGTGATACCAACATCATTTTGATGTAACCGCCATTCTTTCGTTAGCGGCCATCCATAGCGGACTGCAAAACTATGATGCGGCCAAAACAAACTTCGGCCGATCGTACATGCCGTTACAGACAAAGAATGTCAGAAACGAAAAAACAACAGGCGAGAGAGGACAATGTTGCAATGAAATACACAAGTAAAATGCTTTCGGGGCAGCCAATAACGGTGGTCCAGGCGACAGGTAAAACTGTAACATTCGGGAAAGCAACCAAACCAATGATGTACGTCGGGTACATTCACCAGCTAAAACATTATGTGTCCATTCAACCTGCAAGACGCCGAAACAGTCGTTGCCGTTGAAAGCCCTCGAACCGAGTACCATTGAAGCCTGCAAAACAATACTCACCTGCGATTACTTGACGCATCTACCGACTACGCTGTCGCTCACAGTGGCAGTGCCAATTACGCTGTTTTTAGGGGGGAGGGGGAAGAAGTGAGCCGTGTCGCTGATTGGTTACCGATTCGGTAAAGGTGGTAAAGACAAGTCTGACACTAGTCAATAATTGGAAGCAATCTTAACGGAAACTGGCTTATAATTATTGGGCATTTAGTGTGTTCCGTCGAAGCTTCGTGCTCATTTGTTACCTCATGTTATTATGACTTTGTTGCCGCTTTCTCTGTCCCTCAGTGTCAATATTTTGACATGCCAATGAATGTGCTGTTTTGGAGGGGGGAGAGGGGGGTGACGAAGTTAGCTACGCTGTCGCCCTGTCGCTGATTTGTAACAGATTCGGCAACGGTGGAAAAGACAAGTTAGTTTGACTTTACATTGTAATTGGAAACAATCTTTACTTTGCCTTTTCAGAAACTGACTTTTATTTGGCATTTTAACCATTTACTGTGGAAGCTGCATGCTCAGTTGTTATCTCATGTTGGAGGGAAATTAACAATCCTGAAGTTAAATAAAAGCAACTTGCCGAAATTCTGTTAAATAAACAGCATCGTTTGTCTTTTAACCTTTGACAAGTGTTTTGTTTTATTTATATGAGAGAAAAAACCCGTTGGTGCAACAAGTATTGTCCATATTTAGACAAACAGACACATGCAATCAAAACATATTTCATTCGAGCTCATAATTTTGATGCATTTCTTAATATACACTCTGTCACAATACCAATTTTCAACTTGATTGGATTAAAACTTTGGCTGGATAACTCTCCAACACAAATCTGAAAAAAAATCAAGGTTCGAACATAGATCTGACCTTGACCTTTCATTTACAACCTTGAAACTTTGCACGACAGATTATATTACCCATATGTACCTATCCACCAAGTTTTGTTTTCAAATATTCATGGGCTCTTGAGGATCCTTCTTTATGCTTACTAAAGCTAACGGACAGACGTAACCCGGGCGGACGAACGAGCGAATGTAAACACTGACCCAAATTAATGATAGTCTCACATTGTGGGTGACTACTGAAAACGATATGTTGCTATAATAAAATTTGTTGATCTCCTGAAGACGTCACTACTATAGTGCATTTCGTACGTGCCTCGTCCGTGACGCGTACTGGCCTCGTCCGTGACAAATGTTCAAGCGTTTCTCCGAAATGTGATTTATTTTTTAACTTTTTGAATTATCTTTACCGAAAGAGCAATGCTTGCCATTAATGTTTCATCGCTATGAACGAAAACAGCGAACACAATTCGCAGAAATATCAACTTACTTCTTTGTGATTGAAAAATAGGACAGAATTTTGGCCTCGTCCGTGACGCACATCAAACATCGAAGAACTCGCCCACAAATTAAATATTTCTCTATTTCATACATCACAGAGAACAACAGTCACAAGTTGCATAATCCTCGATCATTGTCAACTTAATATAGTTGTTTTGTTGATTTCCACGTGCCTTTATGTTCGTCCGAATGCCTCGTCCGTGACGCTGGATATGCCCTATAGACATTTTTACCCTGGTCAGGGTTTTTTGCTTAAAGGGGAATGTACAGCAGCAAGTTGTTGCTAGTGGAATTTTGAACCCCAGTCAGGGGAGTTTGTTGATGTGTGGATACACATGTGTATATATCATTTCAATAAATGTTTGAACTGTTACTACCAGGGTTAAGTCTTAAAGTGTGTGCAATGAGGATGGAAGTTGTGTGCATATGTGTAAATATGTGATAAGTGGTGTCCCGACATAATAAGCCTTACATTGATGATAAAGTTTATCATAAAGATATGACTTATATACATATTAGAGACAAGAAACATGACTGCCAAAAAAGAAATTGAGCGCACAAACCCAAGCCACAGTGAAAAACGACTAGCAGACTCGCCAAGAAAAGTACTGATAATTGATATTTTGCATATATATATTCGTTGAATTTTGAATGCAATTGAAATAAACTTTCCTTTGAGCCATCAAATGCAGGATGTCCAGTAAACTTGAAAAATAACACATGTTAACCAATGAAAGGGGCTAACCAGAGAGTCGTTGACAACGAGCAGATAAGGGATAGGATTTGCATGCGGATCCGCGTAATTATGCTTTTTGTTAATCGGTTAATCTAAAAGTGAGTAATTGAGTGCTTAAAACACACGAAATAGCCTATTCTTGATGTCCACACTATAGCAATTTCTCAACTTTAGATGCGTAGCCTTCCTTCTCACGCCCCCCCCCCCCCACACCACACACACGCACAAAAGTAAACTTGTTCATTTATTCCAGAGTACTTCAACCGTGACCCGCAGATTAAACAGAACGGGCTGTGTTTTGTGGATAAGATGCACATTTTATTTCATACATTCGTGTCACATTTCCTCGTCATCAGCATAGTGATGGAATGCCAAGCTGTGCTGTGGTTTGCTGTGCCTAACAACGAGCTTTTCGACAACACACGCTGAACGTGGCATATATATATGTTTTGAACCAGCTAATTTTGTTGAGAGTCCTCTGCTCAGATAAATGTAAACGATGTCATGGCTGCTGTTTCTCCAATGTTACATATACCATGGCTTACAAATAACTTAATTTTGTGACTGTTCACAGATCAGTTGCTCAGATGTTCATGATGTCGTATTGCGTTTTTTTTTCTCTGGAGTAACATAGCCACGGTTACAAATAACTTGTGTGTATTTGGGGAATCCGTTGCTCAGATAAATGATGACGATGACGCGATGCTGTTTTTTTTCAATGTTACATAGTCGTGATTACAAATAACTTGTGTGTATTCGGGGATCAGTTGCTCAGATAAATGATGACGATGTCGCGATGCTGTGTTTCCAATGTTACATAGCCATGGTTACAAATAACTTGTGTATTGGGGGATCAGTTGCTCAGATAAATGACTGATGATGATGTCGCGATGCTGTGTTTCCAGGGTTACATAGCCGTGGTTACAAGAACTACAGACGCTGCGACTTTGAGAGGGCCATGGACATGGTGCACATGGGTGGAAGCCTTGTCCATGTTATCAAAGCAACCGGGGTGCCAGAAACGACCGTTCGCCGCCACATGAGGAAGTGTGACCGACATGTGGGGCCTTGTCGAGGGGCGAAGCTCCATCCTGCAGAATCACAGTGGAGAGGAGTTGAATATTCTGTCGAGTCTGGGCCTCAACATGAAGCCACATACACGTACTAAAGAACACCTTTGACAGCAGACGTGTCTGTGTAGAGAAATGAAGGAACCGCGAGGAAGCCATCTTATTGAAACTTATCTTCATGTGTGTTTTTCAGATTTAGTCGTAAGACAAAATAAAAAGGGAGAGAGAACACAATTACATGGTCGTGTGCTACGAATAGAATCTCACTAAAAATGCAAAGGAAAGTGGTTCTTATATATATATGACAAAAAATCAATGTAACAGGCAACAAATGCCACCAAACACACTTGCAGGAAGGTAATGCATGTTTTGATCAATTGCAAGTCAATGAGAGTGTCTGGTGCCAACTGTCAAATGTTGTTTTCAGCACAAGTGCAAGCTGTTTACAAATGAAATAGGTGATTGAGTTTTCGGAGGGTCGTGCAGGGACTTTGTTTTGACTGAAATAATGCAGTGTTTGACAGACACATAAGAATGATCTAAACCCCCCGCGGGTCAGGGGGAAGAATTTACCCGATGCTCCCCAGCATGTCGTAAGAGGCGACTAACGGATTCTGTTTCTCTTTTTACCCTTGTTAAGTGTTTCTTGTATAAAATATAGTCAATGTTTGTAAAGATTTTAGTCAAGCAGTATGTAAGAAATGTTAAGTCCTTTGTACTGGAAACTTCCATTCTCCCAGTAAGGTCATATATTGTACTACGTTGCAAGCCCCTGGAGCAATTTTTTGATTAGTGCTTTTGTGAACAAGAAACAATTAACAAGTGGCTCTATCCCTTTCCCCGTCGTGATATAACCTTGAACGGTTGAAAACGACGTTAAACACCAAATAAAGAAAGGAAAGAACATAGAATAAATTACACAAGGCTTGGGCAGAGACAGAAATGTCTGTCTCTAATTGTATGGGCAACTTTTAAAGAATAAAACAATTGAGTCAGCAGAGTTGTGATCATTCGTGAAAATCTCTCTCTCTCTCTCTCTCTCTCTCTCTCTCTCTCTCTCTCTCTCTCTCTCCTCTCTCTCTCTCTCTCTCTCTCTCTCTCTCTCTCTCTCTCTCTCTCTCTCTCTCTCTCTCTCTCTCTCTCTCTCTCTCTCTCTCTCTCTCTCTCTCTCTCTCTCTCTCTCTCTGACCATGACCATGTATGCTATGAACATTTTTTTGTTTGTTTTGTTTTTCCTCTTTGTCTGATTTAATAACCATGTTTTTATGTTTTTGCTTTGCTTCTTCTTCTGCTTTAATATTATGCACTGGTTAGTTAATTCCCTCTTGGGCGAGGGCTGGATGAAAAAAGATCTTTGCTGTATCTACTCCATTACCCTCGAAAAATAAAGTTGGTTCGTTCGTTCGTTCGTTCGTTCTCTCTTCTCTCTCTCTCTCTCTCTTGTAAGGCTCCGATTCTGACGTACACGACTTCAGTGACTCGCATTCACGCATGTGCACATACAAGTATTCAAAACTGTACCAAAACCCCACAAGACAATGTCCACGAATGCTTGTCAGTGTTGTGAAAGATAATCTGCGCTATTTTGGTCTTGTTTTTTTACATTTACGATGTTTTCAGATAGACTTAGAATCGAGACGAGGGTGTGTGTGTGTGTGTGTATGTGTGCAGCGATTCCTAGAAAACTACCCGACAGGTGTATATGAAACTTTGTATGTGATTTCTTCCAGAGAATATCCGAAGACAGTATTATTATTTTTTTTCGATAACATTTCTTTGATGACGTCATATCCGACTTTTTGTAAAAGTTGAGGCCTTACTGTGTTGACCTCATTTTTTAAGCAAATTCAGTGGTGATCAGTTGATGCGACTTGTTTCTAGTATTGTTGAAGGCTGTTGTCAATTTCTCCCTGTTTGTGCGTGTATGTGTACTGTATCAATGCGTGCGTGCTTTGGGATCGCACAGACTGAACAGTTGCCAGCGACAGTATACTACATTCTTCTTCTTCTTCTTCTTCTTCTTCTTCTGCGTTCGTGGGCTGAAACTCCCACGTACACTCGTGTTTTTTGCACGAGTGGAATTTTACGTGTATGACCGTTTTTACCCCGCCATTAAGGCAGCCATACGCCGCTTTCGGAGGAATACTACATTCAAAATGTACAATTACATGGGCGAAACGACAAGAATAGTACATTCACATGCCAAAGAAAACATTATAGACATACACTCGATCAAGCTGCTGATGCATCAGTACACAGTGCATACTCTATGAAATAACACAAAACTGCCCTATTCTGTGCGGTTTCTCTCTTCTGTTCGTTGAACGTGCACTCTGCTGCCACAGCTCTAATCTGAGGTATTCCGTTGAACATAAAGCGGTATTTTTGTTAAGCTACTAAGAAAGACTTAATTGCTGATCCGTTTTTGTTGAAATCAAATATTGTATTGAAGTCACTTAGCAAGCTGTTACAATGTGCTATTTTTTTTAAGTCTTGTAACATTAATTTCTTGCTGTCTCCTTGCCGTTTATGAGATCTCTAAGTTGTTGAACTCTCTGGTATGTTCAGTTTTTGACATCTGCTACGGAAATGTCATACAATCAAAAGATCAGTCGGTGACGATGGTGCTGCGTGTATGTTCCAGGACCACCGCGGCAAACCTACAAGAACTACACCTACGGAGCAGACAAAAAAGCGCTGGACAGAGCCATCGAACTGGTGCACGAAGGCCAGTTTGTCGACCAGGCGATGAAGGTCACGGGCGTCCCGAAGACCACCATATGGCGTCACCTGCGCTCTTGCAAAGTGCATGAGGGGCCCTGCCGAGGGGCGAAGTATCGTTCAGGATGTAACATGTGATGAATGCTGACTACGATAGTGCGATGGGAATGCTTAGAGTCGACATGGATGTGGTACACTGCGTACTTTTTGACGAGAAGGAGTTGGATTCACTTTCAGTCGGCGTCTGTAGAAGTATTAGACATGAGAGTCATTTGACTTTAGGGGGCGATACCAGACTTATATGAGTTTGAAGGATACAGCCCAGAATTTCGTCATTATTTTGGACTCAGATATTTCGCGATGTCTGTTCGACGCATCCCATGCCTGGCGATGACGTACTGAAGAGGTGCCAGCCCGACAGTGTTATCTTGGTGTCCTACAGTGATTGTTATGTACATTTATCTATAAATTACTTGCATTGAGAGAAGCACAAAAGAGTTCATATAAAAGTTCATGAACTTTATCAGTCATGTTAAAAGAGTTCAGTGAGGCAACGTTCAGAGTACTTCAACCAAGACAAGAAATCGGCGTCATCCAGTATTTGCAAAACAAGTGTTGAGGATAGCAACAGTGCTGTCAGCCCAGTGCAGGCTTCTCTCGTTCTCAAAGTCCTGTTGTGTTTTGGACAGCAATAACACGCCTTGGTATGCATTAGTTTGTGTATGGTTGCTACCTCTGTGGACTTGAGCTCGATTGTGACCAGCTTTTGCTGTGAAATGCAACATTACAGTCACCCTCAAGGTTTCAAGCCAAGGGATGCAATTTGGCGTCGGCAGTCGACGAAACACCGAAACTTCTTTAAATCCGCCGTCGAAAAGAGTTGCCATACTATTTGTTCTTAAATGGGGATAAACATGCCAACAATAGTCAAAACTTCTGTATGAAGAAAATAAATCCTCGCAAAATCAATGAAGCCTGACACACCCTTGTTTACAAAAAGTCTCCTGTGTACTTCTGCCTCTGTATATTATGTTGTCCAGAAAAGCTGCCACATACGTGTGCAGGTGCCAGTACACGGTATCAAGACCTGTGGGTTACCAGAGCGATAATGATGACAGTGACCATGCTTGTGTTCCAGGAGTCATGTACCGCCAGTGGTATCAGAACTACAACCACGGAGCGGCCAAAGCTGCCATGGACCAAGCAGTGGACATGGTGCACAGCGGACAGCTCCTCACCGACGTCGTCAGAATTGTGGGCATCCCAAAGACAACGATCTGGCGCCGCCTCCAAGCGTGCAGATTACATACGGGGCCCTGTCGAGGCGCCAAGATGCGCCAAGATGCGCACTGGACTGGACTGTGACCAGCTGAGAAAAACAGTGTACGGAATACTCCGGTGTAAATGGCGGTGTTGGAATCGGTCTGAGTTTTGATAACCCCCGAGTCTGGACTGCGTGGTGAATATTTAAGCGATCTCTAGGCTTGAAAAACACAAGCACTTTGCTTGAAATGTATGTGTTTTTTTGTTGTTTTTTTTAGGACATAGACTGGTAGAGCCGTACTGACAGATGACTTTCCCAAGGGAGAAACTAAAAGCTATCCGAAATTCATGAGGGATTCATCAAGGATGATCTGAAATATGCTCAAAGATGTGAAGGGCAGGGCCTGTGGTGTTTGTTTCGTGTTCATTGTCGTACAGCCTTTTCAGCGGAGTGAACTTTTTGCCATCACTTTGTCAGCTTCACCTCTGTGTGTCAATTCAATCTTTTTTTTGTTTCTTCCTTATGACCACAGTCAATGTCTGACAATTCTGCCGTATTATTCAGTTATATTTTGACTGTTCTGGGAATACCGGTGTTTGCAAGGAAACTGAGTTTCCTTGGTGAAACACCCCCCTCTGATTTTGGGGGATAAGGACATTTGAATAATTGTGGATAGAGAGAGGGGGGAGGGGGGGGGGGGAGGAGATATGACGTGATGGACACGCTGCAAGAAAAACCGTCTTTACGTATTATTTCCTTGTGCATCAACACTATTTTTGTCTTTTAACAACTGTGGAAGAAATAGGCTTGTGGAATTGAACACACGTATGGTTTAGATTTTGACTGTTTTGATGGGTACTTTTCATGGGTGTTACTTTGTATTCTTTGGTGGATGTAAATGGGCTTGAAGTTACAGTTTGAAATTTGAAGGGTATTTTTGATAGATTATATACTTTGGGGAGGGGGGGGGGGGGGTAGATCTGAATGCGTATGTAGTTTACTCTTTTAATTTTGAAGGTCCTTTTCATTGGCGTTACTTCGTGTACTTTGTTGGTTCTGAATATGTGTATTACTGTAATTAAGGGTTGTTGACTATGAATGTAGATGTAAATGCTTGTATAACTGTGTTTTAATTTTAAATGTGTCAAGCGCAAAGAGCATAATTGTAAAGTTATGATGTTGCGCTATATAAATGCTCATTTATTATTATATTATTATTAAAGTTATGACATCCTGTTTGACTTATGTATCAGATGCCAGCTTCGTACGAATTATCTCAACTCAATTTCAAAAGCTTGCTTACGATGGAGAATACAAGACAAACACTTCACCTTGTACTTATTCATTTTGGCAGTTTGAACATGATACTCAAATTTTCTTTTTTTCCCCCTTTGATTTTCTCCAAGGAAAATGTGTGTCATTTGATCTGCTTCATCCCCCTAACTCTCTTTGTCAGGTGAACCTAATTGTTTTGACGGGGTTTCTCCTTGCTATAAAGCCAACAATGTGTTAACCTTGCCCACAAGAAACACATGTTTGTGAGTTTTTCTTTGTACTGTGACCTCTGATTAGCATGCCTTGGTCAAAGTGCTTCTTTTCTTTTCTAACGTGTTTCCTCATTGTCATAAGTCGAACCAGTTGGCAAACAGACCTTCAGCAAATAAGTTTTGCTTTGCACTGTGTGTTCCAGCGTTCTACGGGAGCATGGCCTATTCAGTGGATGGGAGAAACGCTGGGTATAAGAGATACACACAGGCGGACCTAGACTTGGCGCTGCTGTTGGTACACCAGGGACTGTCATTGACCGCATCCCAGAAGAGGACTGGGGTTCCCTTGACCACCATTTACCGATTGACCCAGAAGTGTCCAGATCACAACGGCGGTTGTCGAGGCGCTTTTAGTGTGAAGCCGCATCAGCATTAGCCTTGAACTTGGCTCTCTTCTTTCCAGTGCAAAGCAAGAGAGTGTTCCTTTGAAGAGTCGTTGGCCAAAAGATCGGAGTAGGATTCTCTTTACCAGCACATGTACTTTGCCTGACACAGGTGTGTCCAAATCACAACGATATTGAGGGAGCATCAGCAGTGGTTGTCCGCTCTGCCTGCCAAAATAAATTTGTCAAAGCTCCTAAGTATCAGAGGGACGATCATGGTGGCCGCTGTCTTTCAGTCGCAGCTGATCATATCTGGAACAAACTCCCTTTGTCTCTACGTCTCAGTCCATCTCTGCCTTCTTTCAAGGCAAATCTCAAGACTCACCTCTTCAGAGAAGCATTCTAGAAGGTTAATGTTGATGATGTAGTTGTCGCGACCCTGTGAATGTGCACTTTCGGATGAACAATGTTTACTCTGTGTGTGTGTGTGTGTGTGTGTGTGTGTGCATTATAATTGTTGTGTATACTGAGAGTTCGTTCCTGTAAGAGCCTCTGGATTTTTGTAACATTTATGTTTTGTTTTTGGTTTTGTTGTAAAGTGTTTATGATTGTGTTCTATTCCGTCAATGGCGTCATTCTGGTAATGATGTTATTGCTTTTGTAAAGCGCTTTGTGTGTTCGAAAGCGCTATAGAAATCACCATTATTATTATTATTATTATTAAGACGAAGCCTTGAACTGGTCGGTCTTATTCCAGTGCAATGCAAGGGGGCGTTCTCTTTGACGAGTTTTGACCTAAAAGCAAAATAGGGTTCCTGTTACCACCATTTACTGCGTGATGCAGAAGAGTCCAGATTAAGGCACCTTTAATGTGAAACGGCATCATTGTAAACCTTGAACTGGTCGTTCTTTTTCCCAGTTCAAACATGGAGGGTGTTCTCTTTGGAGAGTGTGGACAAAAAGCACAGGAGGGTTACCTTGTCCTTGACCACTTTATATTGATTGATAAAGAAGTGTCTAGATGACAAGGGTACTTGTTAAAGTTGCTTTTAATGTGATACAGCATCAATTGTGGTGGTATAAACCTGGAACTGGATTTGTTTCTGGAAAAGTGTTTGTCGCTGAAGAGACGTTGTGTTCCCTTGACGACATTATACCTTCTGAGGCAGAAGTACTGAGGCTGTCGAAGTACCCTTGACGGCGTCGGTAGTAGTTGAATAAACCCCCAAAAAGGCACTATCATAGTTTTTCTTTTGAGAAGTCGTGTTTTTTAGTCCCTATTTTTTTTTTCGACCCAGTTTGGTGCCCCACTCCTTTCAATAACATTGCTTCTCTCTTCCCAATAAGGCCTTCTGACGGAGGTCTTTCCAGTAGTGCTTTGATTGTGTGGACTTTTTTTCTGGAGCAGCATCAGTAGAGCGGATGTCCCTTTTCGTTCCTGATCAGAGCGACATTTGACTCAGAGGAGGAGCAGGCTTCCTAACTCACAGTGTATCGCTTGACGCAGAAGTGTCCAGATCGCATGGCAGCGTCTGTGGTGATAATAATTTAAGCCCCGAACTTGTCCATCTCATTTTCAGCCCACAGCAGCAGAACGCCTTGCGTGGAAGATCAATTGAGCCACAAATATGCAGGGTTTCCTCCGTGTCACCAAAAAAAAGGGATTAAATCTTAGCGTACTTGTTGTTTGGAAGAGAGTGTGTAGCCGTATTTAAGCCCTAAACCGGACATTGTTTCTCTGTCCAGAGCAACGCATTGTTGTCGTTCAGGTTCTGGAAGAATCTTTTGGTTCTCAAATGCCTGGACCACATGGCCGAGTGATTTGTAACAGGCTATGAATCCTGCCCTCTACCGGCTCGTCTCTTCCATGTTGTACAAATTTGTCGGCCTTGTTCCTTGCTCCTCTCGTTGCAATATTCAAAATGTATTACGATGAGGATGATACAAAGATTAAGAAGCGTTTATAATAAGGACATCATGTTTTTATAATCACCTTCAGGAAACGTATATTTGTTTCTATTTTTTGTATGTGCTGAGCACGTTGTTCGTGGAAGAAACTCTAAATTGGTATCTTAAACGCTAGTTGAGCCACTATGATGAGCAAAATCGTTGATGTGCTTGTGCAAATGTGTGTATAATTTTGTAATGTTTTGCAAATGCCCGTTTACATGCATATACTTGATCAACAGTATAATTCCTCCAATAAAACTGTATCACGATTATTAACGTGTAGACCAGACTTTGTTCTCCCTCTACCTGTGTCTGTCTGTCTCTATCTTGTTTGTGTGTGTGTGTGTGTGTGTGTGTGTGTGTGTGTGTGTGTGTGTGTGTGTGTGTGTTTAAAATGTATTTTAGAAAAACACACACACACATGGAACGAAGTAAGCCTCCAATTTGATTTGATTTCACGCGCTGTATGGTAGGTACCCTCTCACGTCCTTACTCTGCGGCAATGTTCAGTTAATGAGGGGCTAACATTTATGGTTGCCTTTTTTTCTAAACTTGAAAGCAGTCGGCATTCAAAATGACCCTATGCTTTATATAAAACACACACACACACACACAATAACTTTTCTTTTTAGCAGCTGCAGTTTATTACAACAGACCCATTGGTCGATGTTTCTGGTTGCAGGCAAAGACGGCGGAGCTGAAAGAGAAGAAGACAAAGAGTACAAGGGCGCAGACACGGATCTACCTTCCATAGTCCATCCCTGGCGAAGATTACCATCAGATCCAGATGCGCCAACAGCCCTTGCCCAACTCGGCCCGGGAGACTCCGAGAACGCTCCTGGCAGCTTTAACACTGTCAGAAACTACAGGGATCAGATTTTGACGGCAGCCGTTCAGCAAGTACACTGGGGTCTGACAGCGAGAAAAACCGCCAGAGCAATGAACATATGCAGCAGGACTCTGGACCGGAAGCTGTTGAAATGCGGTTTGAATCATCCAGGCAAGTGTGTCGGCGCCTTTATACGTCATCCGCAGTATGCTTACATGGCAGATCAGTCGTCAGCCCCTCCATCAAGTCCCACTTCTGCTGCTCCGAGATAAGAATGAATATGAACAGTGCAGGCAGGTTTCCCACGAGCTGTGTCATTTTAGAGGGTCCATGGACCCCCTCAGCATAGTTTTAGAGGGTCACAGCTACGTATCCTTGTCGGCTTCAGCCTCCTTTCCTATGACTTTGTTGTTCCCGTGTGAAATGGGTATTGGTGCTTGCCGCACTAGACTTTGCTGGCGTATAACTGTCTGAAAACAGTACATAGGGTACGCACGATAACAGAAATGTGGTGTGAAGTAGAGGACAGTTTAGGAATAAGTAGACACATGGAACACTGTTAGGTTAACAGCCATTTGTATTCAGCCGAGTACAGTCCCCTTGCATGCTACCGTTATGCAAGAGTAGTTGCCCCTAATCCAGGGTGCAATCTACAGTTACCACATGGTGCTTCCAGTGACCCGCCCTTTTTAGGTTGTGTGTGTCCCGGGACTGCCTCCTTAATTTTCTAGTACTATACGTGTTTTCGGCTTCGAATGCGTATGGGACGCAGGGACGCGCAGTTTGGGGAGCCGCTGGCAGGTGGAGGAGACTTTTGTAAGAGCCGAATATTCCTAAAATCCTATGCAAGGTCGATACGAAACATAATGTGGATGACAAAAGTGCTTTCTACTGATTGTGTTGAAGCAAATTATATTTATTTCATCTGAAGTTTCATAGACTTTACAACATTAAAAGTGTATGATGTGAAAATCACTTGCCTTTTAAGGTAAAGCTTCACAGAAGTAGGCCTACTTTCTGTTAGAATTGTATATATGTGAAATTAAGTCCAATTTAAGTTCAGGGAATGTACAACTGTTAAGAAGTGTGTCTTGCTGAAAGTGTATATATGTGAAATTGAAGTGAATTGTCAGTGAATGTACAGCTTGTAAGAAGAGCTTTCTGTTGAAAGTGTAAATTGTTAAATTGCCGTGACAGTAAATTAAATTGTCAGGGAAGGGACATCTTGTAAGAAGAGCTTCCCGTTGAAAGTGTAGATGTGGAGGTAAATTGAACTGTCCATGGATGTATAGCTAGTAAGAAAAACTTTGTGTTTAAAGTGTAGATGTGAAATTTAATTTGATTGTCAGTAAAGGGCATGTAAGACTACAACCGTCTGTTAGAAGTGTAGGCTTAGATTGAGTTAAATTGAACTCTAAATGCACAGCTTGTAAGAAGAACTTCGTGTTTAAAGTGTAGATGTGAAATTTGATTGAATTATCAGTGATTGTACACCATTTCAAATTTAATTTAGATTATCCAGGGTTCTTGTTATTATTTTTTAAAAACATGGTTGAAATGGTCGTGCTGGTTCCATGTCATTGTGTGTCGATGAGTGAAAAACAACGTTGAATTGAAGTAAAGAACGAGGTAACTCAGTCAATGTGTGTGTTTGTGTGTGTGTCAGTGTGTGCATGCGCGTGTTTGTGTGTCGTGTGTCGGTAAGTTGGTCGGATGGTCAGTCTGCCATATGGCGAATTGTGTCTGTGCCTGAGTTTGTCTGTGAGTGTGTGTGTCTGTATGTCCATCACAATAAAGGAAACCTTTAAGCTTGGTAATTTATCACCGTGAATCTGTTCTTCCGTTGGTGGTGTTGACAGAAAATATTTCTTTGGGTGAAGAAGTGACAACCAAGCCAGGCAACAACACGAAGAGACAGACAAACAGATACCCAGTGTGTGACATATACATACACTGAAATAGGCATGCGTGGGCACACACACACACACACACACACATGATTAATCAAATGGATAAATAAAGAAAAGAGGAAATTCATGTTATTTTCTTCCTTGTCAGTTTATTTTGCCTACATTCGTGTGCAGTCTGTAATACCCAAATCAACCAATCTTTTTAATCGATCAATGCTTTTTTCTCCAGCATTTCTGTTTTTCTGCAGAATAACTGAATAAAGTCATAATCCGCTAAGGATAATCTGAGCCATCATTTGTCTTTATTTTCAAACTGATTATTCATTTCTTTTGTTTTTCTTCTTTTTATGTTCTCTTCAGTTTTTTTGGTTTTTTTTAGGCTGGGGGGGGGGGTCCAAAAACCCCGGAACCCCCCCCCCCCCCCCCCCCCCCTGGATCCACCCCTGTGAATGACTCTAATTTATCAATAAGTCCCCTATAATCTCAGTTTTCAGTCTGCCGGAACTTCTCCATAATTATGTTTCTCTCAGTAGTTCCTCAGTCAGGCTCCCCCGCCGGCCGCTCTCTCTCTCGGTTGACTGATACACACACAAACACTGACACACACACAGTATATATATTACCGTAAAATCCCTAGCAAACGCCCAGTATCTAGCAAACGCCCACCCCCCACTTTTGGGCAAAAGCAAACGCCATGCACCCCTTTTTTGCTTCAACAAAAATTTGTTTTAAGACATTCGGCCTCCTTTATCTACGATTTGTGCACACTGTTCGATGATTCGGCGGTTTTTTCTTCTTCTTTTTTTCTATCACAGAACGTTGATCTTTATTTCTGTAAACAAACGGTGTGTTTATTTTTCATTAAAATTGCATAAATCACATGTTGTATCACTTTTTTTCTTCTTGTGAAAATGTGATGACACTTTATCTTGCAAAGGGGTGTATACCTAGCAATTAAACGCCCACCCCTTACTTGTACCCGAAATCTGTGCAGAGGGGGGGGGGGGGGGTGGGCGTTTGCTAGGGATTTTACAGTATATGTACATGTGTATAATATAACGCCGTCAGGCATGCGGCACCTACACACACACACACACACTCCCCCCCATACTCCCCAACCTGTGGATTTTAATGGACTTTGGATGCTGGAAACGCTACTTTATTGGACTTGCGCAACATCCCATCAAGTGCCGAAATAATCACTACTGTTGATTGTGGGCAGCAATGGAAAGACAAAGACAAGACAAGACAAGACAAGACTAACTGTCAGTGGCCCACGGCGGTGACACACACACACACACACACACTGACTGTCAGTGGCCCACGGCGGTGACACACACGCGCCCTGACAAGTGCTGTCGCCGGATCACATAAACACACACACACACACACACACACACACACACACACACACACCTGTGCATTTGATTGTACGCTGATAGCAGTTCTTTATAATGTTGTTTCGCGGCCCCTTTCTCAAAAACTATGAGGTCAGAGTAGCCTCCCTTAGTAGTATCTTTCTGCTGTAAGGAAGCAAAGGTCTGAGCACATTCAGAGCGAGTTTTCGCGAGGAACAGGGTTGAGCTATGGTAGGGTCACTGCGCATGTCTGGGTTTTTTCTTCGCGGAAACGCTGTTGGGTTGTGTCCAGTCGCGTCCCTTGCAACAAGATGGCGACAAGCGCGTTACGGATTTACTGTTGTGGAGAGTTGATGGACGACGATGATGAACAAGCAGTACTGTTTTATTGTTGATGTGAATGTAATGCCAAAACATCGAACTATCGATTCGAACGTCAATGAAGAAGTGAGCGTGAAAATCGAGCGCAAAACAGCCGGGTAAAAGTTCAGGGCGCTAAAGTACATTTGAGCCGAAATCGCACCCAAACTCCTGTTGACCTCATTTCTTCCCAAAATAAACATCACTGCTAAAATAAAATGCATTAAAACCAAGACAGTATCCAACCCAGTATCCTTAATTTTTGAAAGGCTAAGTGATTTACAACAAATGTCTTCTCACAATCCGTAACTTTGTCAAAAAATATTTGCAGAAGTTTCTCACCTCGCCTTGGCAGCCATCTTGGAACTGGAGAGACCCTACGCAGGAAGCAAGGTTGAAAGTTGGTTAACCGGTGACGTCACTCCAGTCGTACCGGACCGAGTTTTTGCGACCTCCGGTTCGACTCGAGTCACCTTAGTTGACGCTAAAACTCGCTCTGTTTTTCGTCGGTTTGGAACACGTGTTTTTCAACATGAAGAACCGAAATAGTAATCTCGAAAGAATTCAAGAGGAATTTCAATCTAAATTCGGCATCAAAAGTACTGGTGGTCATCCGAAGAAAAAAGCCAGCGGAAATAAGAAGAATGACAAATGGGGTGGCCTCCGTTCACGAAAAGAAGCACGGAAAGTAGCAAGGAAAAAGAAGAAAGCGCAGATGAATGCCGTGTATCTGTCAAGATTTTCAAAACAGAAGGTGAGATGCTTTGAATTGAGTATCTCCTACCCCCCTCCCCACCCCCTCTCTTTCGTCCTCGTCTCCCCCCTCTCTCTCTCTCTCTCTCTCTTTCTCTCTCTCTCTCTCTCTCTGCTTCCACAGGCTGTCAAACAGAAAGTAATTAAATTGTAAGAATTGAGTTTGTTTTTGTTCACCCACGTTTTGTTTTACTTCTTTAACATTTTTAAGTCTTCGCTACAGCTTTTTTCATCCATACACAATTTTTTCACACTATGCTACAGTTTATAAGGCACGATCAAAAGATCGTTACACTAGGCCATTTCAAAGTTAGGATCTATAGTCAATAGCACTGGTCAAAAGATCAGATATAGGCCTTGCGGCCTTAGACATCTGCAAATTTATCTATCTTATCTTATCTTATCAGCACCAATATTTTGTACAACAGGCACCAGTTTTGGATGAAGTTGTGCAAGTTGTTAAGGCACCGCCAAAGAAGAAAGCAGGGAGAACTGGAAGGGTTGCAAGATACGCACCAGCAGACAGTTCAGCGCCAGCACCAAAGGATACCCCAGAAGAAGAAGAACTTGAAGAAGAAAACAACTCTGACAAAAAGACAAACAAAAAACGGAAAAGAAAGCAGAGAGAAGAGGAGGAGCCCAGCGATCAGAGTGAAGTCAGCGATGATGAAACTGAAAACAAAGGGCAGAGTACAATTTATGTGAGTTGCTGCTGTTGTTAAATTATTTGTTCTTTTTTAAATAGTAAGAAAAGTGTAAAGATTACAGTTGTTACTTAAGTGTGATTTCTTCAGTTCACTTCAGAATGAGTTTTATGTAGTTATTTGTGTTGTAACCTATTGAACCTTTAGCATAACTCACCATGCAGAAGTTTAATATAATTTATAAACAGCTCACTGAGCACAAAAAGCATTACTGTAAATCTCTGTGACAGATTTTTTTTCACTGAATTTTCTTAGTTTTCAGTGCTACTGAATTCTGCACAGATTGGCAGTGGCAAGGTCTTATGTACAGCTACCACTTGATTGTTGATGACTTTTGTGCAATATTTACTTTTGATTACTGTCACAGGATGCAGTGATATCCCGAGAAAAACAACAGCTGAGGCAGCTGGAGAAACAGCTGAAACTAAAGAAAAGAAAAACTCTTCCAAAGGCGTTTATGGATGACGGATTAGATTGTATCCTTTTTCCCATTTGGTTATATATATATAGAGAATACTACATGGCTTGCTGTGTCGTACCAGATTTACACAAGTTGTTTTTTTAAATAGTGAACTGCGAGCGAAAGCGAGCTGTTCACTATTTGAAAAAGCAACGAGTGTAAATCTGGTACGACACAGCAAGCCATGTAGTATTCTGTTTATCCTACATTATATACTTCTGTGCCAGATCTAACTAAAAGTCACCGACAGCGCTATTGCCTTTGGATCAACCCGCTTTAGAACTTCAAACCACTTTACTCAATTTGACATTCATTCCTCCGCCATGACACACACTCTCAAACTAGGACAAAGTAGTTCGCCTTTGTTAACACTGTTAAGTTTAATATTGAACATTGATGAAATAAATTCAAACAACGAAATCATGGTAACTTTAAAATATACCAGATAAAAAGAAAAGCAGTGGCCACAGGATAACAGAAACCAAAAGGAACAACAACAGCAAAGCATATCCTTCCGCAATAGGATGACAGTCAAGTCGGAGCCAGGCGAGTCGACAGCTTTCAGATGGTCACTTCTCGGTTTGGTGACTGCACAAATATTGGTTGATGTTGATGGTACCAACGTGCACAGGCCCTGCAAACAGTGTTGTTAGCGTTTGCTGGGATGTGATTGTGGCAGTGGCAGTGGAGACGGCAGGAGTTGAAGTGGCCGATGCGGGCGAAACCAATGTGTCGTCTGCCGACACTGGCGACAGCTCCGAGACCGGTGCAGTGCCGTTTAGCATCAGACTGAAGCCACAGTGTTCCTCTTGGGAAATGCTGCTGTAATTGTTCTTCTTCTTCTTCTGCGTTCGATGTTTCTTATAATTGTACGGCCATATTATCGTGGAAGCGTAGACAGCCGATTTTCTCCCCACGCCAAGTTGGCTGCTGTCTTCCGTCTTCGGTGGTTGAGGTTCTTACTCAGGGTTGCCTCCTCCCCAAGAGTAGCTGCCTTGCTGGGCTGTCGAGTCCACTCTACCCGGGTTTGTTGTCGAAGTTTTCCTTCTCGTAGCCTTTGCCTTTCCCAAGGCGCACACAAGGCAGTGCGGGTTTTGAAATCGGAGTTGTCCTTCTCCTAGATGAGCGACCATCCAAGGTTGACGAGCCCCATCTGCCCGAAGCAGCTGGTTTTAAGGCGCCAGGGACCCGCCTGCATCCCTTCTCCTGTTAGTCGAAGACAGGGCCCGCCACGTGAAGGCCAGGAGCTGGATTTGACTGTCAGAGGTGTTTGGAGACACGAAGCCATATGGAGCATTTCTTGGGAAGTAGGCGCTTATCTCTACTTCCACCCCGGCATAACAGTCCTTGGGCCCCGCTGTAATTGTTAATACTCTGGACGTTTTTGTGCCCAGATAGCTGCATTATTTTGGTCGGAGAAACGTTATTCTCGGAAAGTTTCTGCACTAGGAACTTGCGTGCAGAGTGGTTGGTGTACCTCGGGTTGATGATCCCAGCTTTTCTGCACATGTTTTTCATGGTTGCTGACAACTTGTTGACGCCGACAGGTTGGCGCTTGAACCATGGAAATTCTTCAGATGCAACGTTTGTGTTTGTTGCACAATAGAAGGGGGAACTTGTCTCGGAGTAACCTTTTGGTCGGAGAGCTGCGTATGTTTTGTAAACTGCGACAGGGCAGCGCTCATCGTTCGACGCCCAAGCTTTCGGACAGACATCACGCACAGACTTTGGATTGTCGCCCTGGCATGTTTTGGATTGTCTTTCGCAAAATTGGAGATATTCTCTGCCATTACTGTCTTCATGCAGGGACACATCTCCCCACTGCATGTGCCTGTGAGGAGTCAGGCTGCGCAGACCAAAGTTGACTGTGTTTTGCCACCACAGAGTATTCAGGATTGCTTCTGGATCTGCGACTCCGAACTGTTTTGTCTGCCACAGCTTCTCAACATCTTCATCTTTCAGCGGTTGAGCCCTGTTAGGTAAGTTGCCACAACCTTCCTGTTTAACAATTTTCTGCTTTGTCTTCACGACTTCTCTCAGTTGTGCAAATTCGGGGCAGTCTATAACGGATGCACAGTACTTTTTAGACTTCAACTGTCGATGGATGCTGCTGAGAAGGCCCCTCAGCGTGGATGGTTCATACTATTTGCCATCCGTTTTTTTCAAACATGAAAAAAGAGCAGAGAATTTTGCATAATTCTTGTGGTTGGATGGTGCTAATGTTTTTTTTGTCCCCGTGTTTTGCCATAAACGTCGATAGGCGACGTATAGCGTAAACCGTTTTTCGGAGAGTGTTCTTGTTCTTGTTTGTCTGAGTGAATGAGTCTATTGGAGAAAAATCATAAATCATGGATGACTCGCTTTTTTCTTCATCGACTTCGTCATTCGCGTCATCACCAAACATTGATTTATGAAGTCTTATATCGCGCGCGTATCTCCAGACTCGGACTCAAGGCGCAGGGATCTATTTATGCCGTGTGAGATGGAATTATTTACACAATACATCACGCATTCACATCGACCAGCAGATCGCAGCCATTTCGGCGCATATCCTACTTTTCACGGCCTATTATTCCAAGTCACACGGGTATTTTGGTGCACATTTTTTTTTATCTATACCTATACAATTTTGCCAGAAAAGACCCTTTTGTCAATCATGGGATCTTTAACGTGCACACCCCAATGTAGTGTACACGAAGGGACCTCGGTTTTTTGTCTCATCCGAAAGACTAGCACTTGAACCCAAACATGTCTTCGAACAGCTCATCACTCAAAAATTCTTTCAGTGTTGACAAATCAGTTTTCGTGGCAGTTGCCATTTTGTTGCAAAAGTAGTTCTTCATGAATATGTAATTACTAATTTACATAGCTTGACCTTCCGGTTGATCCCATGTACTCTTAATTTACATAGCTTGACCTTCCGGTTGACCTCATTTACATGATTGATATACACACGTGTGATTTGAACGATTTTTATCTCACGGGTATCTCTCTCACATATGTAGGATAAATATTTCAATATTTGTTGTTGTATTTTAGCTTTTAAAAGTGCACAATGTTGTTATTGGTTATAGTGGGTTCTGTGCAAAACATCTCCATGGTTAGGCTTTTGGTGCAACGCCAGTGATAATATATAATGTCTTTACTTTGAGATATTGTGGCAATTTTCTGCCTCATTCTATTGATTATGCTTTCCTAAAATATTCAGTTTAAATGCAAACTGCCTGCTGTACAGAGCTTGATGGTATAGTTTTACTTAGTATAGAAAAGGGCTTTAACTGGGTATCAATCATGCAGTCTGGTGTGAGTGCAATACACTGCAAACGGTTTGTGAAACAGACCATGCAGTCATAGTTACGCTAAATACACAAAGATAGCCTTAACTCGTTGAGACTTGCTGGACATCGTTAACCCTGACAAACTGAAGAGCGTGGCTGAATCGGAAGGGGAAGAAAGTGACACCGACAGCGACAGCGATGATGATCAGCCTGACAGTGAAGATGATCAACCAGCAGAAACAGTGACTGTAAAGAAAAGCAAAGAGAATACGAAATCAAGTAAGTTTACAGATGTGTTTTGTCTCCGTCTGTGTTGTCTGATGGGTTGTTGTGGAAACGCAGCAAAATTGAAAAATACACAAGTGAGGAGGCGCGTTAGTGACGAGATAAATATATACAAGGGGAGGGAGTAAGCGCTCTGAATACTGTATAGACAACAGCAAAATCTATGCAGTAATGATAAAGTGAAGTCACTTGCTCATTTCAATGATTCATATTGTGTAAGATTCCAGGAGTCTGGTTCCACGTAGCTCTTACTTACTGTTGGCTATATTATTATTATTATTACCAATGCTTACTTCCCTTTGTTGTATGATCTCCAATTTCAACAGTGTTGATAAAAAAAAAAAAAGAAGCATGTGATGTGGATGAGAAAAACTCTCAATAAGGAAGGTGTTTCACATGATGCTTAGAGCACAAATGACTGTTTTCATGCGCCTGTTTGCATGTGCAGTCACTTTAATTGTCAATGGCTGTCCTTTGCTTATAATGTGTTCAACTTGCGAACAATAAATTCATTACTTTAAGACTTGTTTATGCAACATTGATTGATGAAGGATGATGATGGGTTGTTGTTATATGATTGTATTTTTTCTTCTGATTTCATAGCTGATATGATTTTGACTTACTTTGCAGCACAAGTTTTTCCTGAGTTTTGCTTTCATTTTTTAAAAATCTGATTCTTCTGTCAACAGACCTTTCATCAGATGGTCGCAAAAGAAAAGTGCATTTTGCGGATGAACTGGAGGAAGAAGAAACGCAAGGGTCAAGTGGTGAAGAAATGGAAGCAGAAGAGGGCGGAAGTGAAGATGAAGATGGAGTAATTGATGGCAGAGACAGTGATGATGGAATGGAGGATGACAATGACAATCTTGAAAAAGACGAAGATGCGAATGACGATGAAGAAGAAGAGGAGGAAGATGAAATGAAGAGTGCTAAAAAGGATGAGAATGACAAGAAAAGTCGGGTCAAAGAAGACATCTACGGGCGTCTTGTTGATAGCAAGGGGAATCTCCTCTCTGCTGCTAAGAAAGGTCTGTTTGTGTGGCTCTGTCTACACTATGTGTTCGTCTGATGTGTTGTAACTTGTAGTATTGTACATAGTATCGTTTTCATGTATACCACTTTACCGGACTGTGTGTGTGAGTATTGTGTCCAGCAACATTCTGGTATATTATCACCGCAACGCTTTCACTTTTCCTTTCAGATTAACGCTGCCTTTAACAGATTGATACCATGGCTTTAGAATATGCAGTCTTTAAAGCGAGAGACGAATATTGATGGCATTTGCTCTACTTGAATATGTCCAGCAGATTCCAAAACGGCCTACATTCCTCCAGCCAAGAGAGCGGCCATGCTTGCAGAGAGTGGACAGAGGAGCCAGGAGGTGGAGCGATTAAAAAAACAGTTGAAGGGTTTGCTCAACAGGTTGGCACATGTTATCTTTTGACAATCCCTTGAAGAGATCTAACGGAATAAAAAGAGCTTTACAGTTTGTATAGTTTTTGTAGGTACAATGTTATGATGTAAATTTTTAAATAAAAAGTGAAAAGATAGCACATACTCACACACAGAAAAACAATGCTGGATGGGGTTTTTTTCCTGTTCTATTTCACATCTGGTATTAAACATTAAAACAGGGCTAACACCTTTCCGGTTCTCACCGGAGATCCGGTTTTTGAAAAAAAATTAAAACCAGAAAATCCGGTTTCTTTACCCCTTCACTGCCCACCCCGTACTAGGTACGTGGTCATTTTTGGTTTGTCGTACGCCCATAACCGTACCTAGTACGGGGGATTTGCATCAGCAACATTAAATTACATATTCTTACTCCGAATCACATAAAAGCATTGACGCAGTCTGAATTGCTAAGGTCTGAAAAGGCTACCCGTCTTAAATTAAACAATTTTAAAGGGAAGCAACCCAACCACAAAAGGTAAACATAGCAATGGTAATGACCATATACCCAGGGAGTTACCTCCCGTACCGGGGTATGTGACGTCACCTCCACTGCTACCAGGTGGAATCCTCATTACGACTTTTCAGCTCTGGAGGAGAGGTCGTCTTTTGAAGGCTCTGTGTGGTTTGTTGGAGTTTTTACTCCCACCGACCACCTACCCGTCTGCTTGTCTTCTACCGTGTAGTTGGTGAGCTCTTTCCATTTTGTCTTGCTTTTAGTAAGAATATTTGACTTGTTATTGATAATTTTCCGTCCTTTAGGACTTGCGAATTTTCGTCAGTAGCTTGTTGTTGTTGTTGGCCGCCATTTGTATTTTCGGCCGGCATGGCAGATAACGGTAGTAAACGGGGCAAGGGCGACGTCAAGGGCAAAGTTAAGCCTTAATCGTCTTCTGCGGTTCCTATACCTCCCGTGTTAGTGGTCCTTCCGGACAAAGAGATTAACACTATCATGTCTGTTACCTTTTCTTCCCCTGACGCACGTTCGTTGTCGGGGGTCGTTCTTCTACTTGCGGCTTGCTCGTCCGTTTCGTCAGACGGGCAAGCGTCTCTTGTTACTTCTCTGTTGAGCTTTCTTGTTCCAGAGATATGCAATTTAGTGCGCGGGAATTGAAGCGTGCTATACCTGCTCTAAGCCTCGTACATCCGCCGGCGGTGAGCGTTTCTCGCTCGTTCGCTTCCGGTTCCTTTCCGGTTGCGACGGCATCCGGTGATGACGGAACTTCTGCTACTTCTGCTTCCTCTGGAAGCTTACAAGGTATGCGAGCTTGTCCACCGGCTCTAGTGAAGCCACCGGACTGTCCCTGCTGGGACGGAACTCACTTGGCAAGGGTCACTCCCTTTTTCCTGTTCAGTTTCGTCCAAACACAATGCGTGTGCGGTAGACTCTGAGCAAAGGCGGTTTCCGCGGAAGTCGCGTTTCCGGGTTTTCCCGGAAACGAAGGTCCTCCTGCACACTCACACTCAGAGGTGATGGTGGGAGTTGACCGTGGACTGGCCTCAGGGCAACAGGGCTTCCGGCCCCAGTCATCGCAACCTTCGTTTCCGCATCATGGTGCGGTTTCGTTTGTTGCGTTTCCTGTTCAGTTTCGTCCAGTACACAATGCGTGTGCGGTAGACTCTGAGCAAAGGCGGTTTCCTTCGGAAGTCGCGTTTCCGGGTTTTCCCGGAAACGAAGGTCCTCCTGTACACTCACACTCAGAGGTGGTGGCCGGAGTTGACCGTGGACTGGCCTCCGGGCATCAGGGCTTCCGGCCCCAGTCATCGCAACCTTCGTTTCCGCATCATGGTGCGGTTTCGTTTGTTGCGTTTCTTGTTCAGTTTTGTCCAGTACACAATGCGTGTGCGGTAGACTCTGAGCAAAGGCGGTTTCCTTCGGAAGTCGCGTTTCCGGGTTTTCCCGGAAACGAAGGTCCTCCTGCACACTCACACTCAGAGGTGATGGTGGGAGTTGACCGTGGACTGGCCTCAGGGCAACAGGGCTTCCGGCCCCAGTCTTCATGCCTTGCGTTTCCGCATCAAGGTGCGTTTACGTCGGGTGTGTTTCCGGCTCAGTCCTGATTTGCTTTTCCTCTTACAGACACTCCTTCACGGATTGTTGGTGAGCGAGGATCAGCATCCGCCCTATGGGCTGTTAGGGCAGTCTTCTTTTCACCACCCTGGTGTGGGGTCGACACCCCTTTCAACGCCGGCGGCACTGTTTTGATCTCTCCTTTGTCCCGTTGCGGGCAGTGGCGTTTTCAGTGCAAGGGCGGTAGCCGCTGGCGCTGCGCTTCCGGTTTACCGGAACCATAGGTCCTCCTTTGTAATTACACTGTGTGTTCTTTCCTGGAGTTGACCGTTGTCTGGCCTACGGGCGTTCGGGCTTCCGGCCTCAGTCCACGCAACCTTTGCTTCCGCATTGTGCGGTTTTGTCTGTTGCGTTTCTGGCTTTGCCGGATTCATTGTTCTTCTTACTAACACTTCCTCTTGGGATGTCAGTGAGTGAGGAACAGCGGCTGGCCTACGGGCATTCAGGCTTTCAGCCTCGGCCGTGACAAGTAGTCTCTTCACTGGTTGGGTGTTGCGTCTACTGTTTATGCCTGGTGGCTTCGGATGTTACCTCCTCTTTTTCTTACCCTCTTACGGGAGGGGTTGAGACAGGACGGTTTCCGGGTGGACGGGTTTCCGGTTTTCCGGTCATCCCGTTCAGTAGTGTTCCACTGGCAACTGTGACTTAGGCTGTGTCAGTTCTCTTGGCTATTCTGTTATACAGTCTTTAGCCAACGATCAGACATGTCCTGGATTTCCGTCGAAGCTCTTGGCTTCTCTCGAGGTCTCGACGGAGGTTACTTCCAGATATTTTATGGAAGTACATCGGCTTCCTCTTTGGTTGCATTCAGCGATGTCGGACTTCCGTTCCGCGAAGGAGGAGTTTTTTCCTACTTCCGGTTCAATAGTCTCCTTCAATGTAGGTACCACCTTTCGCAGGTTTTTGGCTAGTCAATCTCCTACCTAAAGTGGTATCCACGGGTTCTGGTTCTGCTACTCGTTATTCACGGGTCAGTTCCGGAACACGCTCAGCCTTGGCTGTCTTCGGCTACACAGGCTTCGGTTTTGGTTTCTTCTTGTTATAAGAAGTTCTCTTTTCTGAAGCTGGGTCGGAACTTGCTGGCGTCTTTGCTCTTCCGCATACACCTTTACTGGTAATGCAGGAGCTTAGAGGATTTTGGACGTCAGTTTTTGGAATTTGCCTCTTTGTCGGAGATGATCGTCAGAGCGCCCTCGCGCTCTTTCCCGGAGTCACTGAACCTTTCACACTTAGCGTGTGTCAGGACCCTGATGTCATCTCCACTCTTTTAGTCAGCTCTGTTAGGGTGAACGAAGAGCAAAAAAGGGGCTGTCCTCCCTTCACCTCACTTTACAGTCAGGTGTCGGAGGGACTTGTTTCTCTCGCATTCTCAGTTCTCTGAGCAGCATAGGAGAGACACTCGGGCTTTGCTCGGGGTAGAGGGACCTACTTGTTGAACTTTGGTGTTTATACCAGAAAAGAAAGGTAGATTCAGTCAAATAGAGATCAGCAGATCTCTGACTTCTCTCTACAAGGGTTAAAACAGAGCTAGCCTCCTCAGAGGAAGCATGCTCAGGCCTCTGGACAATTTAAGCCGGCGGCCAATAGGCAGTCTCTGCCTGATTCTCGATTGTCGAGAAATAGATCACTTTCGGGCAGGGAGAAGGGCAGCCCTAGCAGCAAGCCTCTCCCCACAAGGAAGTGCCGCCGATCACACCCCCCCCCCCCCCTCCTCCGCCCTCCACTTTGGGATGGCGGTGGGGTCTCCTCCTTGCAATTTTCATTGGATGGTCTCTGTACACAGCCAATAGTTTGTGGGAGTGGTGAGGTCGGGCGACTCCCATCGATCTTATGTGTGCATATTTGCTTATGCGTCAGTCCGATCTTTTAACAGTGATCTAGGCCCATCAGCTCGAGCACCCGCTGAGGTCTCTTCTGGTCGGATCTAACGCTGTTCTTCGGGTATACTGCTTCAGTCCTCAGTCAGTGTAACAGTAGTTCAGCCTCGGGCTGCTACAGTGGCACTTCCGGTTTTACCGGAGAGGTTGTTTCTTTCACAGACGCTTCATAGGTACGTCTGAGTTTTGGAACAACGGCTGACCTTCGGGCATCCAGGTTTTTTAGCCTCGGCTGGTGCAACAGCCATTCCACCTGTTTGCGGGGATGGTTGTTGCTTTCCCTTTTCTTGTGGCTTCGGACTTCGACTTTCTTCCTTTATTCTCATCTTAAGCAGGAGATGAGATAGGACGATTTCTGTTGAGTGGGGTCTCCTGGCTTCAGGCTTCCCCGTTTTTTTGTTTGTTTTTTTGTTTGTTTGTTTTTTGTTTTTTTTTCTCACTTTTTGCCACAAGCTTCTGGACTTGGTCCTGGTTTGTCTTTCGCTGAGTCTGACTCTGTCTTTCTCTAGCGATCAGACTCGTTCTGGTGTTTCGTCCAAACTTAAGCTGCGCTTGAGTTGGCCTCGGAAGTAACATTCAGATTTTCCGGAGGGGGCATTGTCTTTGGCAATGTATGTTTGAGGAGTCATTCTTTGTGGCTTAACACCTCTCTCAGGTTTTTGGCTACTCCTCTCCTTTTGGGCAGAGGGTTAGCTAATGTTCTGGTTTTTCTTTGCTGGGGCTTTTAGCCCAGCATCTTATTTGACAGCCGAAACTTACGTTTCTTACGTTTACATGTGTACTGTTGGTACTTTGGTACATGGTTGTCCTTCGGGCTTCTTGGCTTTCAGCCTTAGCCTGTGCTATAGCCTCCTGTCTAGCGTGGGCGACTATGGCATTTTCGGTTCCTGTGACTTCGGATTGGGCTCTTCCTCTTCTTCCTCGTCCTAGCACGAGGTGAATCAGGACGACTTCCCTTGGGTCGGGTTTCCTTTTACAGTCACCCTTCTACCACAGGCAACTATGACTACGGCGTTTGCCCATTGATCTCTGCGTCTGACTCTCAGTCTTTCAGAGTTAGTCAGACGCGATCTACTTCCTCGTATTACCTCTCTCTCTGCTTTCGCATTGACTGGTAGAGGATTACTGGCGAACGTCTCTTTTTGGGATTTTCCTGTCGAGGTGGGCTCTGGTACCTTGTACGCAGGTGTCTCTCTCTCTTTCTTGGTTAGATATTGGTCACTCTTTTCTGGAGCTGACCTTTATCTCACAGTCCTTTCGGGCTTCACTCCATCCCAAGGTTGCATACTTTGGCATGATTGTCTGACGGTCTCCGTGAGGTTTGTCCTTCACTGTTCTGAGTGGACATCCTTACGCACGGATCGTTTATAGGGCGGCATTTCCTTCCAATAGAAAGGGGGGGGGGGGGGGGGCAGCTTGTCTTTCCCCCTACTCGGCTAGGGTTAATCCAAGGCTGGGGTCTCTTTCTGGGTCGTTTGGTCCAGCAGATCGGAAGAAGTGCTGGGCACAGATTTCTGGCTCTCTGACGTTGTCTTTCGCAACTTTTTGCCTGAGAGACATCTCGGCTGTCAATCAAGATGGTTCTCAGGTCCTTTCCTGCCTTTTTGGCAGTGGGCCAGTTCCTGGCTAGGGTTTAGAGTGAGTTAGATTTTCTTTCTCACTGGGCCCTTCCCTGACCTTTTGGCAGCAGGCCAGGTTTTTGGCAAGGTTTTAAGAGTGTGTTTGGTTTTCATTCCCACCGCCTTGTTGAAGCTATCTGCTTTTATGTGATTCGGAGTAAGAATATGTAATTTAATCGAAAATTTTTAAGTAAATTTTCATTTGATTAATATACTTACCCGAATCACATAGTGTATTCCCTCCCGCCAACCCCGCTTATGGTTTTTTAGTTTCTTTAAAGCCGTAATGAGGATTCCACGTGGTAGCAGTGGAGGTGACGTCACATACCCCGGTACGGGAGGTAACTCCCTGGGTATATGGTCATTACCATTGCTATGTTTACCTTTTGTGGTTGGGTTGCTTCCCTTTAAAATTGTTTAAGACGGGTAGCCTTTTCAGACCTTAGCAATTCAGACTGCGTCAATGCTTTTATGTGATTCGGGTAAGTATATTAATCAAATGAAAATTTACTTAAAAATTTTCGATTTCAGGACATTTCTGAAAACTAAATGGGAGGTAACCACTGTCCAAGTGCTTGTAGGGGTTCTAAACACAGTTCTTTCCCATTGACCGTTCGGATAAGTTAGTACCACGTGGTGAAAAACTTTGTTAGAAGTGTAGAACCGAGTATAGGGTTCACAATGGCGGCCGAAAGTCAGACCTCAACTTGTAGACCTGTTTTCAAGCGAAAACAGTGTTCTGGAAGCTCTACAAGAAGTGATTTATGGATTACCACACAGAAGAATACTTTTATGGGCTGTAATGTGAGTACCTGATGTTTGACACCAGTTTTAGCAGTGTTTTGTGTGGTTTTACGTGCTGCAATGTGTGTGTGTAAGTCCAGAAACTGTAATTTTTGACAAAAATTGTCATTATATCAATTTTTACTATAACAATCACAAACAAAGTCCAATGATCATGTCATCCTATAATAGCCAAGGGTATAAGCAAAGCATATGCCAAAGATCTAAGAGATATCTCAATAAATGATCGAGCATTTCTTTCTTTCTTTATTTGGTGTTTAACGTCGTTTTCAACCACGAAGGTTATATCGCGACTGAACAAAGCGAAATTTTGCCCTGGCACACAGCAATACCAAAATGCTGTTATACTGTGGCAGTGAAGGGGTTAAAGTAAAACTTTAAATTAAAAAAATTAAAAATGTTGTTTGGATGGTTGATCGGGGCAAAATGTGTATTATTTTATAATTTATTAACATACAATTTGGTTCCAGGAGAGGCTGTTCTTTGCCCCTGCCACTGTGGACCCTGGCCTTTCAGGTTTTTCACTTTTTTGTGTGTGTTGGCCCTGTTAACAGATTTCATTTTAAAGTTTATGAAGTGAGGTTTGGTGCTTATTTTCTTCAAATTTACCTTGGTTTAACATGATCTAATCTTACGCCATTTGCTGTTAACGTTGTTTGGCCATTTTTTTACCATTAGGTACAGCAGTCCCTGCAATGTACGGCCCCCGGCGTGAGCGGACACCTGACATGTACGGACACATTTGCTCGGCACGGAGTGTTTTCCTTCTATATTTGCCCCCCCTTAAACGGACACCTGCAAAACGTGGACGCGGACACTCATTTTCGGTCCCAACAGCAGGTCATACCTCCAATGTACGGACAGACCATCGTCAAATTTTCACCACAACAAAATCGATAACAGAGCAGTCCGGCTCTTGGTACAAAGATCACAGCCGCAATGGCGTGACGACAGTCACTGGTAACTTGAGTGCACCTGTACCCATCAGGAGGGGAGGTAGTTTTGGTCAGGAGTGGAGTACATGCGAAGATGCCAACATGAAACTGCACTGTGCTCTTTATTCTTGTCTGTTGGACGTAAACAACAGAAACCACAGTCGATGAAGGTCCTGAGCGAAAGAGAGTGAAAAACCGGCCACAGTTCTCAGCATCGTGTGTCTGTGTGTAACCTCTTTCATTGACAAGATACTCTTGTTTCCCCTCAGCCTTGACCAGTGAGTCGGTTGCCTAATCTGTGAACCCTTCAGTTGTCTTGCATTGTCAAAAGTTACGACACAGTCAACTGGTTTTGCTCTGAGTGAACAGTTGGAGCTGACCTCTCTGGCCACAGCCCCAAACAGTACATGGCTGGAGGGAGTGAGAGAGAGAGGGAGGGGGGGGGGGGTGGAGGGGTAGCTGGCTAAACTACTCTGTGGGGTGTCCGGTGTCACTGCAGGTCAGCAGGAAGAGCATTGGAGAGAAATAGAGAGGTGTACTCTTCCACACAATTTCCAAGCATCAGTTGTCACGGTTTGGGGTAGGCATTAGTGAGGGAGAGTGGGAGCTGTGTTATGTACAGTGTATTACCCACTGAAGAGTGAAAGGCACTGCCATGCCACATGATCGGCATGCAGTCAATAAAGCCAGACAAGATGAAAATAAATTACATGATTATGACATGCAGCTCTATCTGCTGCTATTTATTCAAACTGGTTTTCAAGCTTATTCTTGCAAAGCATCTGCACACGCTCCTCTGTGCTGTGTTTGTGTGGCTGCTTTCGTATGTCAGTGCATGGTGAGTGTGTTCACTGCCTTGAGGATTTATTTTATCTCTTCTTTTCAACACTTTTCATACAAATCATTTTTACAGAACGTTTAAAGAAGTATTAGGAGTTTATTGTTTAGTAGCCACAAGAAGTGATTAGCATAGACTCAATCCTGTTGTTTGTGTGTCTCTGTGTGAGTGTATGGGGGAGGGGGTGGTGTGGTCACCCCTCCCGTGACCGGACACCTGCAATGTACGGACAGTTTTGCTATGGCCCAAGGGTGTCCGTTCATGAGAGGGACTGCTGTAACACCTTGTGTGTCTTTGTGGTTTTTGTTTTGTTTTGTATTAGCTATTTTCATATTTCATGACAGGGCAAGTGAATCAAACATGCAAAGTATTGCCAATGCTGTTGAGGACCTGTACATGAGTAACAGCAGAGCTTCCGTCAATGAGTCACTCTCTGGTCTCATCTCTGAAGCTGTGGTATCCACGGCAATGACCCCTGAACGACTGGTGGCTGAGATGGCCATGCTGGTTGCTGTTCTCCATGGAAACGTCGGCACTGAAGTGGGTAAGAAATCAAAAGGAATTTTTGGTGAATCGATGGTTGCATACTGAAAATTCATATACTGTACCATGTTGGATGGCCATTGTGGCAAGGAAGAATTTACCGTCTGTTGGTCTGCCAAATCCAGAGAAAAGAATAATCTTCAGTTCTGTGGGTCTTGTACTTGCTTTGTAAGGCCCCTCCGACAAATAGACTCCTCCCAATAAAGAACACCTTTTGTCCCTTTTTACATTTAGTCAAGTTTTGACTAAATGTTTTAACATAGAGGGGGAATCGAGACAAGGGTCGTGGTGTGTGTGTGTGTGTCTGTGCGTGTGTGTGTGTAGAGCGATTCAGACCAAACTACTGGACCGATCTTTATGAAATTTTACATGAGAGTTCCTGGGAATGATATCCCCGGACGTTTTTTTACTTTTTTTCGATAAATACCTTTGATGACGTCATATCCGGCTTTTTGTAAAAGTTCAGGCGGCACTGTCACACCCACATTTTTCAATCAAATTGATTGAAATTTTGACCAACCAATCTTCGACGAAGGCCGGACTTTGGTATTGCATTTCACCTTGGTGGCTTAAAAATTAATTAATGACTTTGGTCATTAAAAATCTGAAAATTGTAAAAAAAAAAGTGATTTTTTTATAAAATGATCCAAATTTACGTTCATCTTATTCTTCATCATTTTCTGATTCCAAAAACATATAAATATGTTATATTTGGATTAAAAACAAGCTCTGAAAATTAAAAATATAAAAATTATGATCAAAATTAAATTTTCGAAATCAATTTAAAAACACTTTCATCTTATTCCTTGTCGGTTCCTGATTCCAAAAACATATAGATATGATATGTTTGGATTAAAAACACGCTCAGAAAGTTAAAACGAAGAGAGGTACAGAAAAGCGTGCTATCCTTCTCAGTGCAACTACTGCCCCGCTCTTCTTGTCAATTTCACTGCCTTTGCCACAAGCGGTGGACTGACGATGCTACGAGTATACGGTCTTGCTGAAAAATTGCATTGCGTTCAGTTTCATTCTGTGAGTTCGACAGCTTGACTAAATGTTGTATTTTCGCCTTACGCGACTTGTTTTATTTTATTTGACCAAAATATACCTGTCCTGAAAGGACACCTGCCTTTTCAGGACACATTTGGTTGGTCACAGAGTTGTCCTTTCATCACAGGTACCAGGGTGTGAGTTTTCCTTTGTTTTGCAAGGATGATGAATGTTTTTAGAATGTGTCGCCACTTTACATGTGAGTAGATACAAGGTACGAGTGGGCTTTTACATGTATGGCCGTTTTTTCTCGTTTTTTAGGCAGTCATACTCTGATTCTGGGGGATACTTTCTGGTAGTTTTTGTGTTTCTATAACCCACTGTACTCTGACGGAGATTACAGGATTTTTTGTGTGCGTAGTTGCAAGGGTTCTTGTGCTTGCATGTACGCACGAAGGGTGATAAGGCACTAGCAGGTCGGCACACGAGTTAAACTGAACAAAACTGACTATCTTCACCCTTGACCAGCAGTGATTTGAACCTTGAACCTTCCACAGGGAAGGCAGACGTCCTAACCACTTGGCTACATGCCTGTTGAATCCTGTAATCAGTGACTATGGTACTAGGACTAGGAGCAAAAAGATTATATGAAGACTTTGTTTGTGATTATTTCCAGAGTTGCACTTGGTCAATTTGTTCAGTATGTGGAAAGTCACGGCAGAAGCCTGCTTTGTAGTCGTTGCCCCTCTGTGATTTTGTGTTTGTGTCTTTCAGGTGCATATTTTCTGCAGCAAGTAACCAAACAATATGATCATCTGAGCCAACAGGAAGAATATGGAGGAGAACACACCATGGACAATGTTTTGTTGCTCCTGGCATATCTGTACAACTTTAAGGTAAGACTGTTTTCTTTTCCTTTTTCTCTTTCTACTTTTTGAAAGGGAATGTGTTTGGTTGAATAGTGAATCAGAATAGAATGTTGAATAGTGTGCGTCTGTCATGGTTTGCTCAGCATTTAAACGTTTTTTTAAAGTCATCTAATAAGTTATCCTCCTCCTTTTTCAGTCTTTAAATGTTTGTCAAAGTTGACACAGGTTTGTAAAAGTTTGGAAAACTTGTGTAACTGAAAAAAATTATTTGTCAAAGCTAGTGTCTTCTGTTTGAATGAAGAACCTTCTCTGTGTAACAGAAGTAATTGGAAATTTAAGAGTAAAAAATCCTTGACAGTCAATAAGACAATCATACACGCTTCCATGGAAAGAAAAGGTAGACAATCAAGGGGCATTTTTCTGTTTGTTAGACACCAAGTTCCCCTTTTGTCTTCACAACTGGTTCGATCTAGTTTAGATGGAACATTGCTGATTTTGTTGTTAAATGCTGTCTGATTTTTTGTTTGTCTTAAGTTTTAGAGTCAAAGTGCTGTTTGCACTCTGATCAGTCCAAGTTGTTTGATCCAGGTCAAGGAATTAGCTTGTGTCTTATGATATCTCTTCTTTTTGTGTTGTAGGTGGCTCACCACACCCTCCTGTTTGACATCATCACGCAACTTGTGGAGTCATTCACAGAGAAGGATATTGAGTTGCTGCTGCTCATCTTGAAATGTGAGTGAGGAATGCGTTGTGTCTAATGTGTAAACTTCCTGTGTGCACATGGCTATGCTAGAATTCCGGCTTTTTGATAGAGATCCCAGTAGGCAGTGGGCCGGGAGAAAATTCAGGTCTGAACCAAGTGTCTGGGAAAAGTTTAGGCAGAGATTTTTGACCCCTCATGCACCCATGAGACTTTCATGGCAGTGAAGATACTTGTTTTGGATTTAAACCAGAACGTGAGAAGGTGACTTTGTTCAAGGGCAATGTTGGTGGTTCTGTTTGATTCAAGGATTTTCAGTTCTATGTAGTTTTTTTTTTCTTCACCGTTCTTTTCTTTAGGGATTGGAGGAGAGTGGGGATGAGTAGGAGGGTTTGTTTGTTTGTTTGTTTGTTTGTTTGTTTAACGCCCAGCCGACCACGAAGGGCCATATCAGGGCGATGCTGCTTTGACATAACGTGCGCCACACACGACAGAAGTCGCAGCACAAGCTTCATGTCTCACCCAGTCACATTATTCTGACACCGGACCAACCAGTCCCATAATGCCAGACGCCAGGCGGAGCAGCCACTAGATTGCCAATTTTAAAGTCTTAGGTATGATCCGGCCGGGGTTCGAACCCACGACCTCCCGATTACGGGGCGGACGCCTTACCACTAGGCCAACCGTGCCGGTCAGGAACATGTTTCTGTGTACTGCTGAGCAAAGTAAAGTCATCAGAAGCTTTTTTGACTCACATGCGAAGCAAAAGTGAGTCTATGTACTCACCCGAGTCGTCCGTCCGTCCGTCCGGACGTCCGTCCGGAAAACTTTAACGTTGGATATTTCTTGGACACTATTCAGTCTATCAGTACCAAATTTGGCAAGATGGTGTATGATGACAAGGCCCCAAAAAACATACATAGCATCTTGACCTTGCTTCAAGGTCAAGGTCGCAGGGGCCATAAATGTTGTCTAAAAAACAGCTATTTTTCACATTTTCTCTGAAGTTTTTGAGATTCAATACCTCACCTATATATGATATATAGGGCAAAGTAAGCCCCATCTTTTGATACCAGTTTGGTTTACCTTGCTTCAAGGTCAAGGTCACAGGAGCTCTTCAAAGTTGGATTGTATACATATTTTGAAGTGACCTTGACCCTGAACTATGGAAGATAACTGTTTCAAACTTAAAAATTATGTGGGGCACATG
This sequence comes from Littorina saxatilis, assembly GCF_037325665.1. Taxonomy (NCBI): domain Eukaryota; kingdom Metazoa; phylum Mollusca; class Gastropoda; order Littorinimorpha; family Littorinidae; genus Littorina; species Littorina saxatilis. The sequence continues at coordinate 26,192,158 of NC_090256.1, forward strand.
TTATGCTTTCATCATGAGACACATTTGGTCACATATGATCAAGGTCAAGGTCACTTTGACCCTTATGAAATGTGACCAAAATAAGGTAGTGAACCACTGAAAGTGACCATATCTCATGGTAGAAAGAGCCAATAAGCACCATTGTACTTCCTATGTCTTGAATTAACAGCTTTGTGTTGCATGACCTTGGATGACCTTGACCTTGGGTCAAGGTCACATGTATTTTGGTAGGAAAAATGTGTAAAGCAGTTCTTAGTGTATGATGTCATTGCTAGGTTTAGTTATTTGACCTTGACCCTGAATGTCAAGGTCATGTAAAGGTCAAGGTCAAGCATGTGAGTCATATGGGCTTTGCCCTTCTTGTTTATATTTGTGTTTGAACTACTGATCAAAACGATTATTTTTTCCTTTTTTTTTTTTAATTATGGACACAGAACTTAATATGTGGGAAAGAATAGTAAAATTGTGCATAGGTATTTCTCATTATGTTCCGATATTACACCACAGCTGCTGGATTCTACCTGCGTCGAGATGATCCCGAGTCGCTAGGCAACCAGATCATTGCCATACAGAACAAGGCGCGGGAGCTTGAGGAGTCTGGGAAGGAAGTTCCGTCAAGGATGCGTTTCATGCTGGAGGTCTTGGTGGCTGTTCGCAACAACAACGTTCGTCGTGTCCCTGGCGCAGATATTGAAAGGACCGATCGCATGAGAAAAGTGGCTGGTACCTTTATACGAGGTGAGATGCAGCTGTGTTCTTGAAAATTCAGAGAGGTTCAAACTTTCTTAGTTGATTTAGGCATCTAGGCCGTCTTTCGGATATTACTGCGACTCTGTGATGTGAAATTAAATTAGTGGAGTTCAGTGTTATCTCCCTGTGCAGTATGTCCATGAAAATACCTGGATAAATGATGCGGGTAGTGGGGTAGCTTTATGGAAAAAAGAAAACCTGACACAAACTGACAAAAAGACAAGCTTTCTTCAAACACACTTGACGCACACACACATACACAAATGCATCAACTCAAAAGAACAGGATCAGAACATGCATTGCACACGCACATGACTCAGCTCACATAGATACGCTGAAAACTACATTATTCTACTGCTTTTTCCCATCTTGTTTTGCATTGTGTTATGCAGGAGGAGGGCTGGCAGACAACCAGCTGAATGTGGGTCTCAAGGACTTGCTGCGTGCCGACGAGACGGGCCGCTGGTGGATTGTGGGATCTGCCTGGGAGGGCAGAGTGGCTGAGGACTTGGCCAACAGTAAAAGTAAGGAGCAATCGATTTGACTTGAGGAAGGGAAAAAGATACAATTTGAAGTTTTTTGTCATCAGTCTCTCAAGTACATCGTTACAGCTGAAAAAGTTGAAAAGTTATATGTGTGATCATTCTTCTTAGACAGAGGTCATACAAAAAAATGAAAGAACAGTACAAATGATTTACCGTGAATTTTTAACTTCTGACTTGAGAATCTTCAGTTTGCAGTGTGCAGAGTTTTTTCATTACAGAGTTGACAATCTAGCGTATGCAGTGATTTTTGAATTGCAAAGTTGAGAATCTATGGACAAAAAGAGATTCTCACATCTGTAATTAAAAAATCATTTTTTAATTACAGATGTGAGAATCTCTTTTTGTCACTGCAGTAAAGATTCATCAGACATTCTGTTTTTACTTTGTCATCAGCTTCAGCGAAAGCTTCAACATCGACATCAGTGACAGGGGCGGTGAGCCAGAAGCTGGTTCATCTGGCGAAGAAACTTGGCATGAACACCGATGTCAGGCGATCCATTTTCTATGCCCTCATGAGTAGTGAAGTAAGACATTACAAGCTCATCAGTTTTCTTTAAACCATTGATTAATTCATGAATCTGTTCACATGTTCTGACTTGAATGATGCTCTCTGATCTGTCAAAATTTCTGCAGCAGTGGCATAAAACCATGTTTAGATGTCATTCTCGTTGCAATGATTTTATGTGGGTGTTTCTGTTGAATCACTATGGAAATGCACAAAGAATACCGGTTTGAACCGGTACGGTGACCGCAAACCTGTTTTTTAAAAATTTTGTATACCACTGCAGCTCTAGTGACAGCTTGCAATATGGCATGGATCAATTTCAAATCTTTTTGTATCCATATCTGATTGTAGCCAAAAAATAATAGACGTTTTTTCAGAAATAGCTCTGTCAAGGTTTTACTCGGCCAAACACTGTTAAAGCAAACGATCATGGCGGAAGTGAATAATGAGTTCCAATGTGCGTCTTTGTAAAAAAAATAGTATCATATTGAGTGGACACTGTTGAAAGGCAGATTGGAGCTAAATTTTCACTGTCACTCATGATCACTTGCCTTTACCTATCTGTGGCTAAGTTTGGCTCAGTGTTTCTAAAGGCCTTCCTTCGTGAAGTCTTTTTACCAAAAAATCAGTGCCAAAGCTTTGTGCAACTTCGCCCAGTTAATATCAGGCTTAAGGATTCATATAGTCCTGTAAGGTTACCCTCATGGAAATTGGGGCTGGGGAAAGCGTGCTGCCATACAGTATACGGCGCTACCCATGTTTTTTTCTGGGTTTTTTCCCTGCATGCGTGTATTGATGTTTCCAAGCCCTGAGACTTTTCGCTGTCAACTTGGGTTCTTTATCGTGCGCATGCGTGCACACGGGGGTGTTCGGACACCGAGGAGTGTCTGCACAAAGTTGACTCTGGAAAATAAATCCCTCGCCGAACGTCGGGATCGAACCCACGCCGATAGCGACATTGGTTTTGAAGCCAGCGCCGCTACCGACTGAGCTACTTCCCCGCCAAAGGGGTGCAACACTTCCACAATCCATAAAATCATTGGCAGAGTTATTTTTAGAAATCATCTGTTGTAATCCTTCACACACACACTGATCCCTCATACACACATGGTCTATGTAAATGTGCCACAACAAATTCTCCTTCTTTTTACTTGGCAGGATTACCTAGATGCTTTCCAGAAGGTTCTACTGCTGGGCCTGAAGGGAAAGCAGGAGAGGGAGATTGTGGTGGTGGCCGTTGAGTGCTGCAAACAGGAGTCCAAGTACAACCCTTTCTACAGCCACCTCCTGGAGCGCCTGGCTAAACATGAACGAAGATTTATGGTACGGTGGGGCTGAGTGTTTAGCGTGCCTTGTGTTTTGTACAGAGAGAGTGTGTTTTCCCCTTCTTTTCCAACTGTTCATATTTGGATGAATTCCGTTTTGGCCAACGAGAAGTACAGAAAATGGTTTGTACACTTTTATTGACAAACTATTAGCAGCCAGTCATTTTGCATAATTTGTGTTCTGTGTAAAGATAGTATGTGTGTAATTGTTCCTCATCTCTTTCCAGCTGTTGATACAAAGAAAAATTCCTCTTTGGCTTGGGAATAGATGATAGTAATTGCATAGAACATTATAGTTTGATAAGTATCGTTTACTACACATCAGTGATTTGACTTTTTTTGGTTGAGGAGACAATCCTTGCATGATGAACAAGCCAGTGTGCTGCTCCAGGAAGAATAGGGACAGCTGACTAGACCCATGGCTTCCTTATTCATATGAACTGCTGATGTTCCTTTTTACATTTAGTCAAATTTTGACTAAATGTTTTAACATAGAGGGGGGAATCGAGATGAGGGTCGTGGTGTATGTGTGTGTGTCTGTCTGTGTGTGTGTGTGTAGAGCGATTCAGACTAAACTACTGGGCCGATCTTTATGAAATTTGACATGAGAGTTCCTGGGTATGATATCCCCGGACGTTTTTTTCATTTTTTCGATAAATACCTTTGATGACGTCATATCCGGGTTTTTGTAAAAGTTGAGGCGGCACTGTCACACCCTCATTTTTCAATTAAATTGATTGAAATTTTGGCAAATCAATCTTCGACAAAGGCCGGGGTTTGGTATTGCATTTCAGCTGGGTGGCTTAAAAACTAATGAGTGAGTTTGGTCATTAAAAATCGGAAACTTGTAATTAAAAAATTTTTTTATTAAACGATCCAAAAACAATTTCATCTTATTCTTCATCATTTTCTGATTCCAAAAACATATAGATATGTTATATTTGGATTAAAAACAAGCTCTGTAAATTAAAAATATAAAAATTATGATCAAAATTAAATTTCCAAAATGGATTCAAAAACTATTTCATCTTATTCCTTGTCGGTTCCTGATTGCAAAAACATATAGATATGATATGTTTGGATTAAAAACACGCTCAGAAAGTTAAAACGAAGAGAGGTACAGTAAAGCGTGCTATGAAGCACAGCGCAATCGCTACCGCGCCAAACAGGCTCGTCACTTTCACTGCCTTTTGCACTAGCGGCGGACTACGTTCAGTTTCATTCTGTGAGTTCCACAGCTTGACTAAATGTAGTAATTTCGCCTTACGCGACTTGTTTACATTTAGTAAGGGAGATAAACGCGCAAAACACTGGAGAAGATAAGGAAGAGTAATACCCGGCTTCGCAGGGACAGTGACCTTCTAAAAATAGTATAACAGGAATATGGATTGAGCGTTGTCGACAGTGACCTTCTAAAAATAGAAACGGGAATATGGATTGACGCCACACGAAGGAAGGGAGATAAACGCAAAACACTGGAGAAGATAAGGAAGAGTTACTGGGAATGGATCTGGGAAGATGAACAGAAAAACAGAATCGGTTCAGCGCTGCGCGCTGAGAGCACGTGTTGAAAATTCTCATCGACCAGGTTGTGTCCGGGGTCTACCTGAATATGCCCACCAAATTTGAAGCAGATCCATCGAGAACTTTGGCCGTGCATCGCGAACACACACACACAGACAGACACAAGTCGTATATATATATAGATGTTTGGATTAAAGATACACGCTCAGAAAGTTGAAACGAAGAGAGGTACAGAAAAGCGTGCTATCCTTCTCAGCGCAACTACTACCCCGCTCTTCTTGTCAATTTCACTGCCTTTGCCACGAGCGGTGGACTGACGATGCTACGAGTATACGGTCTTGCTGAAGAATTGCATTGCGTTCAGTTTCATTCTGTGAGTTCGACAGCTTGACTAAATGTATTTTCGCCTAAAGTAATTTTGTGGTCTTGAAGGTTTTCCAATGAAGGAATTTCTGTGTGTGTGTGTGTGTGTGTGTGTGTGTGTGTGTGTGTGTGTGTGTGTGTGTGTGTGTGTGTGTGTGTGTGTGTTAGCTAGGGTGTGTATGTATTTATGAAGTGTGGGTGTGCACATATGCCATACAACTGGTTACATCAGTTGGCCTATGTGTTGCATATGTGTCACAGGCTAGCAGGACCTAGTTGTGATTTTAGTGAATCAATGTTGCAGATGGCCACACAGTTTCACATGTGGGACATGTTCAAGGTGATGAGTGAGACAGGTCAAGATGGTCGACACAATCTGGCCATGATGCTGGCACATCTCTTGGCGTCAGAATCACTGTCTCTGGGTGTGCTGAAGGTAATGAATGAGTCCCATTCTCAGAAGTGTAAAGAGGAAAAACATTCTGACACAGGCATGCATTTTGTTCCACCAATTGGTGGATTTCCAACATTTTCAAAGTTCTAGTAATCATTCTTGAGATCCCCAGATGGCACCAGATTGGTTGATTGTGCAATTATTTTTTAAATGTTGGACTAATTTGCGCTTTTTTAAATTAATTTTTTTACAATTTTAATGATCTTGCATCTGTTATATCATTTTGCCATCAAATTAATAGTTTGGGAAAGTTTTACAAATATAAGAATGGAGTGTCCACTAAAGAATTCAAATGTCAACATGTTAACATTATGCCTACCTTTAGCTTTTTACAAACTTCACCACACTTATTCCATGGTTGTTATTCATGTTGCCATAGAGATAGACATCCCTTTCTTGATTAAAATGTTGGATTCCAAATGGCTGTTATGATTTCAGAACACTTCTGACTAAGCAGATGAGGGAAGAGTTAGACCGTTTGGCGAGGAAATCTTGAGTAATTTATCTCTTGTGTTTTAAGGCCATGTTGTTAGTTAACCTGTTTCTAAGAATGTTATTTCCTTCTAAACAGGTGCTGGAATTTGGTGCGTTGGAGAAATCGGTCGTCAAATTCCTGAAATTGACCTTGACTCAGCTCCTGACCTCTACAGCAGTTACGGAGCTTAACCTCATTTTCCGCAAAGTTGGTCAGCAACCTAAACTGCGTTCCTTGTCAGATGGCCTGAGAGTGTTTTTGACAAAATATGTCAGTGTGAAAAAGATGGAGAATAACGAGAAGAAAGTGATGAGGAACAAACTTGCTGAAGTGTGTGGTGAACTGAGCTTGAACAGACAGACTGTGTTGTGAGGAGTTTTCGTGGTTGATGGATGAAAGAGAAAGAGAGGAAGTGTGTTGGGATGACTGGTTGGATGGTCTTATATCAAGATCTTTACACAAAATAACCACAACAAAAACAAACACCAGAAGAAATAAAAGATATTAATAGCTGAAATTATAAAGATCCTTTTGTGTGTACTTTTATTATGCTTTGTTCACTTTCATTTGTGTGAGAGAGAGAGAGAGAGTGTGTGTGTGTGTGTGTGTGTGTGTGTGTGTGTGTGTGTGTGTGTGTGATTGATACCGGTACACGCAGAATACAGATGATGAATTTTAATGATAATCATTCAACGTTTTTTAAACAAAAGTTTTGTACTTACATGTATAAAATTAATATCAAACATGTTACAGTCAAGACAAAGTACTTCTGCCTGCACAGAGACCTACTTGTATATGAATGCAGACAAACACGCATTCACACACACACACACATACACACACAAGAAATACATGATACAGGTGAAAGGAAATCAAATTACAGTTCTTTTCTAGGACAAAATTGCTTTAAAAAAAAATACAGATATATAGTTGGTCTAGTTACCGTACTTTCCGGGGTACACAGAACATATGTGCTGATTGTAAATAACAGTTGAACATACAGTTGGAGGATGAAGAAGAAACATCAGTTCAGGCTGGAGTCTATCCCAAAGAAAAGTAATAACAAATGTTTAACAGTAATAGGGCATACTGTGATTATTTCATGTTTATGAAACTTGAATATAGGGTATAAGACTTTTCACAAAATTCACAACTGAAGAAATAAGTTAGACTCTACTGTGGATATGTAAACAAATCAACAATCAAAAGATCACCCCTGAAGAAGACTGATAGAGTAACAAAATAGAACACAAAACATTATTTTACATGTACTGGTAAATTAAAGTCAAACCCAAAAAACTAAACTTTGTACCAATTTTTGAAACCAATTTTCAAGCATGACACATAAACAAAAATGAAATAACATACAACAAAAAGTTACACGACATTTCTAAAACTGTTACACTGAAGGTAAAGTATCCCTTTAATCACATACAAATATGAATAACCCTTAACAGGCTAAATGTTGAACTGTAATAATTCTACTACCCTTACCTCAAACCATTTGGACGAAAAACATGGTTTTTTTAGTCTACCCTGAGAAAAAGTACCGGTAAGTAAAAGTGACATGACATTTTAAAAGATAATTTTAATGTAAGCTGAAGGACAGCAAAGACAAGAAATAACAAGACTCGGCTGATTTATATGATCATATCTGAAACTTGAGTATGAGGTATCGGAATTTTGCACAAGAACCACTTCTGATTAACTTAGTATAACTGTAGAGAATGTTTTTTTCTTGATAATATTTTCAATCATTTTGTTAATGCTATCTTTTATTTCGTTGGGACACGTCAGTTGGGCGAGTGACATCTTTCAATTTTACTTCTGCTATCAGAGGTAGACTCCAGCCTTAACAGCGATGGGTTTTTATTTTTTTTTAATTTTTTTTTTACAAAGGGCATCAAAGCCTCTCAGCATCGTGCCCATCTGTACTTCAATCGGTCACAAATCAAGACACATATTTTGGTATGTTTGGGAATAAAGACAAAGAAGAAGCTGTCGCAAACTAAATTATTTTTGTATTGTTAAATTATTCAATAGCTGATCAAAGATCGTAGTTGAATCTGAAGATCTTCTTTTGTAATATTTGTGCTATATCTTATGTTTGGTTGAGATCAAATGACATTGTATACTTTTACGTCAATCGTATCATGGTACACCAACAAGTATGGCGGTTGTTTGCTTTAGGAATTTTTTTTGTAAAAGTTTGATGCCAGAAGTCTACTCTGTGTAAGACTGCACCAGGTTATGCATGCCCGCCTGGTAAAGTGCCACTAGGGATTTCATTTATTTAAGAAAACACAGGCTGATAATTTGTTTGTCGCCGGATTTATTGCTCCCATGCGCGTTTGAAACGAGCACAGCTGTTAACGTGTTTTACCCCGTTATGAATCGAAATCGAAAGGAGACCAAACTGGAATGTCTGAACGATACACACACGGTGTTTTTTGTGTATATGTAAGATTTCGTGCCGTCCAACATGAATAACAACACCCTGTCCAACGAACAGAAGCTACGGATAGAAGAAAACAAGAAACGGGCATTAGCCAAAAGACAGGAACGAGTACATGGTCAGTCACCTCAAAAGACTGCAACACTCAATCCAAACGCATCAGCGTTTGTACCCAAAGCCACGAATCAGTCATATACAAAGTCTGCCCACCCACAAGCAACGCCAAGCAGTAGTTACAATGCACCAGGAAACCAAAATTACAATCGATCAACGGCGAGTACATTAGGTGCTGCTCCAAAGGGGTTACATGGAATAGGGCCTCCGAATAAGACTTGGACGAATAAAGGGCAGACGTCATATACTTCGAAAGCAGGCAGTGTCATCAAGAAAAATCAGTTCTATGGGTCAGCAGCACAGCCGGCGCTGAAGGGGCAGTGTGTTCTCATCGCAAGAGACAGGTTTGAAGTGACCATTGGGTTTAGTCAACCTGTTGTTGAAGTCTTCAAAACCATCAGTTCTAAAGTCTATGGTAAGTGTGCTCAATTCAGCTGTGAACTTTTAACGAACAAACAAATCTGATATAGCCAAGTAGAAGTGACAGATAGAAGACGGGACTTTTGAGATTCATTCAGTGTCATGACAAACCTGACACGGAGCTAAATCAAGACAATTGCCAAAAAAGCTGTACTCAGTTCATTTATTTTAATAGTTTTTTGTAGTACTTTTTGAAAAATGACATGTTCCTTTGACCGTTAGCATTGTTTGTCATCAAACTTATTTTGTTGTGCTAGAAATTAGAATGTATGATTATAACAGGGCCTAGCATTGTAAGCCGTTCGGCGTACTTTACGCCGAAATAACATCTCCAGTACGCGGAACTCGATTTGGTGTACGCCGAAATGCAAAACCCTGTTATTCCCAAACGGTAAACCCAAACAGTCCCCGCTTTCGTTTTGTGCGCCGTTCGGTTCAATTCTCAATCGGTTTGACAGTTTGCTTGAGCACGTACTTCCTCTGGCATCGCGCGAGCATGCTTTGTGCCGGTGTTTTGTGGCTCTAGACTTGAAATAATGTCTCGAAGCGACATTGTTGAACGTGGTCAGCCATTCAGTGACAAAGAATCCAGGTATTCCTGGAAGTGGGAATGGCTGGATTCCGTTCCGAAGGCGGAAGGCAAGTCAGAAGAAGTAATGTGCCGATACGGACTAAGGACTATGGACTATGGCATAATTTAGTTGCTCAATCTTCTTTGGGGGGGGGTTCATTTTAGGTAAAAAAATCTCCAACAAATCTTCAAAATCCCTGCCTTTGTAAGCTGAACTCACTTTTTCCAATGCTAGGCCCTGTTACAAAAAGTATATAATTTATAGCTGCTCATTCCAGGTTAAACTTGAAGGGTCTCTTTTTTTCACACTGTTATTTTAATGTTTATTCTATTACATGTCTATTTTCAATTTTGTTTTATGTTAATGCAGATGCAACAAAGAGGAAATGGACTTTCAACATTCGGGACCATGACACACTGAGTAAGACATGTTTATGAACTATTCCTGTATTAGGATTATTAGGAGGCAAGCTTTCAAGTTTCTTTTGTTTGATTTATCCCTCTTCTTGCAGACACAAAAGTAAGCACAAATAAAGAGTGTTTGGTCTATGTTTGATACTTAATTTTAATCTACAAATTATTATTGCTCCATTTTTGAGATGTTGATTTATGTGTGTGTGTGTGTGTGTGTGTGTGTGTGTGTGTGTGTGCATACATGTATGTGTGTGTGTTCTCACGAGGATTTTTCTTTTTCAAAATGTTACCCAACAAAATCAGGTGCTTACCATCTTGTCGTAAGAATGCCATGTATGCATAACTACTAGTATGCATTTTGTTTGTTTCAACATCTATAGTAAAAGCTGTGAGTGGCCTTCGACCAGCAATACAAGTGGAGCCACTGCCAAAAGCAATTGTGCAGGTGTTCGGAAGAAAGGCAGGAGCAGATAGACCAATCATTCCACAGGCTGATCTTGTCCAAGTCGACGACATTCTCGCCAGCTCCCTCATGCCTTTCCAGCGAGAGGGTGTCAAGTAAGGCAGACAAATGTGTAGCTGCCTGGAATGTAGTACTGATATTTGACCTTTTAAAACAAAGGCAAACAGATGAGCAGACACATATTTACAAACACACACACACTGGCATTTTTAGTGCTTTGCATAGATTATTTTTTCTTTTTTGTCTGCGTTCGTGAGCTGAAACTCCCACTTACACATGTTTTGGGCACGAGTGTGTTTTTACGTGTATAGCTGTTTTTACCCGGGCATTTGGGCAGCCATACATTATTCAATTCTTGGCTGGATCTTGACAGACCAGTGTCCTTCTTTCAGCATTTTACTTGAGATTTCCATAAAAGTAAAAAGAAATATGCTGGACATTCCTTGAAGCCTCTTGTGTTACTGCTGTACTGTTGATTTGACCCATGGTGGACTTAAATACAAAAATCTCTGTATCTTGTCCATTCTATTAAAATGTATCTCTGACAGTTTTCAATAAGTGAACAAAGAAATTTCTACATGAAAATGGCCTTGTTTTATATCAAATGCAAACTGTACTGAATATAATAAGCAAAAACTGAAACTTTAAAAAAAAAACACACACAAACAAAAACAAAGTAACTATCCTCGCTTATTTATATAGAAAACTTCCGTTCTATGACAGTGGCATTTCACATCTTGATGTTTCCTCTCCTGTTGCAGCTTTGGCGTTCACCTGAACGGGCGAGTGCTGATCGCAGATGACATGGGTCTGGGCAAGACATTGCAGGCCATCTGTCTGGCGTGTGTCTATCGCAACAAGTGGCCCGTGCTCATCGTCACTCCTTCCTCAGTGCGCTTTGACTGGGCACAGGTAGGTGTTCTGCTTGACAGGAGTAAGTGTCCTGGTGTTGTTTTCATACAGTGGAACCCCTCTTTTAAGACCTCTAAAAGTCTGAGAAAATCCGGTCTTAAAATGGGGTCTTCTTCTTCTTCTTCTGCGTTCGTGGGCTGAAACTCCCACGTACACTCGTGTTTTTTGAACGAGTGGAATTTTACGTGTATGACCGTTTTTTACCCCGCCATTTAGGCAGCCATACACCGTTTTCGGAGGAAGCATGCTGGGTATTTTCGTGTTTCTATAACCCACCGAACTCTGACATGGATTACAGGATTTTTTCGTGCGCACTTGGTTTTGTGCTTGCGTGTACACACGGGGGTGTTCGGACACCGAGGAGAGTCTGCACACAAAGTTGACTCTGAGAAATAAATCTCTCGCCGAACGTGGGGACGAACTCACGCTGACAGCGGCCAACTGGATACAAATCCAGCGCGCTACCGACTGAGCTACATCCCCGCCCAAAATGGGGTCAATTTACAGAGGTTATGAATAAAAAGTCTGAGATAACAGGGTCTTAAAATGGAGGTTGTCTTAAATTTTGGGGTTAAAAGGGAGGTTTCATTGTACTTTCTTGTACAGGTGTGTTTCTGACGTATGGTTGATTTGAGCCATAATATCGTCGCTGTCGTGCGCTAACCGTGCAACTGCAGAATCAGTGATTTTACAGGAGCCTCAAAAAACGCGTTGTCGACGGCTGCAACGTCATCCCACATTTGACATGAACTTGTTTCTTATGCTTTACCTATGTGTAAACATGTGATATAATAAAAAAAAATGCAAACTATCTAAAATGTTCGTATTATTTCAGTTACACTCTTGACGACAGAAAATCTGACTGAAGTTACACGGGTAGAGAGAGAGCTAACCGTGTAAGTGGCACATATATGTCAAGCGAGAGAGAGCCTAACCGTGTAAGTGGCACTCCTAACGAACTCTCACTGCACATACACGGTTAGCGTGTCCGAGAAAACAGGATTTCCGGTAAATGAGTGTACAACATGTGACAAATTAGAGCATTTCCATTGGTCGCAGACACAAGATATTTATAGATGACATGTGTGAAGTCTGTGATTAGGGTTTGAGATGAAAAAACATTTTTGTCATATTTTGTCAGTTACACGGTTAGCGCACAACAGCGACGATATGCTTCCCTTTTTCTCTGCATTCCTGCATTCATTTTAGAGTGTATGTTCATAATTTCTTGCGTTTCCTCTACGATCTTTTCAGTTCAGATTGTGATTGTCTGTGCAAGTGCCATCAGTATTTAAAAAAATGCATGCTAAAATGACAACATTGAACTCTTCTTCTGCGTTTGTGGGCTGCGACTCCTATGTACACTCGTGTGCTTTTACGTGCATGGCTGTTATTCACAACATTTACAAGGGAGATGTTAATACTGAATTGTTATGTTACTGTAGTCTAATTTGCTTGTTAAGTGAAAGAAAATGCTCACTTTTTGTTGTTGTCTTTCTGGCACTGCTCATTGCAGCAATTCAAGCGTTGGGTGCCATCCTTGGATCATTCACGAATTAAGGTGGCTGTGACAGGGCGTGATGACGCAACGAGTGGCCTCGTCAATATCATCAGCTATGACCTTCTCTCACGCAAGGTCAAGGATCTCACAGAGGCTCGGTTTCGAATCATTATTATGGTCAGCACATGTTATTGGTATTTTTCTGTTACTTTTGTTGTACTGAATTGTTTTATGTTATAAGAAAATTTAGCTTCCTCATAAGGCAGTTATTTATTCAAATACAATTCTAAGGCTTGACTTGAGTTGCTGAAGTCTTGTCAAGCAGTTCATGCTGTAGCTTAATTACTATGTATGTACTGTCTGTCTGTCTTTGTTATTCAGATACATGTGTGATACATGCATATTTTAAAATCATTGAAGTCCACATGCTTTCTTTTTGTATGAAAAAAATGTTTGTCAAGTTCACATTTTTTAGCTTGAACTGGTATCTTGCATGAGAAATTCATATTAAGCCACTTCACAGTTATGTCACTATGGTGTGGGCTTGATTCTTTGTCGGAATGATTTAACCTGTTGAAATTGTGTATTTTGACTAGAATTGTTAAAGGATTGTTTAACTTACATCACACACAGTCTTAATAAATACATCTGCTTTCTTTCAGGATGAATCTCACTTTTTGAAAAATTCTAAGACAGTGCGGACAAAAGCTGCACTTCCACTCTTGCAGGTAAGGAATGGAAAAACCACCAGCAGAAAACAGCATTCTCCAGTTTGTATGCAGCAATGTACACACACACTATCCTCCTCTCTGTTTCTTTATCCTGACGCACCCCCCCCCCCCCCCTCCCTTTCTTGTTCTCTCTCAGCTTTTACCTTTGGGTAATTTGCGGGAAAGGTAGGGATGGCAACAGAAATGTGAAGTAGCTGATAAAAATAAAACAAGATAAAAATGAAACACCAATAGTGGAATGCAATCATCATTATAAGAAAAAAACAGAAACAAAAACAGCTTTGTCCAGCTTGTATGCAATAGTGTACAAACACACTCTCCCCCCTCTATTTATCTCTTTGTTTATTGTTTTACTCCTTCCCTCTCTTTCTCTCTTTGCTCAGCTTCTACCACTGTGTCTAATAATAGACATAAAGAGAGAGAGAATGCTGAAAGATGATTGGTCAGGGCCCCTCTCACCTTGGAGCCCACCTGTGAAGTGACCTACTTTCATGGCCTACCTGCCTGGAAAAGCAGAGGCCCTGTAAAGGGTACACATCTGAAATGCTTCACAGTGTATGAACAGAGAGGGTTTACTTAATTTCAAGGACACGGTTTAAAGTGAAAGGTTTACATTTTTGACAGATTTCTGTTAGATTTGTGAATCACCAGCGGGGTGGATTTTGGTCTAAGACTTTGAAACAAATTTTCGATTATCACATTTTCACTCACTCCCTATCCCTGGAAGGGCCTTACCAGGTGTGTATGACCTTGGGTTTTACCTGTCCAAGATGCTGATTGGTTGTGCATAGAGTAACTGGTAGTATTCAAGGCACAGTGCTTGAAATAGTGAACTATTTCAGCAGTATTTCAGACAAATTCAGGTAAACTAAGATGTCCTTTTTGAACAGATTTTAAGAACAAATTAAAGTAAAATCTGTTCTACTAGATAGCTGTCTGTTCGCTTATGAGGCTATCTTAGGTAGAAAACTATAATAAAAGCAATGTATGCTGAATGTGCCCACCAAATTTTCATCATTATTTTTGGAATGACCTGAAAATTTTGAGGCCAAACCAGTATCGCTTCTCGGCCTTTTGGCTAAGATCAAAGTGTAGTATCTGTTCTTATCAGCTTAATATCTGATACGCCTCCTATATGGAGGCTTCGATATTAAACTGATTTTTGAACCTCGGCGAAGTGTCAGGGGCTTGCTCCACCTTCGCCACGGGTTGGCCTGGTATTGCAGTACCTCCAGGATCGGCCCACTCCCCTCTGGGGAGAATAATTAAATCTAAAATCATTCTTCTATCTCTTTTCTCTCAGTCTTAGTGAAGAAAATTGAATTTCGTGAATTGAACCTGCTTTGATTTTTCTGGAGGGGTAAAAAATAAAAAGTGTGTTTTCATGTCATTTCTGTTTTAACATGTACATACTGAATGGAAAAGGAAAATGAATCTTTTTTAAACTCTTTTTAAAGTTCAAAACTGTTATGCGTGATTTTTCACATGACACTTGAAGACTTTTTTCAGCTTGTTTTCTTTGCCAGAGATATTTTCTTCCGTGAAGTATTTGTAAAACATTTTGAAAAACTTAGTAATGTATCTGAGCACGACTTGATTGATGTGCAAGATGATGTGCTTGATGACACAGACCTTATGAATGAACAATTGAATGTTGATATTACAAAGGAGGAGGTGATGATATGTGTAAACAATTTAAAGAATAACAAAGCTTGCGGATACGATGGTATTATAAACGA
Organism: Littorina saxatilis; assembly: GCF_037325665.1. Classification (NCBI taxonomy): domain Eukaryota; kingdom Metazoa; phylum Mollusca; class Gastropoda; order Littorinimorpha; family Littorinidae; genus Littorina; species Littorina saxatilis. Next base: position 26,207,419 of record NC_090256.1, read on the forward strand.
GTTTTTGAAATATTCCTCACCAAAACTATTAACTATTGTAACACGTGTATTTAACTTGATATTGCATACTGGGAAAATGCCTAAAGCTTGGACAGTGGGGTATATAAGCCCAATCTTTAAAGGTAAAGGCTCAACAGCCGACCCTGATAATTATAGAGGAATCAGTGTACTAAGTTGTTTTGGAAAACTTTTTACAAGTGTGATAAATAAAAGATTGCATGCATTTCTGGATGACAATTCTGTGATCGGCAACGAACAAGCTGGTTTCCGAAAAGGCCACTCTACTGTAGACCACATTTTTGCACTACATTGTCTTATTGATATATTTTTACAACAAAAGAAAAAGTTATATTGTGCTTTCATTGATCTGCGTAAAGCTTTTGATTCTGTGCAACGCAATCTCCTGTGGCAGAAGCTGATGCAACGGAATATTAATGGTAAGGTATTGAATGTAATTAAGGACATGTATGATAAGGCAAAATTGTGCGTGAAGGTGAACAGTGTATTCTCCGAGACGTTCACCTCAAACATCGGGCTTCTTCAGGGCGAAAATTTATCACCGATTCTTTTCTCACCATTTTTAAACGACCTGAAGCAGTTTTTGATTGAATATGATGTCAGCCTAGAGTTGCCCCTGAAAAGAGCCCAAGAAATAGATGTTGAACGCATTAATGACTATATGTATTTGTTCCTGTTAATATATGCTGATGATACTGCTATACTCGCCGAAACACCTGGAGAAATGCAAAAAGCCCTGGATGGACTAGATCGTTATTGTAAGAACTGGGGACTAAGCATAAATATTGAAAAGACAAAAATAGTTGTTTATTCGCGGGAGAAAATACGGAATATCCTAAATTTTGTCTTGAATGGAGTACCTGTCCAAGTAGTTTGGGACTATGTGTACTTCGGTGTACTATTTAATTATAATAACAAATTGCATAATGCCATGAAACGTCAATGTTTGATTGGTAACCGTGCAATGTTCTCGTTAATTCGAAAATGTAGAAAACTAAATTTACCAATTGATGTGCAATTGGATCTTTTTGAGAAGTGTGTACATCCAATTTTGTTGTATGGTTGTGAGGTGTGGGGATATGATTCATTAGACATATTGTCAAGGTTTCAATTGCGATTTTTAAAAATGCTTCTTGATGTATATAAAACTACACCCACTTGTATGGTTTACGGAGAGCTTGGTCGTTATCCAATTAGAATTGAGGTACAATGTCAGTTACTGGTTTATTGGTATAAACTGATGAAAGAAATGAACGATGGTGCGAATAAGATGTCTTGTTTAATGTTAAAACTACATTTGAAGTTGTACCATGTGAGACTGTGCCAAAAGGTGACGTTTTCATGTCAGTATGTCCCAAATGACATCACCAGTACATTTTTCATTCTATCTAATCTGTTTTCGTTCTATTTTTTCTAATAACATGCGTTAACAATTGATTGCCAACTGGAATGGAAGAGCACAAAAAGTGTAACTTGATATGTAGTTTCTCTAGAGAGAAAAACATCTTCCACTTTCATGTCAGTGTGTCCCATGCAACATACATTTGCCAAACAGCTATGTGCAAGTAGATTATTTGTTAGTGGTATAGAAAATACTGATCAACAATTAAAGTCAGTTTTCACATTCATTTTCTACCTATTTCTTATTTGTTTATTCTGTTGGCAATGGTGAAATGTCAGCAATCGTGTGTCATTCGGGACAGTAGACATGACACCTGACCTTTTGGCACAGTCTCATGTACAAAACGTTAAATTGCCCTGGCTGTCGCATGTCAATACTATGTTAAATAAGTTGGGTCTATCATATTTATGGACAACTCAGAGTCTTGCCGTCTCAGGTTTTAAAAACGTTGTAAAACAAAGACTAAGAGATCAATTCCTGCAGGAATGGAACACTGACGTGAATGCCAACAGCTTGTGTTTTAATTACAGAATATATAAAAAGGATTTTTGTCTGGAAAGGTATTTGCTTTGGTTGCCTAGGAAACTCCAAGTTAAACTAGCAAAATTTAGAACAAGTAATCATAAGTTGCCAATACATCAGCACAGATTTTTTAATGTTCCTAGAAATGAAAGATTGTGTGACATGTGCGATAAAAATGAATTAGGTGATGAGTTTCACTATTTGTTCAGTTGTACCGACGAAAGTATAGTGTCTGAAAGAAGAAAATTAATTAGTCCTTATTACCGATCTCACCCAAATTGTTTAAAATATGAACAGCTAATGAATTGTAAATCTAAGATAAAACTAATGAAGCTAGCAAGATTTGTAGCCCATGTTATGATTTTAGTATGTTAGCGTTATATCTAGTTTCTTTATTGGTATGTATATATGTAATACATGCTTTTGTTTTGTGTTTTTACAAAAGATGCATGGCATAATGGTATTGCCAATTTACTTCAGCTGTATATTATCGTTGTCCGCTTAATGTATACATATTATCTGCCTGATTTCTTACCTGATTTTGTTAAACCTATTTTTCTTTTTGTTTGCATGTATGGAAGTGTATATTGCCAATTTAATTTGGTCGTATAGTATTGTTGTATTTGTCCGCTCAATTTATATACATATATTAACTGTCTGATTTGTTACCTTTTTTGTGTTGAAGTTATATCTTTGTTTCAAAGCCCTCTGGGCCCAAAACAATAAAATACTTGACTTGACTTGACTTGACTTGACACCCTTTGGGCCTTTTGTCTTAAATCTTGTGGTACTCAGCTTGGTGTGAAAAATTGGACAAGTTTCATTTGTTGTAAAGCAATAAACAGCACCATGGTCACATGTGAATCATCGCCTGTTGTCTCTCTATTCAGGGATAAGAAAATCTATGCAAATCTTGACATTTTATTACATGTATTATTAATAATAATTAAATTAAGCTCTGAACAGAGTTAAACCTTGGATATATGCGCTTTAGAAATGTGCATTTTGATTATTATAATTATTTTGTTCTCTAATTTTGAAAGCTGCAAACCTTTTTACGTTGTTTTGTTTCCTACTTTTTATTGTCTTCTCTGTTTACAGTCGGCCCAGCATGTGATACTGCTGTCAGGCACACCAGCTCTGTCGCGTCCCTCAGAGCTGTACACACAGATTGTTGCAGTGTGTCCCAGGATGTTCAAGTTCCATGAGTTTGGTGTACGCTACTGCGATGGAAAAGAGGTAAGCAGCTTATTTGGCACTGTGGTGGAGTGACTGGATTGGAAATATTAAAACTCCATGCATAATCTACTGGAAATGATTTTAAAGACTAACACATTTAGGATGGCAGCTGCCATAGGGCCACAGTATGTTTGGACCAAGATTGGCTCAGAACTGGCTAAGTCCAAGAACTGGTAATGCCACGGTGACATTGCATCTTTGGCAATCTCCTGAATGACCCAGTGTGAGGTTCTTGGTCACACTGACAAAATCTCCAAATGTTCGCTTTTTTTCTTCAGTTTGTGGGGGCTAAATCGGAAGATTGCTGCATGTTTGTTTGCCTTTGAAACTTAGTAAGATAATTGAGGGAACGTTAATATTTTAAGCTGACTGTCATCAAATCTTGTTGATTGCTCTATGACTTATTTTGGAATCGGGCTATATTCAGAATAAATAAAAAATAACAAGAGAGGTCAAATTGATTCAAGACAAAACGAAACATTTACAAATGCATCGAAATAACTGCATTTTTAGTGGATGGACTTAAAAATAATGACACAATGAAAAGAACTTAGTTTAGTAGGGGTTGACTTTTCCAACTCAAGATAGAATGAATCACTATGAATGACTGGCTAGATTGAGTCCACGTCACAATGTTTTTGACCATATGTTGCCAGCAACCATGGGGCTGGGACTTCTCAGGGGCTTCAAACATGCAGGAGTTACAGCTACTGTTGGAGGAAAAAGTCATGATCAGGTAAGTTCTGCATCGTTATTTGTCTCCTTGACTTATCGGTTTGCTGGTTTATTTTGTCTGTTGTGTTGTTTGGATATCATCGCTCAGTGCACTTGAAATTTGTACATGCGATTAAATTACATATTCTTACTCCGAATCACATATAGCATTGACACAGTCTGGGATGCTAAGGTCTGAAAAGGCTACCCGTTTTAAACAATTTTAAAGGGAAGCAACCCCACCACATAAAGTGTAAATGGAGCCATGGTAATGACTACAGACCAGGGGAGTTACCTCCCCTTGGTGTGTACTACGTCACTACCACTCCTCAACACGTGGTCAAGATCATACGACTTTTTCAGCTCTGAGGAGAAGGTTGTTGATTTTTTGGCTCTCTCGTGGCTGTGCTGTTTGGTCACTTACCCGTCTTACTTGCCTTCTGCTTCACTAGTTGGTGAGCTCTTTCCTTTTTGGTCATTATTTTGACAGGAATGTTGTTGTAGTTGCTGACTTTTCGTCCGTTTTTGGACTTGTAAAATTTTCAGTAACTTATTGTTTGGCCGCCATTTTTGGTTGCTCAGCATGGCTGACAGCGATAAAATGTGGCAAGGCCGATGTAATGGTGAGGTAAACCTAATTTTACCTTCTTACTTGCCTTCTGCTTTGTTAGTTGGTAAGCTCTTTTCTTTTTGGCTCACGTAAGTGTAGCCTCGTATGTATGTATGTCTGTGGTAGAAACTTTAACATTTGACTGAACACCGAAATACTAATTTTACCTGGTTATTATTCAAGCAACAGCTTCAAAGTATTGAAGCAAGGATCAACATTTCGTCGGCACGTATGTAGTTAAAGTGTGTATCCAAAGAAAACGGGTGGTGGGGGGTTTTGGGGGGGTAAAAACACCTGACTGGTTTGTGTCGTGTGTGGTATGTAGACCAGGTCAGGGGTCAAGGTTAGGTCAGATCGCGTGAAGGATTGTGGTATAGATACAGTTATCACCGAGCTGCAGTTCGCCGATTCAGAGAAGACGATTTCACATTGTTCGGTTTCGTAGCTCCAAAAAAATAGATAAAGAAGATACCAAAGGAAATTTCCTACAGGTTAATCTGCACAGCGTGTTTCCAGTGTCTGCGTGAGGAAGCGCTGTCGAAAGCGCAGTGTCGATCTGGCCAACTGGCAGTCGTGTCCCCGTAAGTAGGCTACAGACAGACAGATCTAGATCTAGTGTCTCGCACTCTTGCACCGTGTCACCTATGCTTACTGTGTGTGTGTATGTGTGACGGAGTGATTGAGTTTGTGTTACTGTTTGTCGATTTCTTACGTGAGCCTTGAAGGCTTCGCCTCTTGTTGGTCATTAGTTTGACAGGAATTTCGTTGTAGTTGCTGAATTTTCGTCCGTTTTGGACTTGTAAATTTTTCCAGTAACTTATCGTTTGGCCGCCATTTTGTTGATCAGCATAGCTGACAGTGATACAACATGGCAAGGCTTATGTCATGGATCTACCAGACCGTTGGTACTTGTTGTTGTTTCGGACTAAGCATGTAATACTGTTATTTCCGTTACTAATTCTGCCCCAAACGAACATGTGGTTGGGGGGCAGTTAAGCACGTTCTTGACTTCTTTTTCTTCTTGCTTTCCCTCTTTTAGGCAACGGAGCATGGTGCTCCGGTGTCTTTACTGCTTAGCTCTTTATTTCTAGAGTTCCGCAGCTTGGGAGAGAAGAAATGCAGCGTTCCACGCTGCTTGCCGGTGTTCACCCCATCAGGGGTGACGCTCGCTCTTTGGCGTCTTTGATGGTTCCGCCGGTGACGATTTCCGGGGAGTTTTCCCTTGCTTTTTCGTCTTCCGCTTTCGGGCGGATCTACTTGTCTCATCGTCTCTTCCGCTGTGGTGGGCGTTTCCGGTGAGTTGAACTGGTCCACCGGCCCTCGTGAGGCTACCGGACATTCCCTGCTGGAAATCTTTCGCGCGGGATCACGACCCGCAAATTTCCGTTCCGTCTCACCTTTGCCTCGTCGCGGGCATATGTGTTTTGGAGCAAGGGCGGCAGCTGTTTCGACGCTGCGCTTCCGGTTTTACCGGAAGCATATGGTCCTCTGCCACAAGTACACGTAGTGGTCTTGACCGGAGTTGATCAAGGACTGGCCTACGGGCGTTCGGGCTTCCGGCCCCAGTCCACTTCTGTTCTGTCTCACCCTTGTCCCGTCGCGGGCATTTGTGTTTCAGAGCAAGGGCGGCAGCCATTTCCGGAGCTGCGCTTCCGGTTTACCGGAAGCATAGGTCCTCCATTGCAAGTACACGTTGCGGTCATGACTGGAGTTGACCGTGGACTGGCCTACGGGCGTTCGGCCCCAGTCCACGCAACCTTCGCTTTCGCATTGTGCGGCTTCGTCGGTTGCATTTCCGGCTCTGTCCGGATACACTATTCGTCTTCCTGACGCTTCCTCTTGGATGTTGGTGAGTGAGGAACAGCGGCTGGCCTACTGGCATTTAGGCTTTTAGCCTCGGCCGGGGCAGTCATCACTCCACCTGTTGGGTGTTGCGGCTACTGCCTATTCAGTTCTGGTGGCTCCGGATGTTCCCTCCGCTCACTCTTACCCTCATACAGTAGGGGATGAGTCAGGACGGTTTCCGGGTGGACGGGTTTCCGGTCATCCTGCTCATCAGTCTACCACCACCAACTGTGACTTCGGTCCGTGTTCGTAGCTTTACTATTCTGATATCAGTCTTTAGCCAGCGATCAGACACGTTCTGGATTTCCGCCGAAGCCCTTGGCTGCTCTCGAAGCTGCGACGTAGGTTATTTTCAGATATTTCTCGGAGGGTGCATCGGCTTTGGCGGCTTCCTCTTTGGTTGCTCCGTCGTCGATGTCGGACTTCCGTTCCGCGAAGGAAGGAGGTTTCCTACTTCTGGTTCGAGAGTCACCTTTGGTGGTGTACCCGAGAAGTGGTATCCCCAGTGTTCCGGTTCTGCTGCTCGTTCATCACGGTTCAGTTCCGGAACACGCTCAGCCTTGGCTGGCTTTGGCTACACAGGCTTCAACTTTTGTTCCTTCTTGCTTAACACTTTCGCGACGGGACGCTGATAAATCAGTAACCGCGCTGACACGCCCATGGACGGGACGCGCATTTTTCAGTATCAGTCATACAAGGTACAAGACTCGTGATTGCTTCCCGGTTTTTGAAGATTGCAATAAATTGAGTTGTTTCCCTTGATACACGTGGTTTTCTCTTCCGGCTTGATCAAATTAGTGCAGATTTGCGTGGTGTTTTCGAACAAAAAAAATGAATCGAAGGCGAGCCTTGTCACGGGAGGAGATTCTCCGGATGTTGGATCTTGAGGATCCTGTAGATCATGATACATCGTGTCGTTTTAGCCTCAAGAAAGCGATAATAGCAGTGATATTGAGGAAGAAACAGTCCAGTTGTTGCTAGTACGAGTCGGCAAACTACACGTGGTAGGGGGTGATACTGCTAGACGAACATGTATCTCGGAATCGTGCAGGAGCTATGGGGGCGTGGCAGCACTGATAACAATGGATGGCTGGAGCCTTCTAATCCTTTTGGAAATGTTCATAGGTGTACAGTTGGTACTTTGTTGTGAAAATGTGACTTATATTCAATATGGATTACCTAGACATCATTTGGTGAGTGTTACAGTTTTGTTTCATTTGAGTCAGGATGCTGTGAGTGAATGCGTGATTTGCTTGTTTTTTCTTTGTACTGTCTCCTTATTTCTGTGTACAATGTTAACAATATTTCAGCTAATTCATAGGTTTTACACCTTGTTTGGTTATAACATTATTTATAATACTTTCTGTTAAAAAATAACTTTTAAAAAAAGCAGTGGAAAATAAAACACACACAAAAAAACGTTAAAAAACACAAATTATCCCCCTTTGCTAAAACAAATCGCGTGACAAACTTATAAATAGCACGACTGAACTGGGCATCCATTTTTGAATTAGTACACAAAATTTGGTGGTGATTGGACTTAATTCAAGCTTGCTAGACAGATTTCTTTACAGTTACTGATTTTTGGGAAGTTTCTTGGTGGCAAGCTTGGGCAGGCAGGACGTTAACGCCGTGGCAGTGCTAGTCACAATAGTGTTAAGAAGTTCACCTTGCCGAGGCCGGGTTGGAACTTGTTGTCGTTTTTTGATCTTCCGCGTTTGCCTTTACTGGGGACGCAGGAACTTCTTCCTCTGCTGGCGAATCAGTTTAGAGGCACTTGGGTGGTGTGTTCCCATACCACACCTTTGTCGCGTCGGAGAAAATAGGACTTCAGCTTTTGGAACTTGCCTCTTTCTCAGAGATGATCATTAGAGCGCTCTCTCACTGAGTCACTGAATCCTTTCACACCTTGTGCGGATCAGGTGGCTGATGACATGAGCGAAGAGCATATGAGCTGTCCTCCCTTCACTCCGCTCATACAGTCATGTGTCGGAGGGACTTGTTTCTCTCGCATTCTCAGTTCACTGAGCAGACTAAGAGAGACACTTGAGCTTTACCCGGGGTAGAGGGATCTCCTTTTGAACATTGGGGTTTAATACCAGAAGAAAGGAGATCCAGTCGAATAGAGATCAGAAGGTCTCCGACTTCTCTCTACAAGGGTTGAAGCAGAGCTAGCCTCCTCAGAAGAGGCATGCTCAGGCCTCTGGCCAAGCTAAGCCGGCAGCCATTAGGCAGTCTCTGCCTTGTTCTCGAGTTTCGAGAAATAGATCAGTGTCGGGCAGGGAGAGGGGCAGCTCTAGCAGCAAGCCTCTCCCCCCAAGGAAGTGCCCCCGATCTCAACTCCACCCTCCACTTTGGTGATGGCGGGGGGGTCTCCTCCCTGCACTTTCTCATTGGATGGTCTCTGTACACAGCCAATGGATTGTGGGAGTGGTGAGGTCGGGCGACTTCAATCGATCTAATGAGTGCATATTTTCACATTCTTATGCATCAGTCCGATATTTACACAGCGATCTAGGTCCATCAGCTCGAGCACCCGCTGAGGTCTCTTCTGGTCGGATCTAGGGCTGGCCTTTGGGTATACTGGCTTCCGTCCTCAGTCAGCGTAACAGTCGTTTCAGCCACGGGCTGCTGCTTCTGTCGCACTTCCGGTTTAACCGGAGAGGTTGTTTCTCTCACAGACGTTTCATAGGTACGTCAGGGTTTTTGGAACAACGGCTGACCTTAGGGCATCCAGGTTTTTTAGCCTCGGCTTGTGCAACAGCCATTCCACCTGTCGGTGGTGGTGGTTGTTGCTTTCTCTGTTCTTGTGGCTTCGGACTTCGACAATTCTTTCCTTTATTCTCATCTTATGCCGGAGATGAGATAGGACGATTTCCGTTTGGGTGGGGTTTTTGTCTTCAGGTTACCCCGTTTTCTCACTTTTTGCCTCAAGCATCTGGACTATGGTTCTTGTTTGTCTTTCGCCAAGTCTGACTCTGTCTTTCTCTAGCGATCAGACGCGTTCTGGTGTTTCGTCCAAACTTAAGGTGCGCTTGAGTTGGCCTCGGAAGTAACATTCAGATTTTCCTGCGGGGGAATTGTTTTTGGCAATGGATGTTTGAGGAGTCATTCTTTGTGGCTTACCACCTCTCTCAGGTTTTGGCTACTCCTCTCCTTCTGGCAGAGGGTTAGCTAATGTTCCGGTTTCTTTGCTGTGGGCTTATACCCCAGCATCTTATTTGGCAGCCGAAACTTCTGTTTCTTACGTTTACCTGCGTACTGTGGGTACTTCGGTACAATGGCTGTGCTACGGGCATCACGGCTCTCAGCCTTAGCCTGTGCAATAGTCTCCTGCCTGTCGCGGTGCGACTATTGCATTTTCGGTTCCTGTGACTTCGGATTTCGTCTCTTCCTCTCTTCCTCCTCATCCTGGCATGAGGTGAGTCGGGACGACTTCCGTTGGGTCGGGTTTCCTTTACAGTCACCCTTCTACCACACGCAACTATGACTACGGCGTTGCCCGTTGATCTCTGCGTCTGACTCTCAGTCTTTCAGAGGTAGACAGACGCGTTCTGATTTTTCAGCCAAACTCAGGAAGGCTCTTGATTTGGCCGCGAAGTTAACTTCCGCTTTTTCCCTGAGAACACTTGTCTCGGGAGTCTTATGGCTGGTCGGCTTCACGGTTTTCCGTTTATGCTTGCCAGTCTTGTTTTCTGTTTTGGGATTTTGATTCACATTCAATTACCTACAAGCAGACTGATCTGCGAACACACTGGCTTTTAGCCATTTTGTTTATGGTCACCAGTCACACCAGGCTTCGACCACTGTGATTTCCGCACTTCCGGTGGCTTACGCACAATCGTAAGTCACTGCTTCCTCGTACTACCTCTCTCTCTGCGTTCGCATGGACTGGTAGAGGATAACTGGCGACCATCTCTTTTTTGAGATTTTCTCATCGAGTTGGACTCTGGTACCTTGTACTCAGGTGTCTCTCTCTCTCTCATTGGTGTAGATCGGTCACTCTTTTTTTGAGCTGACTTCTATCTCTCAGGCCTTTCGGGCTTCACTCCATCCCAAGGTTTGCATACTTTGGCATGATTGTCTTACGGTCACCTCGAGGGTTCGTCCTTCTCAGCACTGAGTGGACAACCTTACGCACGGATCGTTCCAGGGCATTGGCATTTCCTTCCAATAGAAAGGGGGGGGGGGCAGCTTGTCTTTCCCTTGACTCGGCTTGGGTTTATTAATCCAAGGCTTGGGTCTCTTCCCGGGCCGTTTTACGGTCCAGGAGATTGGAAGAAGTGCTGGGCACAGCTTACTGGCTCTCTGAAGTTGTTTTTCGCAACTTTTGCCTGAGAGACATCGCGGCTGTCAATGGTTCTCGGGTCCCTTCCTGCCTTGTGGGCAGCGGGCCAGTTCCTGGCAAGGGTTTTAGAGTGAGTTAGATTTTTCTTTCCCACCGGGCCCTTCCTGACTTGTTGGCAGCGGGCCAGTTTCTGGCAAGGATTTTTAGAATGAGTTAGATTTTTTCTTTCCCACCGCCTTGTTGACGCTATCTGCTATATGTGATTCGGAGTAAGAATATGTAATTTAATCGAAAATGTTATAAGTAAATTTTCATTTGATTAATATACTTACCCGAATTACATAGGTTATGCCCTCCCACCAACCCCGCTTATGGTTTTTTAGTTTCTTTAAAGCCGTATGATCTTGACCACGTGTTGAGGAGCGGTAGTGACGTAGTACACACCAAGGGGAGGTAACTCCCCGGGTCTGTAGTCATTACCATGGCTCCATTTACACTTTTTGTGGTGGGGTTGCTTCCCTTTAAATTTTTTAAGACGGGTAGCCTTTTCAGACCTTAGCATCCCAGACTGTGTCAATGCTATGTGTGATTCGGGTAAGTATATTAATCAAATGAAAATTTACTTATAAAATTTTAGATTTTTGTTGTTGTACAATGAACTTAAAATTTGCAGATCTGTTATTTTTCTTGTTATTTTTTTCTTGTTTTCACTGTTAGTTTTGTTTTTATAGCAAAATCAGTTATGAACAAAAAAAAAACTCTTGTCCCTCTGTCCTCTGTTCTTAACTTGCTTTAGACAAAGTACACTTATATTATATTTCTTTCTTTCTTTCTTTCTTTCTTCCTCCCTTCATTTCTGTATTAACTGATTGATTCATTCGTTGGTTGATTGATTGATTGATTGATTGATTGATTGATTACTTTACTTTTGTTGTGGTCATGTCAATTCCTTTACTCATCTTTTTATCTATGCATTAATTTATTCATTCTTTTATTTATCCATTCGTTTTTTTCAATCTTGTTTCAGACGCCTGAAAACCGAAGTTCTGAGTCAGCTACCGGCCAAGAGACGTCAGATGGTCATCCTTGACCCTGTGTTGGTGGCCAAGTCTCGCAACCTCATCCAAGCCTCCAAGGTCATGGAGAAAAAGTTGTCTGTAAGCACTGCTATTTCTTTTATTTTGCATACATGCATGTAGCTTGAGTTCAGAAGAGATTTAATTTTAGAATAAACAGTCTCTGACTCTGAAACAGTTTTATTCTTACTTTTACCATCCTGAAGAAGGCAGCGACAAGCTGTCAAAATATTGATAAAGAATGTACCAAACCTGGTTACTGTTGTGTTCTCTTTTTATTTAAAAATGAGAGATTTAATGTTGTTTAGAAAAGAATGTCAAGGTTCTAAAGTAATTGTAAAAATGTGCCAGTTAGAAACCTGCCATTCCTTTCATGTTGCAAATGTAGAATGTTATCTTATTGAAAACGGAAATCATACATTTTAATACTTCTGCGTCGATGAATTGTTAGTTTCTTCATGCACTTGTCCCCAGGGCATGCAGAAAAGAGGGGCCCTGCTTCAGTACTTCCATGAGACCTGCAAGGTGAAGGTCTCTGCTGTCAGGTACACCTCATTTCTGTGTGTGTGTGTGTGTGTGGTTGTGTGTGTGTATGTGTGGTTGTATGTGTATGTGTGTGTGTGTGTGTGTATGAGTGTGTGTGTGTGTTGCAGAACATTTCTGTTTGTTACATTCAGACAAGAAAGTTTTATTGAATTGAATTGAATTGAATACAAGCATCTGTGTGTGTGTGTTTATTGTAATCGTCTTCGCCATTTTGATTTTGAATGTTATTAACTAAGTAAGACACTTTTGTTTTTGTATCTACTTTTAATGATCCATACACTTGACAGATTATGTTTGCTTTCCAGGGACTATGTGAAGGACATGGTAGCAGCAGAAAAGAAATTCATCATTTTTGCACATCACAAAGAAATGTTGGACAGCATTGAAGATGCTGTTGCCAGTGTGAGTGTAACATCATATTATGTCTACATTTTTCCCCTCTTTTATACAAGACCATCAATTTTAACAATTAATCTGAAGACTCTTCACATTTCTGCCCAATGTGTGCATGAAATGCAATTCCTAAAGCTTTGATTAGCTATAATTGCGACAGAAGGCCGGAAAATAGTTCACAAAAGTTTTAAAAAAATCACAAATTGTAAGGGTAAACCTCTTGCATCTGAGTACCATGCCTGGTTTAAAAATTGATTTTAGATGCTGGGACAGTTTTAAGCACTGTGGTTACACAAGATATTAACTTCTTTCCCTGACCAGGAAGATGTACAGTACATTCGCATTGATGGGTCCACGACGTCAGAGCAGCGTAACTTTTTCTGCCGCACGTTCCAGTCGAAGGAAGAGTGCAAGGTAGCGGTGCTTTCCATCACTGCCGCCAACGCTGGTCTCAACATGGCCGCTGCATCCATTGTGGTCTTTGCTGAACTCTTCTGGAACCCTGGGGTAAGCAGTGTGTGTTGTACAGTGGAACCCCCCTTTTAAGAACCCCCCCTCCCCCCATTTTAAGACTTCCTCCCTTTTAAGACCCTGTTTTCTCAGATTTTTTTGTTCAAACCTCTGTAAATCTACCCCCATTTTAAGACTCCCTCCTTTTTAAGATCTGGTTTTCTCAGATTTTGTGTTCAAAACCTCTGTAAATGTACCCCCATGTTAAGACTCGCTCCTTTTTGACTCACATGCGAAGCAAAAGTGAGTCTATGTACTCACCCGAGTCGTCCGTCCGTCCGTCCGGAAAACTTTAACGTTGGATATTTCTTGGACACTATTAAGTCTATCAACACCTGATGTGGCCTGATGGTGTATGGTTACAAGATCTCAAAAAACATGTGCGGCAACTTGACCTCACTTCAAGTTCAAGGTCACAGGGGCCGTAATTGTTGTCTTAAAAACGACCATTTTTCACATTTTCGCATTTTTTTCTGAAGTTATCGAGAATGGCAACCTTAGCTATGTATGCTATACAGGGCAATGTAAGCCCTATCTTTGGACACCAGTTTGGTTGACCTTGCTTCAAGGTCAAGGTCGCAAGGGTCCTTTAAAGTTGGATTGTATACATATTTTGAAGTGACCTTGATCCTGAACTATGGAAGATAACTGTTTCAAACTTAAAAATTATGTGGGGCACATGTTATGCTTTCATCATGAGACACATTTGGTCACATATGATCAAGGTCAAGGTCACTTTGACCCTTATGAAATGTGACCAAAATAAGGTAGTGAACCACTAAAAGTGACCATATCTCATGGTAGAAAGAGCCAATAAGCACCATTGTACTTCCTATGTCTTGAATTAACAGCTTTGTGTTGCATGACCTTGGATGACCTTGACTTTGGGTCAAGGTCACATGTATTTTGGTAGGAAAAATGTGTAAAGCAGTTCTTAGTGTATGATGTCATTGCTAGGTTTAGTTATTTGACCTTGACCCTGAAGGTCAAGGTCATGTCAAGGTCAAGCATGTGAGTCGTATGGGCTTTGCCCTTCTTGTTAAGATCTGGTTTTCTCAGATTTTTGGAGGTCTTAAAAGGGGGGTTCCACTGTACTATATGACTTATCATTAGAAACGCAGATGGGTTTGGGTGTAGAACTTCGTGATGAGGCTGTTTATTCTAAAACTAATTACAGTGTTAGAAAGGCCATTTATTGCTGCAAACTGCATGATTTTACATAAAATAATGTCTCCACAGTGGAACTGAAACACAGACACCCCTGTAAATCAAATTCAAAAATTCAACTTTCCCTCGTCAGAAAATCAGAACAGCTGAAACTGAACAAGTTGTTGGAAGGAACAATCAATTCTGTATTCGAAGTAGTCAATTCTTGGTTCTAGTCATGCTGAATGGGTTACGTTTCATTCTGTTCAGAAGCCGCAAAAGGAGAGTTTTTATGCTGTTTTGAGTGGGTAATGAGAACAATAAACATGCATATTTTGTTTAATGTAAAATTGATGAACATTGATCACAGATCTTGGTGCAAGCAGAAGACAGAGTACACAGGCTGGGCCAGCAGGATTCCGTCCTTGTGTATTACCTTGTGGCTCAGAACACTGCTGATGACTACATCTGGTGAGCAATACATGTACTATATTTTATTGACAGCTGTTGTGGTTTCTCTCTCTCTGATATGGTTTTTTTCCCTCAACTTTCAGTCTTGCTAGTATGTACATGTCAGAGTACATGTCAGTGTACATGTCAGGGTACATGTCAGTGTACATGCAATACGGTCAACCCCTCTTTTAGGACACCCCCCCCCCCCCCCCCAGTTTAAGACTCCCCCCTTTTTAAGACTTTTCTCAGACTTTCTGTTCATAACCTCAATAAAATGACCCCCCTTTTTAAGACTTTTTTCTCAGACTTTCTGTTCATAACCTCAATAAAATGACCCCCCTTTTAAGACTTTTTTCTCAGACTTTCTGTTCATAACCTCAATAAAATGACCCCCCTTTTAAGACTTTTTTCTCAGACTTTCTGTTCATAACCTCAATAAAATGACCCCCCTTTTAAGACTTTTTTCTCAGACTTTCTGTTCATAACCTCAATAAAATGACCCCCCTTTTAAGACTTTTTTCTCAGACTTTCTGTTCATAACCTCAATAAAATGACCCCCTTTTTAAGACTTTTCTCAGACTTTCTGTTCATAACCTCAATATAATGACCCCCCTTTTAAGACCCGATTTTCTCAGATTTTTGGAGGTCTTAAAAGGGGGGTTCCACTGTCCAGCATTTCATGTATGATACTTTAACTGCGTCAATGCTCAGCATTGAATAACATATTGTTGTATTGGTGGCAGGCCGTTGGTGCAGAGCAAGCTTCAAGTCCTGGGCAAAGCAGGTCTGGCTGGTGATGACTTTGAAGACACTGATGCAACACATGTCAGAGTGAGTGTATCTTGTATAGATGAATACCCGCTTCGCCGGGAAGAAGTATAGAGCCAAATACCAGGCTGCGCCTGGGACCCGGCTTTGGAAGAAGGGGGAAGGGAGACAAACGCGGCTGAAAACACTGGAGAAGATAAGGAAGAGTTACTGGGAATGGATCGAGAGAAAAACCAAAATCGGTTCAGCGCTGCGCGCGAAAAACCAAAATCGGTTCAGCGCTGCGCGCTGAGAGCACGTGTTGAAATATCTCATCGATGAGGTTGTGTCCGGGGTGTAGCTGAATACGGTGTCCAAATTTGAAAAAGATCCACCGAGAACTTTGGCCGTGCATCGCGAACAGACAGACAGACAGACAGACAGACAGACAGACAGACACTAGTCGTATATATATATAGATAGTACACACTATTATTATTACTCCAAATCAGAAAAGTTGATGCAGAGTACAATGTTAATTTGAGAAAATGGGTGTTGATTGTAATAGCTTTGATCAAACTTCATATTCTTTGCTGCACAATGTACTTAAAATGTGAGTTTAGAGGGAGTGGTCAGCGACCATATTAAACGAGACAGATATGCAGCAAAAAGGGGGGGGGTGTAGAGGTAATGCAGGAGGAAGTGATAGCAGAGTCCCATGGGAACGAATGCGGGGAATGGAAGAGGGTTGGAGGGCAGGGGAGAGGTGATGAGTGAAGGAGAGCATCTGGAATGAAACAATGGTAACAGATATAATAAAATAAGGGAGTCCGAGAGAGAGAGAGAGAGCGAGGACCGAAGTCATTAGTAGCAGCGCAGCGGCCGGCAAGCAAGTTCAGTGCAAAATCATCATGACCATGAATGATGATGGGGGGGGGGGGGGGGGGGGGGGGGGGGGGGAAGCATTAGTGAGTACTTAAAATGTAAATATGGTAATTGTTTGCTTGCATTACAGGACCCAGAAGAGAAAAAAATGCTGGACATGTTTGAGGAGTCGTTTATAGAGGAGAGTCCTGTGCAAGATACAGAAGGTAAAACAAGCAGTAACACTGGTTAGTGTACCCGTGATGGCATGGGCAGGGGAAAAGAAGTTTTTTTCAGTATTTTTTGTACAAAGGTGCTTGCTCTGAAATAGTCACTTAACATTGTGTATCAAACCCATATCTGATATCTTGTTGGCTCACATTACCGGTAATGTTAGATTTTGAGGACTATTCAAATAGAACCTTTTAACAGATGATACACGGAACAGACTTAATGCTGATTACATTTAATGATGATTTTAAGTTTCTACATTCTACATTTCTTTTGTAACAACGGGACCAAAAGAAAAAAGAGAGAAGGTAATGAGAATAGTGATTTATAGATAATCTTGTACCTGTCTTGTCTGAATTCTCACAGGAACCCCCACAAAACAAAAAACATCACCAAGGAAAAGAAAAGCGACAGACTCGCCTTCTTCATCCCCCATGAAAGCAAAAACCACAGGGTCTCCGTATAAACGAAACAAGCTGTCGCCAGGCAAAGGACAGACAGGTATCAACCAGTTCTTCCAGGTGAAAGACATACGGACCTCCCGATCCCCACATAAAACAGACGCTACACACACCGAATCTTATGCTGAAAAACCTCTGTTTCAAATGCCGGGAACAGAAACGAGTGTGACTGAAGACAGAGACCCTCAGAGAGCATTTGATGCGAGTGTTTCTTCAGGAGCTGATCGTGCTTGTGGCGCAGCATTGTCCGAATGGGACATTGAGATGGCAGAGAAAGATTTGGCTGAGGTTGCAGATTTGGACTGGGATGATGATTTTTAATGAGGAACAAAGTGCAATCTAATCAGTGTGACCGAAGACCGTCAGCAGACATCAATCATTCAGTGCATGAGCTGGTACAAAATCTGATTGTGCCTGTGATGGGGTATTGTCCAATGAGGACATTGAGATGGGAAACAAAGAGTTGGCAGAGGAGAGGGATTTTGACTGGGATGATGAGTCTACCTATTATCAAGTTGAGACATTTCTTAAACCAGTGCAAATTCCTTGTTCTCATGAATAGCTAGGCAGCTTACGTCGATTTTTTTACCGGATGGGGACAGATCTGACAAAAGTGTCAAACTTTGTGAGGCAATTCTGTAGACCCTACTTATTATTTTTTTGCTAGGCCCCATCAAATTTGGCCAATGCAGCCCAATCATGTGACGTCATCAATTTTTCCATAGCATTGATAGAGGAAAATACTGCATTTTCATGTCTAAGCAAGATGTTTTAAAAATGTAAAGGCAATATGATCAATTCAATGAATAAAATCAGAAAAGGATACATTTTAAATAATTTTTTAATCAATAAACATTCATATTTTTGCGAGATATTTGTTTATGGTTTGACAAAACTCGAAAATAAGGCAAAAAAAATCATATTGCGACATTGTACGTAACTTGCTTCCATAGTATCAATGAACATGACAATTAAACATTAATTTGTTTCAGAAATATTAGTGTTTACAACTGCTTATTCAGCCCCTTAAAGTTTTCAACATTTAGGAAAACGTCTTTAAAGCAATTCTGGCATGTACATCGGCAACCGCAGCTGGAACGAGTATGTGGATATCCATTGATCTATTTGTCACAGCTGCACTTGCACCATCTTGTGCATTGCCATCCAGCTTTCCTGCAACCACATGTGGTGCCACATCCTCTTGCACCCTTGCATGCACATTTGACTAGTTGGCTGCAAGCTTTAGATGCTATTGGCAGTGTCGTCCAAAAAGGGAGCCAAGCCTTGCTGTCCTTGTCCAGAGTCCAGCCCCATCTCTCTGGAGATGGTGCTTGCTGCTGGGCCTGGTCAGCAGTGGTCCAAATGCTTGCCTGGTAGACAGCACGGTTTGAATGCTGTAATAATGTTCCCTGTGTGGGAGGAAGGGCTTCCGTCATCATCTTGTCTCTGTGGCAAAACAGCTCTCTGCGGGCCTCATCAACAGAGCCCAGCTGGCTGGTTTTGTCATACAGGACAACTGTGAAGCGTTCCAGCAATTTGGCCGACTGTCACGAATGGTGCCGCGCATACTGACCACCATGATTGCCAAGCTGTTGAGTATGCCTATACTGAGAAGGACGATGGTGCCGATGTAGTAGTCATGTAGAAGGTAGCCCTATAATCGCAATCGCCGCTCTCAAATGTTCTCTTGACCCTTTAAATCCTGGGACAGCCCCAGTGACAACAGTTGTTGGGACGCATGGTATAAATTCAACAACAACCGGACAGAGTATATGGGGGAATAAGCTGCGGCAATGACAAATAGCACGGACGTACAGTCCCCCCTGAAGAAGCGAACAAGGAAATAACTTACCATGAAAGTCGCAAAAAGAACTCTGCAAGACTTGGAAAGACAAAGTCGTCGCTACCTATGGCCCAATTACGCTTTAACATATGTATGCCCGGCATTTTGAGGTCATTGGAACATCGGAAATCGGATCGGGTCTACTTTACTGAAGCCAGACAATGATCATAAGGAAGCAGACACAAAGATACTGCTGCATCTACAAAATGCACTGCAGACTGGGTCCTGTGCTTGCTTAGTTCGCACTGTGGACACTGACGTCATCGTCATCATCATTGGAAATTTCTGCAAGCTTCAAGCAATGTGTCCAGCGGCAGAGATTTGGATTGCTTTCGGCACAGGAAAGAATTTCACGTACTTTCACATCAATGCTATTGCTCTAGCCCTTGGAGAGGAAAAGTCTACAGCCCTCCCCACTTTCCTAAGCTTCACCGGTTGCGACACGGTCTCTGCCTTTTTTGGCAAAGGAAAACTGTCTACATGGGCTGCATGGAAATGTTATCCTGCAGTAACAGAGGCCTTTAGGTTAATTGAAGAGAATCCTTTTGTTGCCATGGAGTTGAACAGCCACCATGCACTTCAAATTGCTGGAACGCTTCACAGTTGTCCTGTATGACAAAACCAGCCAGCTGAGAGGGATGGGGCTAGACTCTGGACAAGGACAGCAAGGCTTGGCTCCCTTTTTGGATGACACTGCCAGTAGCATCTGAAGCTTGCAGCCAACCAGTCAAAATTGTAATGTGCATGCAAGGGTGCAAGAGGATGTGACACCACATGTGGTTGCAGGAAAGCTGGATGGCAATGCACAAGATGGTGCAAGTGCAGCTGTGACAAATAGATCAATGGATATCCACATACTCGTACCAGCTGCGGTTGCCGATGTACATGCCAGAATTGCTTTAAAGACGTTTTCCTGAATGTTGAAAACTTTAAGGGGCTGAATAAGCAGTTATAAACACTAATATTCCTGAAACAAATTAATGTTTAATTGCCATGTTCATTGATACTATGGAAGCAAGTTACGTACAATGTCGCGATATGATTTTTTGGGCCTTATTTTCGAGTTTTGTTAAACCATAAACAAATATCTCGCAAAAATATGAATGTTTATTGATTAAAAAATTATTTGAAATGTATCCTTTTCTGATTTTATTCATTTAATTGATCATATTACCTTTACATTTTTAAAACATCTTGCTTAGACATGAAAATGCAGTATTTTCCTCTATTAATACTATGGAAAAATTGGTGACGTCACATGACTGGGCTGCATTGGCCAAATTTGATGGGGCCTAGCAAAAAATTAATAAGTAGGGTCTACAGAATTGCCTCACAAATTTGACACTTTTGTCAAGTCGGTCCCCATCATATCGCTAAGCTGCCTGGCTAGAAAGGATCTCTCCTGAATCATTCTGTTCATGATACATAGTACGTAGAGGTTACATGCCGAGTCTCAGCGATTATTAAAAATAATGGTCGAAGTTGGCGGATCATGAAAAATGCGAGCTTCAGCAAGCTTTTTCATGACCGCGAACTGAGACCATTAATTTTATTAATCACTGAGACGAGGTGTGTAACCTCTTTATTCCTCCTTTCTTCAGTTATTCAAAGAAAACAGGAGTTTTTGTGCGAAAGTTCGATCGAATCCGAATCACTCAACCAGTCAACCTGCGCAGGTGATCGATTAATGCGCGGTTGTATAGTTCCGTGCAAATCATTCCATTCTGTTAACACTTCTTGTCAGTTTCCCTGTTTTGGACTAAAATCAAGTACACAGATATGCTGTTATTCTGCTGTGGCGGTAAAGGCAGATATTGTGTGTTCTGTTTATGTTTTAGTATCGCTTAGGATAATGTTCTTTCGTCAAATGGGACTAGCAGACGAACTTTTGCACCCGTGTTCCAACGTTAATTACTGTATGAAGTTCAGTTTTCTGGGGAAAATAGTGTATGAAACCGCTTTATGTTGTTTAAATTGATGAGATGTGTGCATTTGGTTGCGTGTGATCTGTTTATAAAATGAAATATTGTTGAAAACTGACCGTCGGATTGCAGTCAGTGTTGTCGAAGAAACTGAGTGAAAAGAAGGGGAACTACTCTTGTCGCTAGACAAAGTATGAGTTACTTGCCTTGGGAATTTGCTTGTGATGAACGTTTGTGCACGGCAGATCTAGATTCAGAAAACAACCGAACTCATGGATTTTATATGGAGATTCATGTGTTCAGGCCTGTAGTTGTTAATTTAAATGCGGTATGTTTGTATTGTTTGCTCCAGAGATGTATACTTCGTACGTATAGAGCGTTCAGAACTTTTCAGTCGCAAAAGTAGTACCGAAACAGAACAGCTTCTCAACCCATTGCACTATCGAGGATTCAGGCTGTTGCTGGCTCGTTATTTGTTTGGTTGCTGGGTCATTATCGAAAAATAACTAGCTCTAAAAGTTTACAGAGGTAAAGAAGCAGAGGGGGGAATAAATTACAATAATTGCCTTGTTTGTAAAGACTGTTTGTTCATGAAGTGGATTGTAAAGATTTTGTAATTTTAATATGCTGCATTATCTGAGCTTATGATGTCTTGGCACTTGTGAGAATATCAGGTGTGTTTATATTGCTTGTTAGCATACTCAGATGTATGTGGTCGTCTGTTTTGTCGAAAAATGAGCTTCACATCATAAGTGACTTTGAATTTGTGATCTGGATTAGAATTCTTGGATTTTCGATAGACATGTTGCCATGTTATCTTTTTTAGTTCAAATGAAATGTCTTGTCTGCCTTTGTGAGAAGTTGGCAACCCCAATTGTCATCATTTTCACGAGTTTTCATTCACAAGCACCTGGGAAATAAATCTCATGTTCCCCAGGCAATAAATCCCCGGTTACCATAGTTGCAGGAAGCAGGTTATACATGGATAATCAAAAGCAAACCCAATAGAAACGCTCGGGGATTCTTCGGCTCTTTTCTTTGGCGTTTCCCCAGACCTAAACAGACGACACGACACTGCTTTGCAAAGTTCCACAAACAAACTGGCAAACTGGCAAAGGTAAACAAAAAACAAAACTACTTCATGAAAGGTCATAAATTCATCATAAACAAATGAAACCTACCGAATTGATACTCTTCTTCTTAACAGTTCATTCAGCAGGAACATAATCAGTTATCATCATGCCAGACTTTCTGGATGTAGTTCATTGCTCACCTCATGAAGTTTAAATAGTATTAAGCCAACCTGGTTTGGGTTTGTTGCTGTCCTGTGGTTGGACTTCACTCATCATTCTTTTCCCGGTGAAATCTCAACTGTTTTTTGTTTGTCTACATGTAGTTCTGAGAAAAGAGTAAGTTTGAGTGTCGCAGTATACATATTCATTGAAAATTAGCTGACTATGTTTCACATTATGAGGTTACGAGTTTCTTCTGTGCTTTACTGTTTTTAAGTTATTTTTAAGTCGTCATTGTACATGTATTTGGAACAGGTTTGCAATTTGTACATGTTTCTTGTTTTACAAAGCTGTAAATGTATCAATTGTTGATACCATCATGATCATATTTTCTAAATTTGTATGTCCTTGCATTCTGTTTTCTTCCAGATTTGTGCAGAGTTGATATAACACACAGCTTGTAAAAATAATTGTATGTTTTCTAACAAATACTGCAATAGTATGAGGTGCTGTCTGGTACAGTATATATGCTAACGGTTTTCTTTCACAAGTTTGACCTTCCTTATGGCCATGTTAGCAGGGAACAAGAAGTTTACCTGGTGCAGAGCTGTCAATAAGAACTGTATTGACAACACTTTTGATAACCATGCAGAGCCTTGGGGCATGCTAACCTTCTTCTTCTTCTGCGTTCGTGGGCTAAAACTCCCACGTACACTTGCGTTTTTGCACTAGTGGATTTTTACGTGAATGACCGTTTTTACCCTGCCATTTAGGCAGCCATACGCTGCTTTCGGAGGAAGCATGCTGGGTATTTTCGTGTTTCTGTAACCAAACGAACTCGGACATGGATTACAGAATCTTTTCCGTGTGCACTTGGTCTTGTGCTTGCGTGTTCACACGAAGGGGGATAAGGCACTAGCAGGTCTGCACATAAGTTGACCTGGGAGATCGGAAAAATCTCCACCTTAACCCACCAGGCATTCGAACCCACGTCCTTCCGCTTTGGAGGCCGTCGTCTTAGCAACAAGCCATTGCGCCCGTCGCATACTATCAAAAGTGTCTGTGATACAGTTCTTGCCGACGGCTCCATGCCTGGTACATTTCTTGTTCCACGGAAACACAGCAATAAGAAAGGTGCGCCTCAGGCGAGCTCATAGATTACGCTATTTCTTCTTAAATCTGGATTGACTCTTGGTGCCATGAGTGTTTTTTCACCCACTGTGGTCCTGAGTGACAGATGTAGTGATTTTTTTCAGACAGAAAGAATCTCCTGTGCAGGTTTGCAATAAGCAGTGTTTAGTGTTTGCAGTGCATGGGGCACAATAGTTGCATGACTTTAACGAAGACAGAGTGATTGTCATTATTCTGTATTGTGCATGTTTTATTCCAAAACTTGTATTTTTACCTGCGCGCACACACGCACACACACACACACACACACACACACACACACACACACACACACACACACACACAGAAGAAACGAACTGAGAGAAACAAAGAATGAGATAGACATTGTATTGGAGTAGTTTGAGATAGACATTGTATTGGAGTTGTTCGCTTTTTCTGAACATGTAACATTTCAATGTGCCTTGTTTGTAAAGAAGTATGAAAACAAATGTGAACAACAAATCCTGAATCTTTTAATGCTTCATGTGTTTTATTCAAAACACAAGTTTGTCGCACAAATGTTATAACATTCAATGAAACATATGACTGAACACATGACAAATAGCTGCACATTTCCTACAATTCTTCTCCACCTATCCCTATTCAAGCAAATTTAAACCTTAACCATATGGGCACACAGTCATCTGACTCTCGAAAACTGTATTGATATAACATGTGCATGTCTGTCCTTTGGCAGTTTCAAAATGAGTGCAGTGGACTTCCCCCACCCCGACCCCCACCTGCCTTTTTAAGACCTCCCCCTTTCAAGACTTGTTTTTATGTTATAGATTTTCTGTTCTTTTCTGTTCACAGCATCTATAAATATACCAACACTTTAAGAATCCTTCCTTTTCAAGGCCCGATTTTCTCAGATGTTTGGAGGTCTTACTGTACAAATTAAAACCTCAAATTACGCAAAAAGATAATCAAAAGAACACAAATTTTTTCAACATTTATTCAGGAAGTGGCCAAATTTGAGGCTTTTCTGTGATCACTGTCTGACGAACACATCCATTCTCCTAGCCACCTGGGTACATTCAACCAGGACATTTTTTCCTCTAAAACTGTCTTTTAATAGTCATTGTGGAACTCATTGAATTCCTTCTTTTGCAAACACTCATTAATTGGTATTACTGCAGTGATGGTTTTAGAAATTCCTCCATTTTCTCACCACATAATACTCCACAACATTTTTCACATTTCACCAATGTGCACCAATAAGCACAACAACATCTTGACACATCTCACACAGACGATAAGAGGCCTACCACATTTCTCCACGTTGCTGAAGACACAGCTGAAGAAACAGAAAATGAGCTATCAAGCACCCACACTGGCCTCTACAAGACCACAGAATCAGTGTTTCAAGCGTCGGCTCCCGCTAACTGTTGCAGTAATATGCGTCGTCTTTGTTCAAGCTCCCCTTCGCTCATATCACTGCCGGATGAGTTCCAGTCATTCTGCAAACAACCAGGGGTATTTGAATTCCTGGATACCACAAAAATCATCTGACGAGCTGGGAACAGAATATCCAAACTGTAGCAAAATGATTGCTCATGCTGAATTCTGAATTTGATGGGGAAAAAAAATCTATTAATCAATCAGTGTAAATTAGATTCATGCAAATTTGTGTTTAAAAGATCAACAAAACCACAAACGCAACTCGTTGTCTCACCTCCCTTTCTCGATCTATGAAACTGAAACTCTTGGTGAGTTTACTGTAGTTTGCAATGCCAAGCTACCTCAAAACTGTAACCACAACAGATAATGTTAGGTACAGCAGCTCTGTTGTCTTAAAAGTTTACATATAGAAAATAACAGAGACACAAACACTGGCACATGGAAAACAAAGAGGAAGATAAAAGATAAGTACACTACAGACCATTAAGAAAACTCACTTATTTATTCATCTGTTCACACGCTCATATTTACTATGACAAACATGCAGTATTTTCAATTACAAAAGAATTTTTAAAAAACAACTCTGAAGTATTAATGCTGAGTAAGTAAATAATGAGTGTCAGTATACAATTCAATATTAACAGTGTTAGTTAGAAAAGGTAAGTATGTAAATGAATACGATCAATCGCAGTTTGTTTGTTTGTTTGTTTGCTTAACGCCCAGCCGACCACGAAGGGCCATATCAGGGCGGTGCTGCTTTGACATATAACGTGCGCCACACACAAGACAGAAGTCGCAGCACAGGCTTCATGTCTCACCCAGTCACATTATTCTGACACCGGACCAACCAGTCCTAGCACTAACCCCATAATGCCAGACGCCAGGCGGAGCAGCCACTAGATTGCCAATTTTAAAGTCTTAGGTATGACCCGGCCGGGGTTCGAACCCACGACCTCCCGATCACGGGGCGTACGCCTTACCACTAGGCCAACCGTGCCGGTATCAATCGCAGTGACAGAACATGTTTTACATGAGTGCTTAAAAAGGCTGTTTGTCAAAAAGACTTTAAAAGTTAGACCATTTTCAACATGGCATCAACAGTTTTTCTACATGTTACGATCTACAAATTGTAAACCACTCACTAGTTCTTCTTCTTTTGCTTTTGCGCTTTAAGTCAAAGAAGAACTTTCGTGTGCTCTACAACAATATAATAGCAAACGAGTCAAATAAAAAACTATTCCAAAATCTCAAATAGCAAATGATTTCAGCACTGCAAGGAGTGACATGTTATGTCCCTTTCAAAAGTTAGTATCACTATGTTCTAACATGAGTCTTCTGTAAACTAGTTTCTGAGTCTTTTACCTTTTCCTTCTTAGGCTCTGGAGTGTGCCTTTTTCTCTTGGAATATTCCCTTTCTGGTTCAGCATCAGACACATCAGACCTAGAAGCCTATCAACACAACAGACAATTTGTAGTGATACACACCAGCACATTCTCAACAAGACTAACGCATCATGCATATCATCCTGAACTCAGGTAAAATGAGTTACTTCCCTTCGGGTCTCATTTATCCCTGACATGATGCCTGTTTTTCTTCTCTGGAGAGGAAATCGATTTTTTTAATTTTTTTTTTTACATATTTAGAGCTTTTCGTAATGTGTTATTGATATAAGCAGATTCGCGATCATCGATAATGATTTTTCATGGTGTGTAATGTTTAAATTACAAAGGAATTGTTACGTAAGACAGTTTCAAACGAGCTATCTTTCGCGGATGTTCTTTTACTGTGCAAACTCTAAATATGGCAAAAGTGTCACGTGATAATCAACTTTGTCACGTGATCATAACAAAATGGCTACAGAGCGAACGATACTTTTTCCATAACCAGTTGGGAGTGATGCAACAATGGTCTCCTTCCCACAGCAGTCTCAAAATTTTGACTTGTTTTGACTTTAGAACGATGTCTTTATCATAACTGTGAAGAACAGAACAGAGATCACTGTCGAAGTCGACCATTCTACAATCACGTTTGTCTTTTATCAGAAACATTAGGGAAAAACATATGGGAGATAACTCTGTATTCTTGTTTTTGTAGATTTCGGCTTTTAGCTCCGCTTCTTTCCCTGTACTCCGTGTAGCAATTAGCCATCCTGTCAGAGAGACTTGAGCGATAGCCGCGTGGACCGTTGATTATCAGAATGCATGCATATACATACCATGAAGTTTAACAGCCAAAATTATGATCAGCTGCTTCTCATGTGCTGAAATGGAATCACTTTAAACAGGGAGTAAAAAATTATTCACTTACCGATCTTGACGTTCTCTTCTTCTTCTTTGACTTTTTTTTGTGTTTCCTTGAACTTTGGTCGGCCTCATCATCTGAAAATAGGACAGAATCAGAGATCAATACTCATTTATACTGACTTTGACAATTATTTTACAATTGCAAGCAGGCCTGAAAGTGGCAAATATTTTACTTGCCATGGCGAGTAGAAACATGTAACTGGCGAGTAGAAATATTCATCTACTCGCCAAATGCGAGTAAAGTTGCTGAAACAAATTGTTGGTTTGGCTAGTAAAGTTTGCTCTCTGGCTAGCAAATTTTCAGAATCACTAGCCAAAGGCGAGTACACCATTTGTTGGACTTTCAGCACTGGCAAGTATAACCAACATACACACACACACACACAGGCATGCACACATACACACACACACACACACTTGATCTTCACAGCATTCACCTTTGCCTCCCTTGTGAAATCATACCTGAATCACTAGACCTTGACTCGGACCGTGTTTTCTTCTTTTTCTTGGATTTGTGCCGAGAACTGTCCTCTTCAGATTCACTCTGCAACAAAAAAAACCAACCCATAAATAAAAAGAAAAGTTTATATCACACCACTATTTACATCAACATTAAAAAATTAAAAACATTTCAGAATAACTGTGTCACTGAAGCTCTGAAGAAACTATCAACAAGAACACTATAATTAGAAATTTTAGTAATAAATTTTCATTTGATTAATATACTTACCCAACTCACTTACCCAACTCACATATAGCAATTAACCCTAGTTCAGTGCTGGTTACGCTGTACGCGTCCCCTTGGTAACAAGGGAGACCACTCTAAAAAAGAGAGTGCCCTATCCCATAATGCCAGACTAACCACTAGTCTGACTTCCGTATGCGTGCGCATACGCCGCCATCTTATCATTCCAAAACGAAGCCCAACTCACTTCTT
Organism: Littorina saxatilis; assembly: GCF_037325665.1. Taxonomy (NCBI): domain Eukaryota; kingdom Metazoa; phylum Mollusca; class Gastropoda; order Littorinimorpha; family Littorinidae; genus Littorina; species Littorina saxatilis. The sequence goes on from NC_090256.1 coordinate 26,235,293, forward strand.
TTTTAGACCCCCATACCACCACAGCGGGGAGGCGGGAGGGAATAAACGATGTGAGTTGGGTAAGTATATTAATCAAATGAAAATTTATTACTAAAATTTTTAATTAAATTACATATCTTACCCAACTCACATATAGCAGATTGCTATCATAGGAGGAGGGTACTCACCAGATCAATCCACAAGGACCTGCCCTGCAGCCACCAACGAGGGCAAAGCAGAGCTGCCATCTTGACGTATGCCAGCCACCTCCCGGAGATAGAAGTTTATAAAAACGTCTTCCGATCTCCAGTATGCCGACTCCAGAACTTCTGAAAGACGACCTGATCTCAGCACTGCCAACGACGAAGACCATGCCCTGGCCTCGTGAGTTCTGGCAGCCGTAAGAGGCAACACCATTCTGGTATCACCTAACTGTCTTTGCCACCAGATATAAGTGTTCCGAATGGTAGAAGACACCCATTTGGTTAACGTAACTTTCGAGATGTCCTTCCCCCGAGCCGTATTGAGTGATATAAAGAGCAGTTTCTGAGACATAGAGCGAATCGGCTGAGTCCGGGACAGGTAGCTGCTGAGTGCTCGTACAGGGCAGTTAAAAACATCCTCATCTCCCGGAGCCAGAATTGTGCTCAAAGGGGGAATACGGATAAGCGGGGATGGTTGGCCTGGTTTTTGGTTCTTGGCCAAGAAATTAGGCCTGAACTTAAGAGAAAATGAACCGTCTTTTTCCCGGGAGATATCATTTGCCATTCCCGACAACGCGTGAACCTCGCTACCACGTCTAGCCGTAGCGAGTAAGACCAAGAAAAGAGTTTTATGCGTTACATTCGCCAGACTGGCCAAATGGATAGGCTCAAACTCCTCTGACGCAAGAAAACGTAACACCAAAACAAGAAGGGCAAAGCCCATACGACTCACATGCTTGACCTAAACCTAGCAATGACATCATACACTAAGAACTGCTTTACACATTTTTCCTACCAAAATACATGTGACCTTGACCCAAGGTCAAGGTCATCCAAGGTCATGCAACACAAAGCTGTTAATTCAAGACATAGGAAGTACAATGGTGCTTATTGGCTCTTTCTACCATGAGATATGGTCACTTTTAGTGGTTCACTACCTTATTTTGGTCACATTTCATAAGGGTCAAAGTGACCTTGACCTTGATCATATGTGACCAAATGTGTCTCATGATGAAAGCATAACATGTGCCCCACATAATTTTTAAGTTTGAAACAGTTATCTTCCATAGTTCAGGGTCAAGGTCACTTCAAAATATGTATACAATCCAACTTTGAAGAGCTCCTGTGACCTTGACCTTGAAGCAAGGTAAACCAAACTGGTATCAAAAGATGGGGCTTACTTTGCCCTATATATCATATATAGGTGAGGTATTCAATCTCAAAAACTTCAGAGAAAATGGGAAAAATGTGAAAAATAGCTGTTTTTTAGACAACATTTATGGCCCCTGCGACCTTGACCTTGAAGCAAGGTCAAGATGCTATGTATGTTTTTTGGGGCCTTGTCATCATACACCATCTTGCCAAATTTGGTACTGATAGACTGAATAGTGTCCAAGAAATATCCAACGTTAAAGTTTTCCGGACGGCCGGACGGACGGACGGACGGACGGACGGACGACTCGGGTGAGTACATAGACTCACTTTTGCTTCGCATGTGAGTCAAAAAATCCCACGCCGGAGGTGTGTTTTGTCACGAGCCAGCTTAAGGGAAGCGCCCTTAATAACGCCGGAGATAACCCCCAACAAGTTAACTTTATGTCCAAGTTGCCTGAGTGTAGAGGCAATTGCAGACCTCCTAACCCTCAACGAAGAGGGAGAACCCCCCTGATCAGCTAGCCACGATAAGTGATTCGCTACCTGCATCGACCTAGGCGCCAGGGGGTTCACATTATTCTCAAGACACCACTTCGACCACGACGACCAGTGCGAAGCGTAAACAGAGTTGGTCGACTCTCTGTGCGCGTTTTGAACCAGCTTCAAAGTAGACACAGAGGCCCCTGCCCTAAGCAGAGAGTCTCTGATAGCACCCACCCGTGAAGTTGCAGCATTTGCGGGTTTATGTGATGAATGCCTGACCGAGGCTGCAAAAGTTCGCCCTTCCTTAGAGCGAGCGGGATGGGCGGACGAACCGCCAGACGCACCAGATCTGGATACCAGTGCTGGCTGGGCCAGAGAGGAGCCACCAGCACGAGCGCTGGCCTTTCGAGATCCGCTTTCCTTATTACCCTGCCCAGAATGCAGAAAGGAGGGAAGGCGTAAGCCACCAGATTCTACCAGTCCATCTCGAGTGCGTCCACCGCCCAGGCTTGGGGGTCCGGAAACGGAGACACAAAGAGCAGGAGCCTTGCCGAGAACCTTGTTGCAAACAAGTCGATGCACGGCTTGTCCACCTGAGCCCAAAGGCGCTCCAAGGCCTGATGCGAGAGAGTCCACTCTGAGTGGAGTATCTTGTCCCCCCTGCTCAGGGCATCCGCCAACACGTTGAGCTTGCCCCTCAGGTAAGTTGCTGACAACCGAATGTGTTGCGTACTGCACCACATCAGCAAGCGACATGCTCTGTCTGACAGAACCTGTGAGCGCGTCCCCCCTTGGCGGTTTATATAAGCCGCAACAGTCGTATTGTCTGTATGTACTCTGACATGACTGCTCGCCAGAGAAGGAAGAAACACCCTCAGGCCCAAGGCCACGGCCTCCAGTTCCAGGACGTTAATGTGCAAGGACCCTTGACTGACGTCCCACACGCCCGCAGCCGTCTGATCCGCCAAATGAGCTCCCCACCCTGTCTGAGACGCATCCGTGAACAGATCGTTCTCCGGAGCCGGGGGAGTGATGGGAACACCCTGGGACACCCAAGGAAGAAGCCAGACACCTGTGGTGCTTCTGAACCAATCTCCCAACTCGACCTGGCAACTCCAAGCTTGAGTTGCCTGATCCCATCGAGCCTGCACTGCCGCCTGAAACGGTCTTTTGTGCACTCTTCCCAACGGAACCAGCGAGGCCATGGATTCCATCTGACCCAGGATAGAATACAATTCCCGAGCTAAGGCCACATTCTTTCCGTGTAGCGCACGGATCAACGCCTGAAGTTTGTCCACCCGCTTTTGAGCAGGACGAACTGACCACTCCATCGTGTCGAACTCTATGCCCAGATAGGTGAACCCCTGTGAAGGCTCCAACTCGGACTTCCCCACATTGACTGAGAACCCGAGTTGACTCGCCAGGCTGAGCACCCTGTGCATGTGTGTGCTGCAGAGGACCTGATTCTGGTGTAAAATCAGCCAGTCGTCGAGGTACGCCCTGAGGCGCACCCCCTCCTGCCTCACTAGAGCACAGAGCTGACGAACGACCATCGTGAAAATCCATGGAGAGAGGGACAGACCGAACGGGAGAGCCCGAAACTGGAAAATCCTCTCCCCCCACCGAAACCGCAGCCACTTTCTGTCCGCTGTGTGCATCAGCACGTGAAAGTAGGCGTCCGTGAGATCGATGGAAGTGGCCCAATCCCCTGGACGCAGAGCCTCTCTCACCGACGCAGGCGTTTCCATCGTGAATTTTACTACTCTCAGGAACCTGTTCAGACATGAAAGGTCTAGAACTGGCCTCCACGCGCCCGAAGCCTTGGGCACCACAAAGAGCCTGCCGTAAAATCCCAACGATCCCTGATCGCGAACCTCCTCGATCGCTTCTTTTTGCAGGAGAGCAACTACCTCCCCCTGCACGGCCAACTTGGCCTCGGGATCGTTTGGAAATCTGAAAGGCGGAGGTATCCTGGACAGAGGTGCCTTCTTCTCTGCCCAGAGTAGCCGGAACCCCGAACTGACCACCCCTAATACCCACTGGCTGGCCACCAAGCGTGACCAGGTAGTGAGGGCCCTGGAGGGGCCACCCGCCACCACAACGGTGGGGGCTAACGGGACCGAAAGTTCGGGAGGGCATCATTGGGGGTGGGGCTTGCGCCCCGACCCCCTAGTCCCGCCAAAAGAACCCCTCTTCTGGGAAGAGGCACCACGCCCCCTACCCCAAGAAGCAGAGCTCTGACCCTGTGTCTTGCCCGCCGCTGCGGACGAAGACTGAGCCTTGCCTTGACCCTGAGACTTGCCCTGAGGCTTCTGAAAACCTTGGTGAGCAATCTTGGCTATAGCCAGATCCCTTGCCTCGTGCGTTTCCTTTTGCAAAGCATCCAAAGATGCGCGACCCAGAAGGGAACCGTCCATGACGGGAGAAACCTTCAGAGCTTCGATCGTCACCTTGTCCCTAATTCTTGACCCCGTCAAAAATGCCGACCTGCGAGAATGCACGGCAAACGTGTACAATCTAGCCGACAAAGTCATTTGTTCCTGTGACACCCTGGCCAAAGTAGCCAGCAAAGTCGTCACATCTTCCGAGGAAGCGTCATACCGGAACTCAAAGGGGTCGAGCGACGTCGCAATCGATCTCGACAACGATCTCTGGAGTGACTCTGACACAGACGCCAGCTCCAGCAGAGACCTTCCTGTCTCCTCTAAAGACATCAACGATGCCTCCGTACAAGGGACAGGCCTATCCTTCGTATAGCCATCCTCCCTTAAAGCCGCAAGTTCCGGTGTCACCGGGAGTATCGACTTGAACAAAGAGTAGGAATCAATCAGTCTGACTGGGTTGACTACCAGCTTGAAGTTGCGCAGATTAGCCGAACAAGGAACTTGTTGACCAACCTTCGCTAACCACGGTACAGCCGCCTCGGGAGCCTCACTGTGTTGTGCCAACAACGGAACAGGAGGCAGCCCCTTAGACCAACCCTTCACCAACACCTTCGACATCTCAAATGCCAGAGAAGGAGATTCGATGAACTTGAAAGAACCCTTCGTATTCTTATCAACACGAAAATCCCCCCAAGCCGAAGGAGGTGGAGCAAGCTGAGACTTGCTCTCCACCACACCCTCTTCAAAGTACTTTGAAGCCGTTTCAGCTGCAAGCGCCACCGCACTTCCCAGCCTAGACGGCAAACGGAACCCGGCATCATCTCCCAGAACGGAAGTGCCATCGTCCAGACAGTCGTCCTGTACGTCCGTACAGTCCGGAAGTTGACCCCCCGCTTGACTGCCATAGTCACACAGAGAGCCATCTCCACTGTCTTCTTCCCCCGAAGGAGGAAGCGGAAGTCGCACAGACTGACCAACGCCCAATGGCGCGGCAGAAAGCATCGAACCTTCCGTACGCTCTACAGTGTCCCTACCCCCCCCTGACCGGCCGACAGCGCGGCGATGGCCAGGCGGGGTATCAGAACTTTCACCCGTGAGCGCGATGCCCGTGGCTACTTTTGACTGTAGACGCGCTACACTTTCCCCGGAGAACCCAGGTACTCGTGTAGCAAACATACCTTGTGACAGCGAACCACCAGGAGACAGAACACCCAACGAAAGTGGGATAATCTCATCCCCATCCTGAACAGCGTGAACATCAGCTCTAGTCACCGTAGCGGAAGGGCCCGCCACAATCTTAGCCAAAGATGACGGTCCTGTCACCCCGGGAGGGAGTGAACGAAGTTCAGCCCGCGTAGACGAAATTTCTTCCGCCAGTGAAGAAACCTGCGAACTAAGTGCAAGCAAAAGAGAAGCCACGTCCGCGGCCGCCAGACCAGAAACAGCAGGAGCAGAAACCGCTTTAGCCGGTTTAGCAACATTAGCGACCTTATCCAAAGGCTTCACCGGCAAAATGGCCGCCGGCAAAATGGCGGCAGAAGGCATGTCTAGCAAAACATCAATACATTTGGCTGAGTCAGGTTCTAACACCGCCGCGACGGTTTGTTTAGATTTTCTAGGCGTTTTTTTTGGAGGGGAGGACTCAGCAGCCACCTGCTTAGAACTCTGCCTCTTCTTAACGTTATCAGCCATAGCAGGTAAGACTTTGTCAAAAAAATTTCAGAAAAATTTTCCGGAAAATTTCACAAGTCAAAAATGGCCAAACAACGCCTTTACAACAAGTACAAAACAAAGAACGATCTCACCTCAATACAGTAGCAAGGTAAGACGACGAAAGAATACCAAGGAGAAGAAACCCGGTCCCACAGACCAAGCAACATCGGCTGAACAACAGCCAGAGCGTACAAAAATGCGACCAGCCCGTCTGACGCTGAGTTTTGGAATGATAAGATGGCGGCGTATGCGCACGCATACGGAAGTCAGGCTAGTAGTTAGTCTGGCATTATGGGATAGAGCACTCTCTTTTTTAGAGTGGTCTCCCTTGGTTACCAAGGGGACGCGTACAGCGTATCCAGCACTGAACTAGGGTTAATTGCTATATGTGAGTTGGGTAAGATATGTAATTTAATGAGCGCTTCTGCTGAAGTTGTGATCCTTTTGCAATGTGGTGTGAGTGATAACAGCCACAGGCGCATTGCAGTGTTGTCCTTTGTTTGAGACACACAACATGGTGCAGCAAGTATTGACAACTCAGTTGCTTTTACCTGGAGCCTGTGTGTCCCCTGTTGCTTGCATCTTCTAGCAAAACATTATCCCATTAGCTGAATAGAAGCGCTTGTTCGGTGTGATATTAACAACTCGTTCTCACCGATGGAGACCTAGAACGAGAGCGGCGGCTCTTGCGCTTCCTGGATTTCTTGTGGCGTGAGTGATGGTGCATGCACGACTCCTCCATGGTGGTGATGTACTCTTTGAAGAGACGCATACGTTCAGACTCCAGAGTGATGGCATCCCACGACGAGTCCTTTTCCAGCTTGGCTTTGGCCTGAAACACACAACAGTAACAGTGTCATTTTCATCTTGACAGCGCCTGTATGAAGTCATTCCTGTTGGGATGTAAATACATGGCCGCACCTCATATAAGAATAGCTTGTGTGGTTCTAAGTGAATCTGTTGTAGTATATGTCATTCTGTTTTCGTGGAGCATATCTGGAAAGGTAACCTGAGTTTAGATAGTGAAGAGGCCTTGAGGGGGGTTGGGTCGGGGGAGGGGGGTATCAGAGAGAGAGATAGGGGGAGCGAGAGAAAAGAAAGGGGGACGCGAGAACAATGAGTGTGGGCGATGTGATATATGCACTGGTCAAGGCGGGAAATAGGCTTGGTATGCGGGACTGCATTGCAAGGCTGATTACTTTACGCGCAGCAAGCAAAGCGGCAGCACCTACACTAAATAAGTAACTGTGTGTGGGTGTGTGTGCTGTCGGTGGAAGCCTGAGTGCTGTTTAATGGATAACATATGTTTAAAGGAACAACACTCGCTTCATGAACTGTCTTCAGCTCACTACATGTTTTTTTTTTTAAATAATAAAAATGATTGTTTCTGCCATACTTTACTAATGACCTTATCAAATTTCAAGCATATCCAAATTTCATTCTGCTATGCTGAGTGGTCTGAATCAAGCCTTGAATGGATATTGAGTGACTCTAATCTACTATGAATTCCCTGTGTCAAAAAAACACACCCTTACGGGCAACCACATATGACTGGTTTACTTTGGTTCGGTCAACAGACCTATTTGAGACCAGCCTAGTGTAAAATGCACTGCTGTAGTACAGTCAAATAGAGCAGTATTCCTCAAACAATGCCAGTCAGAAATGGTTCAAGAAATGTGACAGCTTAACTGTTATTGGTATGACATTGACACAAGAAGAGACCTGTGAAACAGTTATCAAAATCCCTTACCTCTTCAAATGTTGTTTCCAGTTCCACCCCGTGCTTGCTGAGTGCAGCCTTGAAGTTATTCTCTAGCTTCTTCAGCTGCAACAAAACATTGGTACTTTGAGTTCTTCACTTCACACCACAAGATAGAGAAAACTGCTTGTGGTTTTCTGCATTTGAAGATTATGATATCAAACCTTTCACAGAAAAAAAAGTCTTTTGCGCGTTTATTTGGAAACCATTCTTTCATATCATTTAAAAAGCAAAAACAAAAAATACACTGAAATTTTCTCCATGAAATAAACAGATTTGCCTGATTTCAACTTAACAAGACATACAAAGATTTGAAGAAACAGTCTTTTGCAATCAAAAGATTTTCATCAACCAATTTCACAACTTTTGGCATTTTGTATTTTCCAGGGTACTTTACAAGCATCTTGGGAAAGTTTATATAACAACTTGTGCATACCTTTCTGGCTTCCTCCTTCAGTCTCTCTTTCTCTCTGGCCTCTGCTTTCTCAATTAACTGAAAAATTAAACAATCTCACTGATTCATGCCCAAAAGGTTTTTCATTATTTCAGACACATGAAAGCTACTCCACGGTCCCCTTAACATTTGCAACTCCCCTCCCTAACACCTGCCTTCATGATTAAACATGGTAGTCCTACATGTTCTGGTGTCAGAAACAACTCTTGTGAACATCTCATGAAAACATGTAGAAAACTGCAAAAAAAATTAAAAATTTTAGTAGTAAATTTTCATTTGATTAATATACTTACCCAACTCACATATAGCAATTAACCCTAGTTCAGTGCTTAGCAACGCTGTATACGTCCCCTTGGTAACAAGGGAAGCAACTCTAAAAAAGAGTGACCTATCCCATAATGCCAGACCAACTTCCTGTCTGACTTCCGTTTGCCGCCATTTGCATCATTCCGAAACTCAGCCCAACTCACTACTTTTTTAGACCCAACCACACCCACAGCGGGGAGGAGGGAGGGAATAAACGATGTGAGTTGGGTAAGTATTAATCAAATGAAAATTTATTACTAAAATTTTTAATTAAATTACATATCTTACCCAACTCACATATAGCAGATTGCTACTATAGGAGGAGGGTACTTACCCCATTAACGATGAAGAACTTGCCCTGCTGCTACCAATGAAGGCAAAGCAGAAGAGCCATCCTGGCGCAGTCCAGCCACATCCCGGAGATAAAAATTTATGAAAATATCCTCCGAGCGCCAGTAAGCTGCTTCGAGGACCTCTGCGAGGCGACCCGAACGCAGCACAGCCAAAGAAGAGGCCCAGGCTCTAGCCTCATGGGCTCTCGCCGCTGTCAAGGGCAACACTGCCCTGGTATCCCCCGACTGCTTTTGCCACCAGGCGTAAGCATGACGTATCGTCGTGGAGACCCACTTCGCCAAGGTTACTTTTGCTATGTCTTTACCTCGGACTGTGTTGAGGGAAATAAACAGTAACTTTTGCGTTTCCGAGCGAATAGACAAAGTCCTAGCCAAGTAGCTGCTGAGTGCCCTAACCGGACAGTTACATATATCAGGGTCTCCAGGAGCAAGAACATTACTCAAGGGGGGAATGCGAATAACCGGCGACGATTGACCCGGCTTTTGGTTCTTAGCTAAAAACCCAGGAATGAATTTAAGCGAATAAGATCCATCTCTCTCTAAAGAAATATCCTTAGCAAGGCCCGACAGCGCATGAACCTCACTGCCGCGCCTTGCCGAAGCAAGCAAAACCAACAGCAAAGTCTTTTTAGTCACATTAGCTAAACTAGCCGACTGAAAAGGCTCAAAAACATCAGAGGCTAGAAACCTCAAAACTAAAAACAGATCCCAAGCCGGGAGCTGCGCTTTACAATGAGCTGACTCAAGGGAGGCACCCCTGATGACGCTCGCTATAACACCATCTAAATTGATCTTGTGCCCGATCTGTCTCAGTGTTGACGATATAGCCGATCGTCTCACACGCAACGAGGACGGAGAAGCCCCCTGCCCAGCCAACCAGGACAAATGGTTCGCCACTTGCATAGATCTAGGAGCTAAAGGATCCACTCCCTTCTCCGTACACCACTTCAACCATGCCGCCCAATGTGAGGAGTAAACAGAATTTGTAGACTCCCTGTGCGCTTGTTGCACTAACTTCAAGGTTGCGTCGGAAGCCCCTGCCCGACGCAAAGAGACTCGCACAATATCCAACCGTGAAGCTGTAGAGCTTGGGGGTCTAGATGCTGAATGCCTGACCGTGGCTGTACTAGTTCGCCTCTTCTTACTGCTAGCGGAATGGGAGGCCGAACCGCCAGACGTACCAGATCTGGGTACCAATGTTGACTTGGCCAGAGAGGGGCCACCAGGACCAGCGCTGGCCTTTCCAAGTCTACTTTTCGCATTACCTTGCCCAGCAGGCAGAAAGGGGGAAAGGCGTACGCCATCAGATTCGACCAATCCAGGCTTAAGGCGTCTACCGCCCATGCCTGAGGATCCGGAAACGGAGAGACAAACAACGGGAGTCTCGATGAGAACCTCGTTGCAAACAGATCTATCGGAGGTTTGATCACGTGCGCCCACAGGCGATCCAGAGACTGGTGGGCCAGAGTCCATTCGGACTGCACCACCTTGTCTCCCCTGCTTAAGGAGTCTGCTAGAACATTCAGCGAGCCCCTCAGGTACCTCGCTGACAAGTGGATGCGATGTGTGTCGCACCAAACCAGCAACTGACATGCCCTGACGGACAACCTCTGCGAGTGAGTCCCGCCCTGCCGGTTCAAGTACGCAGCCACCGTCATGTTGTCCGTATGAACCTTGACATGACTGTCCGTCAGCAGAGGAAGAAAAGCCTGAAGCCCCAGGGCAACAGCCTCCAATTCCAGAACATTTATGTGACTCACAACCTGTTCGTCGTCCCAGAGACCTGAAGCTGTCCGATCTGCCAGATGAGCGCCCCAGCCCACCTGAGAAGCGTCCGTTACCAGATCGTGTGCCAGAACCGGAGGAACTATGGGGACCCCCTGCGACACCCAGGGAAGAAGCCATACCTCCGTGGAAAGAATGAACCACTCCCCCAACTCTATTTGGACATTCCAGTCCTGAGTTGTCTGATTCCATCGAGACCCCAAATCTGCCTGAAGAGGCCTCTTGTGCACTCTGCCCAGAGGCACCAGCGGAGCCATAGATTCCATCTGACCCAACAGGGAATGCAATTCCCGAGCCGAGGCCTGCTTCTTTCCGTAAAGTTCCCGAATCAACGCCCGAAGCTTGTCTATTCGCCTCTGAGAAGGGCGTACCAACCAAGCCACCGTATCGAACTCCATGCCTAGATACGTAAAGTTCTGGGACGGTTCCAGCTCTGATTTCCCCAGATTGACTGTGAACCCGAGACGACAAGCCAGACTGAGCACTCTCTGTGTATGAGCTCTGCACCCGCTCTGATCCTGATGTACGATCAACCAGTCGTCTAGATAAGCTCTCAGCCGAACGCCCTCTTGTCTCACAAGGGCGCACAGCTGACGCACGACCATCGTAAAGATCCAGGGGGAGAGTGAAAGGCCGAACGGCAGTGCCCGAAACTGAAACACCTTCTCCCCCCAGCAAAACCGCAGCCATTTCCTGTCTACTGGCCTCATGAGAACATGAAAATAGGCGTCTGTCAAATCGATTGACGTGACCCAGTCCCCCGGCCTCAACGCCTCCCTTACTGTGGCAGGCGTCTCCATCGAGAACCTTACAACCCGAAGAAACTTGTTTAACGTTGAAAGGTCCAGAACAGGCCTCCAAGCCCCCGATGCCTTGGGGACAACAAACAACCTGCCGTAAAACCCTGGAGATTCCTGATCGACCACCTCCTCTATAGCCTCCTTGCACAAGAGGGAGGTCACTTCCCCCTGAACGGCCTGCCAAGCCTTCGGATCCCGCGGGCCCCGAAAAAGAGGAGGTACCCTGGACAAAGGAGCCTTCTCCTCTGCCCAGAGCAGCCGGAACCCCGAACTGATTATCCCCAAAATCCACTGGCTGGACACCAAGCATGTCCAGGCAGCGAAGGCCCTGGAGGGGCCGCCCGCCACCACAACGGTGGGGGCTACGGGGACAATCGGCTCGGGAGGACATCATTGGGGGTGAGGCTTACGCCCCGACCCCCTAGAACCGCCAAACGAACCCCTCTTCTGGTAAGGCGCTCCGCGCCCCCTACCCCGAGAGGAAGAACTTTGACTCTGTGCCTTGCCTCCCCCAAAAGAGGAAGACTGAGGCTTGCCCTGAGTCTGAGGCTGTTTCTGTGGCTTTTGAAAGCCCTGATGGGCAATCCTTGCGATAGCCAAGTCTCTAGCGTCTTGTGTCTCCTTCTGGAGAGCCTCAAGAGACTCACTGCCCAAAAGAGCACCCTCCTCAAACGGAGAAGACTTCAGACTATCAATAGTCCCTTTGCCTCTGATCTTCGACCCTGCGAGAAACGCAGATCTGCGAGAATGCACCGCATGCGTGTACAGCTTGGCAGATAAACCCATCTGTTCTTGAGAAACTCTCGCCAGAGTCGCCAAAAGAACCGTCACATCTTCAGAAGACGCGTCAAACCTAAACTCAAACGGGTCGAGAGACGACGCGATCGACCGCGATAAAGATCTCTGAAGGGACTCAGAAACAGAGGCCAACTCCAAAAGAGATCTACCCGTCTCCTCCAAAGCAACCAAGGCGGCCTCAGTATAGGGGACAGCTCTGTCCCTACTGTAGCCGTCCTCTCTTAGGGAAGCCAGATCCGGCGTGATCGGAAGGGAAGCCCCCGGAAGAGAAAAAGTCTCCACCAAATTGACCTGCGGTGGACTCAACTTGAAGTTGCGAAACCCCGCAGACCTAAACAAAAGTTGACCAGACTGAGCCAACCATGGCTTAGCTGAATCAGGCGCATCCCCATGTTGTACCAACAACGGTACTGAAGGAGCCTGAGACATAGACTGAGAAGACTTCTTCAAAACCTTGGCCATATGAAAAGCCACTGACGGCGATTCAAGGAACCGAAAGTCACGCTTCTTCTCCCTCACACCACGGAAGTCTTCAAACGCTGAAGGAGGTGGTACCTCATGAGACTTAGGCTGAACCACCCCTTCCTTGAAGTACCTCGAGGCCGTTTCTGCCGCCAGAGCCACTGCATTAGCCAGCTTAAAGGGCAGTTTGACCTCCATGCTCTCCGCCACTGCGGACGCACCATCATCGGGACAGTCCTCCTGCACCTCCGTGCAATCGGGAAACCGGTCCCCCCCCTGACTGCCATAGTCAAGTAAGGAGCCGGCACGACTGTCCCCTTCCTGCCCCCCGGGCGGAAGCGAAAGCTGTACATTCTGACCATAGACTTGGGACATGGCTGACTGTACTAACACTTCCGTTCGCTCACCAAGGTTCGTACCCCGCACTGACCGACCGCCATGGCGGAATTGGCCAGCACAGGTATCGGAACTTTCACCCATATAGCCAACGGCAGGGGTTACTTCCTCTTGGCAACGCGCTGCACTTTCACCGGAGAACCCAGTTACTAATGCAGCAGACATACCTTCAGAACGACGTGCCACACCAGACGACGGAACGCTCGCCGGAACCGTAAGCCACCATCCACATCCTGCACCGCATGCACGTCAGCTCGAGTAACCGTAGCCGTAGGCGAAGGAAGCACCCTAGCCAGAGAGGCCACCCCAGCCACGCCCCCCGGAAGGGCACGCAGCTCCGCTTTCGTCGACGCTACTTCTTCAGCCAAAGACGAAATCTGTGTACTAAGGGAGAGAAGCAAAGTGGCCACGTCCGCAGACGCAAGCCCGAGATTCACAGCAACAGGAGCCGCTTTAACCGGCTTATCAACATGAACAATCTTATCTGCCGGTTTACCGGGCAAAATGGAAGCAGAGGGCATGTCAACAACATTTTCACCGTTTTTATTTGATAAAGATTCTAACACCGGAACTACAGACTGTCCCGACTGTTTAGCTTTACGAGGCGTTTTTCTAGGTGGGGTAGACTCAGCAGCTACCAGCTTAGAAGACTGCCTCTTCTTGACGCTATCCGCCATGGCCAAAACAACTCACGAAAAATTTTTCTCAAGAAAAATTTCACAAGTCAACAAGGCCACAAAACGCCCACAAAATCAAAGAAAAATCAAAACGATCTCACCTCACATAGTCGCGAAGACAAGACAACAAGAAGAAACCAAGGAGAAAGACCCCAGTCCGGAGACCAAGTATCAAGGCTGAAGAAATCAGCCGGAGCATACAGCACTGCGACCAGCTAGCTGACCGCTGGGTTTTGGAATGATGCAAATGGCGGCAAACGGAAGTCAGACAGGAAGTTAGTCTGGCATTATGGGATAGGTCACTCTTTTTTAGAGTTGCTTCCCTTGTTACCAAGGGGACGTATACAGCGTTGCTAAGCACTGAACTAGGGTTAATTGCTATATGTGAGTTGGGTAAGATATGTAATTTAATGATCTTTTACAACAGGCTGTTTTACAACTAGTGTGATCATTTGCTATTTCAGACTGCACTGATTAGCTGTGAGAAAAAGTGTGTGAATATTTGCCGTCTACTACTTACACTGTTGTAGGTGAGTTTGATGTTTCCGGAGTCCAGACTGCTGGCCCTTTTGTCACTCAGGATCACTGCACTGAAGTCTTCGTATGTGGTGGAAACTTCAATGAAGAATGATTTTTCCTGAGAAGAACAGAATTGTAACAGATTTTCTCTAGAGAGGCAGACAAATCTGTAGACCAAATAATATTTTAGCAATCCCCCCCCAACTCAAATGTTGAAATGTAGACATACCACTATTACTTGCCTGCAAGATGGAAGTCAGAAATCACTATGGTAATGTTGTCATTGTCAATACTAAAGGTTGAAGCATGGCTGTCTAAATGATACATGTTCTTTTAATTCATGGAGCCTTTCTCAGTACTGAACATTACCTTTTTCTTTTTTATCAAATAAAGTCTTATACAGCAGCGACTCGGGCTGATTCATTCTACGCTACGTCCTCATTTCTAAAGTAAAACAAACGGAAATATAATCCCAACTGTTCTCCACACCTTCAAGATTTCCTTGACGATCTTCTTCTCGTCATGGAACCTGGCCTTGAGATCTTCGACATAGAATTTGAAGAGGTCGAGTGGGGTGGAGCCTGACTGCCCCAGCATGCTGGAGAAACGCACGTCCTGCGAGACTGCTGGGTACAGGTCCATCCACAGGGACATAGAGTTCAGCTTGCCTTTGTCATGAAGCTCATCCAGCAACACCTGTTAGAGAAAATTATGTGTTTGGAAATTTTTATTTTATTTTTTTTTTTTTTAAACCCACCCGAAATTCAAGAGTACAATAAATAAATAAAATTTTAAAAGTTAGACACAGAGAAAGTTGGAGAGAGCCGAATACTATTAATGATATGTTTGTTTTGACTCTTGTAATCTTTATACAGTATTGAGAAGTCAACGCTTCACTGAGCTATGTTCTTTTTATATTGTCTCAACCACTGCAAAGTCATAGAGACTGGAGATAAAAAAAATCCCTCTGTGACCTCCCCTTTTAAAATTGGAAGGAATTTTATGTTACAAATTTTAAACACCCTCAATAAAATTCAATAATCAACTCTTCCAATTCTCATGTTATACTTCGAAGCAAATTTCTGCCACTCACCAGGAAGCTTTCTCTGTTTTTACGCTGAATGCGTTTCTGCCGCCGCCTCTCCCTCTCCTTCTCGTCATCATATTCCTGCTCCAACATGCGGATGTGCTCTTCAAAACAGATCAGTGCATCCTCTTTGTCCATGTCTGTAAATAAAATGTCAAACACTGAGCCTCAGAAGGCTGAAAAGAACAGAGGATCTTTGGAAACAACTGTCAGGGTTATGGGCTGCGGAAAAGTTGTATTCCTTTAATGATGATAGATGTTTTCTGTCCTACGGATTTTGCCTATTAAGGACAAGCACTGGCTATACACTACAAGCCCTTCAAATTGAGGCAAGCTCATTTATATACAGCTCACTAAAAATAAACATCAAAACCACGCCATTGGCATCACCGTGAATTGTAAGCTCAGATCTGTGGTGGTGAACAAGATCGAAGGAATGTACCAGCGCTAGGCTTGTTCGCATGACCAACTTCTTGTTCGTATTTGCATACGAGAATAACGGTATTTTTAACGGCACTTGAGCCAGAGCGAGGCTCATTTCCTTCCATTATCTCGTCGTGTCGTCTGCGCTGAATTTGAGTCAGTTTCGTCGAAGTTTTCTGCTTTTGTTTTTGCATCGATAAAGTACTTTAGTGCTTCAACAAGCAAGATGGAGGATGATGAGTTTGAAACTTTCTTTTGAGTTGTTTCTTGACAACAAATCGTATGCGGAATCGGAACGAATTACTGAGGAAGATCTTCGCAATGAACTGTGTATCGCGGTGAAAAAAATGACAGTTCGTCAAGTGACAGTGACGGTTACGAAACGGAATTTATGAAAGTGCAGATGGATACAAACAGTGGCTGGTCCAGTTTAGTGAAATGACAGGATCAGCAAACATTACCGATAATCTGACTGATGTTGGATACTTTCTTCCGCGTTTTTTTGCGTAGCAAATGCTCGACTTGCTTGTCGAAGAGACACTGCGTAGAAACTGACTCAAATTCAGCACAAAGCAAGCCAGTGACAAGACGTAAAAAGTTTGCGTGTTCGAAAATGGCGACCTGTGGATCTAGTGGAGATCAAAGCTTTTCTCTACTTGTTGTTGCTAACCGAACTAGTAAAAAAAATCGTCCTATGACATGCACTGGTCCACACATTTACTTAGTTAGATACCAGGATTAGGAAGTTGGATGGTCAACATGATTACCTGTTCAAATGAGTTTCACCAGGCATAGTCTGGTTATTTTCACAAAATTCCACAGACTACCCAACACAACTCCTTTTCATTGGCTCACGTAAGTGTAGCCTATGCGATGCTAACTTTTGTCTGTCTGTGCGTGCGTGCGTGCGTATGTATGTATGTCTGTGGTAGAAACTTTAACATTTGACTGAACACCGAAATACTCATTTTACCTGGTTATTATTCAAGCAACAGCTTCAAAGTATTGAAGCAATGATCAACATTTCGTCGGCACGTATGTAGTTAAAGTGTGTATCCAAAGAAAACGGGTGGTGGGGGGTTTTGGGGGGGTAAAAACACCTGACTGGTTTGTGTCGTGTGTGGTATGTAGACCAGGTCAGGGGTCAAGGTTAGGTCAGATCGCGTGAAGGATTGTGGTATAGATACAGTTATCACCGAGCTGCAGTTCGCCGATTCGGAGAAGACGATTTCACATTGTTCGGTTTCGTAGCTCCAGAAAAATATATAAAGAAGATACCAAAGGAGATTTCCTACAGGTTAATCTGCACAGCGGGTTTCCAGTGTCTGCGCGAGGAAGCGCTGTTGAAAGTGCAGTGTCGATTTGGCCATGTGGCAGTCGTGTCCCCGTAAGTAGGCTACAGACAGACAGATCTAGATCTAGTGTCTTGCACTCTTGCACCGTGTCACCTATGCTTACTGTGTGTGTGTGTATGTGTGACGGAGTGATTGAGTTTGTGCAGAGAACAGTATCTCTGGTTTGTGTTACTGTTTGTCGATTTCTTACGTGAGCCTTGAAGGCTTCGCCTCTTGTTTTTTGTTGGTATTTATTGCTAAGAAAATAAATGATGCATGCAAACAAACATATTGTAATGTTAAATATAACCCAATCACAACCACAAAGTGTCATGCTTATTAGTGCATTTTCAAAGAAGTTGTAGTGTTGAAAGTTAGTGGGTGTTATTCTTACGCTAGGTAAGCAAAATAATGTGGCTACAGGGGAAGTAATGCTGGCTGGAATCTGGAGTGCTAAAGGTTAAGAAATCTTTTGAGTGAGCAAGAAAAAGTACTTACTCTCAAGGTCGGGGTCCTCGGTGAATCGCGTGTTGTCTAGCAGCATCTGCTGGGCTTCTGACCACGTGGTGCAGTACTGTAGGTTGGGCATGCTGTCCAGGATCTCAGAGAAAACTTTGATGTTGCGCTTACGTAGCGCCTTGGCTTCTTCCTGTAGGTAAACACACAAAACAGCTGTGCAACTGAAAGCCCAATGTTGTTGTTTTTCTACAGTGGAACCCTGCTTTAAAAACCACTCGTTTTAAGACACACACACACCCCCCCCCCCAAGTAAGCCTTAACAAAATGTGTCAATGTCAAGTGACAATTGGATACTGATTCTTACCTGAAGCAGATACTTTCAGGGCCGATAGGGGGAGACTTGAATGTGTTTACGCTTCAGATTTCAACGATCCTAGAATATAAATGTTCATTTTTGGAATATTATAATTAATATGAGTGGAAAAAAGATATTCATTCCTTGCTAAATCTGGATGGACAATGTCACTACACTGACACAACATGTTCTATTTGTTAAAGTAAAAGCACCAGAGAAGTACCATCTTTGACACAGTGATGTATGCAAGGTATGCAAATGACCACAGACCTTTTCTCTCTTGGCAATCAGGTGAACAACGTCGTCAAATAAGTCACGCCTGTCTCGGTCGCTGACATTCTTCCAAACCTCAAGGTCACCAAAAATGTTATCAGCTTTCCTGGAAAGACAAAAATACAAATCAGCAATGCAAAGGCAAGTTGCAATTACCTAAGCAAACACGATTACTACCTGTATGGCACTTGCTCTTGTGTTCCAGAATACTAGCATCATTTTAAAGAGAATCATGTATTCATAGGATTGGGATACAGTGGACCTCGCCTTTTAACCTGTTTGCTGCCAGTAAATATTTGTTTACAAAGCATTACCTGTATTTACCTGAATTGACAACTGACAATGTTCTTTTGATGTATAAAAGTAATGAATACACCACACACACACATTGTTTGTTTGTTGTTCTTTGTCTTTGTTGTTTATTGAACAGTATATTGCCCGAGCAAGTTACCCAGGACATCAGCTGATGTCCTACAGGCAGTGAAAGGGTTAAAGACCTCTGATTTACCCCTTTGAAGACATTGTCTTCTTAGATTTTTCTCTTTGCTATGTATTTCAATGTACCGCCATTTTAAGATTACCTCCCGTTTAAGAACTAATTTCTCAATTTTCTGGAGGTCTCAAAACGGGGGAACCACTGTATGTATGCTCACCAGTATTTCACAGAAGAGTTCATCTTGTCATTGTGCAGCAGAAACTGTTCCAAGTCCTCCTTGGCTTGTTTCGCCCGGATTCTATTCTCCTCCTGTTGACAAAAAAACCCACACACACAATATATCTATAATCATAACCAAGAAAGGCAGAACACATATGGCAACATCAAAGAAACTAAAGAATGTGCTCTGTTTTTAACATCATTTAAAGCAGCTCCATTGCTTTGATTCTTCGATCTCATATTTACATAAACAATGTTGACCCTTAAAACCAACACATACAAAAAATGGACACAAAATTGTTGATTGTGTGGAGGGGTTGTCTTGAATTAAGGGGTATAAAAAAAAAAGATGACAGACCTTCTCCTCTTTGGCCCTCTGGGTCTTGTACTCATTGAAGGCCTGTTTCTTCTCGTTAAGGTGGCGCAGTGCCCCATAACGACCGTCGTTAATGATCAGCTTCATCGCACTCTCCCATGAAGCTGTAGATGGAACATCCTGAAATTGGAAGAAAAAGTAAGCTTCTGTACAAAAGAAGTCTCTTTGTTTATAAAAACAAAACAAAAAATCTACAAAACACAGACGTTTAAAGAAAAAAGTCTTCAAATGGAGGCAAATTTACGGACAGTATGATAAGAAAATTATCAGACCTGTGCACACTCAAAACGCTCATCAGTAGTAAAGAAACCAAATTTCAGTAGTTTTTAAAATGTTTCAGTAGTAAGCTGTAACGACAGTTCAAGACATAATTCTGCTCACAAAGCACACAAACTGAAACACTATGACGCAGTAGAATGGGAATTACTATTTATTAACAAGCCAAGGTGAAACATCAACACTGTTGTAACATTTGTTCTGAAAATGTCTTTGGTCTCGTCATTCTGACATTCATTCATCACTGGACTGTCTTGAGAATAACTGGACTTCCAGCACTGTTGTGCCGTTTTCTTCTTCTTTGGTGACAGAGCTGGTGTCTCCTCTTCACTATCTGAATCTCGCACTCTTTTTTTCTTTTCCATGTTTCACTTCAATCACAAGTTGCCACGCAGACGCTGAACTAAGTCTAAGAACAAAGACTCAATGCTGAGAACACGCGCGCTTCCGGTAAATCGGAAAACGTCTTTTCAGCGCAACGGCCAACTAATTGGTCAAAACATCTAAAAACAGACAACAAGTACACAAATATTTTTTTGGAGTAAAACATCGGAATTTCGGAATTTTAATTAAAAATCCGTAACACCGTATTCTGCATATAAAAATCGGAGAAATTACGGAGAAACCGTAGATGTGCACAGGTCTGAATTATGTTAAATAAAGCATGAGAATGAGAGTAAATCTTTTATCACTTGGCCTTTAAAAACAATGGTTCACCAAACATTCTGTCATTTTACTAAAAATATCATATTCTTTGTGGTAAATGCGCACAATTACAGCAAAGTGCGTACAATTACAGCAAAATCTGTCCAACAGTACACAATGTTTAGCTATAAAAATCATATAAAAATAAAAGGACCACTCACCTTTTCTTTCAATAAAGTTTTGAAAGCCTCGATAGCCTCTTTCTTGTTTTTAAAATGGTACTCTTTCTTTGGAGGCGGTGTCTCTTCATCACTTTCAGGACTGAAAAAAACACAACAACCATGATTTTTGTTACACTCAACAGTTACATGTGATAGCATTTTGAAAATAGGGAGATAAGTTGCACAAAACACTTCCAAGTTGGTGCTAAATATGTTTGCATGTGAAAACTTACTGATTTTGTTACACTTTGTTCTGCGTCATTGGACAGTATTTAGGAAATAGGAACGTAAGCCTTGCTACACACTTTTTGAGCTAGGTGTTAAAAACTTTGGCAGGTGAACATTTACAAATGTTTACATTTTGAGGTTTTTGGACTTGCTTCCTGTGAAGAGTGGGAATTTGTTGCTGAATGAATGTTGCACATTGACAGGTGTCACTCACCAAAATTAATTCATACAAAAATGACCACTTTGCATACAGAGCAGCAAGGCGGTTGATTTTTGGTGTGTCTCCAAATAGAACAATCCTGTTACCCCCCGTGAAAGCCTGATCAGATCTGGGGTGGTGTGCATGATGGCTGACAAGGAAGGACAGAACCTTTAAGCAATACTAACCTTTTACTTTTAGAACGATCCTTGGTCGGTGCCCTTGCAGAAGCGTTTGTGGTGGGAGGTAGTGATGGCATGGCGGGGTTGTGAGCAGCAGAGGGGGGAGGGGGGAGGGAGATGGAGGCCAGGGTAGCTTCCATGGCTGCCTGGATGGCAGATGATGGAGTGGAAGACTGATTGCCTGGCACTGGAATGGAGGATGCACCTTCCTCAGCCCTGAAAACAAAACGGATAAGACTTTTTGACAAAACTGCATGAAAAATGTTCTCCTCTCCAGTATGAAAAAGGTGATTATACAGATCCTAAAAAAAGTTTAACAAGAAGGGCAAAGCCCATACGACTCACATGCTTGACCTTGACATGACCTTGACCTTCAGGGTCAAGGTCAAATAACTAAACCTAGCAATGACATCATACACTAAGAACTGCTTTACACATTTTTCCTACCAAAATACATGTGAACTTTACCCAAGGTCAAGGTCATCCAAGGTCATGCAACACAAAGCTGTTAATTCAAGACATAGGAAGTACAATGGTGCTTATTGGCTCTTTCTACCATGAGATATGGTCACTTTTAGTGGTTCACTACCTTATTTTGGTCACATTTCATAAGGGTCAAAGTGACCTTGACCTTGATCATATGTGACCAAATGTGTCTCATGATGAAAGCATAACATGTGCCCCACATAATTTTTAAGTTTGAAACAGTTATCTTCCATAGTTCAGGGTCAAGGTCACTTCAAAATATGTATACAATCCAACTTTGAAGAGCTCCTGTGACCTTGACCTTGAAGCAAGGTAAACCAAACTGGTATCAAAAGATGGGGCTTACTTTGCCCTATATATCATATATAGGTGAGGTATTGAATCTCAAAAACTTCAGAGAAAATGGGAAAAACGTGAAAAATAGCTGTTTTTTAGACAACATTTATGGCTCCTGCGACCTTGACCTTGAAGCAAGGTCAAGATGCTATGTATGTTTTTTGGGGCCTTGTCATCATACACCATCTTGCCAAATTTGGTACTGATAGACTGAATAGTGTCCAAGAAATATCCAACGTTAAAGTTTTCCGGCCGGACGGCCGGACGGACGGACGGACGACTCGGGTGAGTACATAGACTGACTTTTGCTTCGCATGTGAGTAAAAAAATCATAAGCAGATTCTCGCAAAAACTATATTTGAACAATAGTTTTTTTTGTATCCTTCTTCTTCTTCAGTGTTCAATGATCGTTGTGTTTTTGTATCCAAAATTTACAAGCTTTTTGAAGTAACATGCACACACCTGGGTAGTGCCAATTTTGTCGCTACTAGCTTCCACTGGGAGGAAGCAAACCTCAACTTGCGAGCAATGGGTAAAAAAGTATAAAAATGAAAAAGAAATCCCATCCCCTCCTCTCCCCACTATTTATTTTTAAAATAAGACCCAAACGTCTGTGTGTTTTACTGACTGTTTTGTTATTTTATCCTCCAACTCCTCCAGTTCTTTGGGCTTGGTCCAGCAGCTCTCCTTGGTCTGTGAGTTGTGGTAGTACACCTTGCCCGAGTCAGACTTGTACTCCTTCCAAGGGCACTGAGATAGCAGTCTCTGCAAATGCAAAGCCAAAATTAGACATTTATTCTATTCAATGTACCCAGCCTGAACACTGTTCATTGTGGGCGCAGTACAGTACATTACCAAAGTAGCAGACTGCAGGAAAGCAGAAGTCAAGTCTGGTCAACCAAAAAATCGCCTATAGAACAATCATTTCAACAGAAGACACCCCCCCCCCCCCCCTCTCTCTCTCTCTCTCTCACACTTGGCCATGCACACTAAAAAAAAAAAAAAGAATCATTCTATCAAGATCTACAATTTCCTGAAGTTTAAAGCACTTTGGAAACAATATTAATCCAAAATTTTAATAATAAATTTTCATTTAATTAATATACTTACCCAACTCACATATAGCAATTAACTCTAGTTCAGTGCTGGTAACGCTGTACGCGTTCCCCTTGGTAACAAGGGAGACCACCCTAAAAAAGAGTGATCCATCCCATAATATCAGACCGATGTCCGGTCCAACATCCGTATGCGTGCGCATACGCCGCCATTTGCATCATTCGAACGAAGCCCAACTCACTACTTTTTTAGAACCCAATACCACCACAGCGGGGAGGCGGGAGGGTTTAAACGATGTGAGTTGGGTAAGTATATTAATTAAATGAAAATTTATTATTAAAATTTTGGATTAAATTACATATTATTACCCAACTCACATATAGCAGATTGCTACTATAGGTGGCGGGTATATAGCGAAATTATGATATTAGAACCTGCCCTGCGACTACCATAACAGGTAACGCGGAACTGCCGTCCTGAATCAAGACGTCTCTGAGGTGGAAGTTAATAAAAACCTCCTCAGACCGCCAGTAAGCCGACTCCAGTACTTCAGCCAAAAAAAGGCCCGACCGGAGGACTGCCAAAGAGGAGGCCCATGCCCTTGCCTCAAACGTTCTAGCTATAGAGAAAGGCAAAACTGCCCTAACATCTCCAGACTGTGTTAATCAACAGGTAAACACCTGTCTGATCAACATGGAGACTCACTTGGTTAAAGTCCCTATCGCAATATCCTTACACCTGGTGTGATAAGTGATATCATAAAAGCTTCTGACTTTCTGACCAATTGCCGAGTCCGTGACAGGTACCTTCTGAGCGTCCTCACAAGACAAATAACCACATCGAGCTCCCCAGGAGCAAGAAACCAGTGTAGCAGTCCATCTAGGTAAGGTTGACTACAAAACGTCATACCTCTACCCGAGTAGATAGACCTTCTTCCCTCCATAATACAGTGTTTAACGTCGTTTTCAACCGTTCAAGGTTAAAACACGACGGAGATGAAAGATAAGTCAAATGCCCTTTGATTCAATGATCAAACAAGAACCGTGAAAGACAGAAAAATCCTCGAAACTCGAGATGTTAGACTGGCTAACCGTGACTCTAAAGGAACCACACCCATGCTTCAAGAATTGAAAGTGCAATTGGAAGCTGGTTGCCCCCATTACCACTTAAATGTCGAGGTTAAAACACGACCGAGATGAAAGATAAGGAAAGTGACCTTTGATTCACTGATCTAACAAGATCCGTGCGAGTCAGAAAAATCTTCGAACCTCGAAAAGTTTAATTGGCTAAACGTGACTCTAAAGGAGCCAAACTCTTGTTTCATGAATTGAAAATGCAAATCGAAGCTGGATTTCCCCATTTTCCGCTCAAATGCCAGAAAATATCAAAGAAACCCAACAAGTCAAAGATCAGTCTTTCTAAAAGAGCTGTCTTTATTCAAAATAGCCAGAAAGCACGCTTACTCCCACTTCTCACAGAAGCTACTAGAGTAAGCTTGGCCGTTTTCCGTGAAAAATCGCCAGGCTAGCCTTGAAAACAGGGTAAAGCCAAGCTGCACCAAGCCGTAACAACGTGCCGAAAACTCATAAAGTCTTAAATAAGACATGGGAGACAAAACGGAAACCCAAAAAGAAAGGTGGATAGCCACCTGCAAAAAAACAGAAAGAAGAGGAGTTCTTTCCGTAAGAAAAAAGCACTTAGAACCACGCCAGTCTAAGTGGCAAGTGAACAAAACCAAAAACCCTATAGAGACTCTGAACCAAATCCAGAGTCGAGGCGGAAGCCCCTGAGCATCTCAAGGATACTCCTACAGTAGACATCCGTGTAAAACGAATGTGAGAAAGCAAAGATGCCTTCTTGCCAGCCTTAAGAGGTCTGGGAACCAAGATTGCAAAGACCCGTCTGTGAGACCAAAAGGTCGCCGAACAGATCTAAGAAAGAGCCCTGTGAAAGCGAGGGTGTCGAGCCAAAGCTAAAATAGAAAACAGCCAGCCTGAAGCTTTTCGTTTAGAAACAAAAAACCGCCAAGGCCTGCCTAACGCTTTCCCTTTTACCGTGAGCTTTTCTAAGTAGGAAAAACCCCACGTGCATAGAAGCGGACTCAAAGAGAGAACTTTCAAACGAGAAAGAGATTAAAGTCTCGCCAAAAGAACAAAACTTTAAAGGCAGAGGCTTACTCTAGGTAAAAGACGGCAAAGCAACATCCTTTGTATCTGCGTCCTGTCGGACCACAAAGATAGCCAATCAGAACGTAACCGCCCAGGCGAGAGAAAAAAGCAAGTTCGAAAGAGCCCATCATACAGAAAAGATGCGACATTCTATCCGAGCTAGGAGATCTTGAACTCACAGACAGTATCTCCTTGCTATCAAACTCCAGATGGATGTTTGCCAAACCCGAGGGCGGTTCCGTAGAACGCAAAAAGAGAACCTAAGTTCTTAAGCCTGGAGTTAACCGAATCCTACAGAAAGCGCTCCGTGAGTGACACGCCACTTGAGCGTACGACACAAGCTAAAGCACCCTCGCCGCAGGTATAAAGTTGAGTGTTGTCCACCAAGGAAGTGGTGACAAAGAAGACTCGCTTGTGAAAACTTCCACAAGCACAAAAGGACCCAGACAGAGGCTCTAAGGGCTTGACACCCAAAGATTCTCCTCAGAAAGCTCAAAACCACTACGAACTGCCGCGAACAGCGACACAAGTGAAGTAAGAGCCTCCCCATTTCCTCCTCGTGATCAAAAGCATCAACACGATCATCGAAATGATGAGAACCAGTCACCCATCCCGATAAGGCGAAACTTGCCAAAATCGGAAAAATTTTGAAAAATTTACAAACACCGGAACTTCATGACCAGGTCTCCATCCACCTGTCCCATGCCAGCTAGAAGACTGGAAGAGGAAGTGGATACAGCCTGTATAACAGCAAAGGACCCGCAAAAACGGAACCGGAAGCCAAAAGCTGAAAAGTGCCGACCGCCAACACCACAGTGTTAACGGTAGAAGGCCGCTATCCCATCCTGTAACCGGAAGACGCAGCCGCAAAAGCGGAAGCGAAACCGGCCGTGGATTAGTAAACATGCGAACCAACCGGTTGCATAGAAGCACACCGGACGATTCCATTCAACCTCAAACCATTTCAGCTGCGAGCGCCACCGCCCTTGCTAACTTGAAACGGAACCTGAATTCAGTGCTAATCGTTAAAGCGGAAGCACCTTCATCTGAACAGCCGTCAAGCACAACCGTGCAATCCGGAAGCTGCCTTCCTGTTTGACTTAAAATATCCAACAAGGAACCAGCCTTACTGCTCACTTCCTGCCCCCCCGGGAGGAAGCGGAAGTCAAAACTACAAGCCATATGCCATCTTCAGGGCAATGAACGACAATTCCCGGTCGCGGAAGTGAACATACTGTTCCTCCGAACTCCGGAAGCCGTCGAACAAAGATAGGGGCGGATGAAGTGAAAAAATCTTCAGCCACCCCTTCCTGACAAGTCCTAAATGCCGTCTTCCACTGCCCACGTCACTGCGCTGGACAACTTGAACGGCAAGTTAAGCTGAGTGTCATCCACCACCGTGGACACCTCTCCAAACATCACCTTCCTACTCGGTGACAAAGTCAGGAAGGTGACCCCCAGAGAGACTCGCATGGCCAATCCAAGAATCACCCAGCCCAACAACTTCCTGCCCCCAGGGCGGAAGCTTACGTTGCCCAGCCCGAAAATGCGTGCTACATTCCCCGGGCGAACGTACACCACTTTCACCGGAGAACCCGGCCACACGCGGCCATTTGCCAACTCCAGGGCAATGGACAACGATCTCCGGAAGTTGAAGAGAACATCCTGTTCCTCCGAACTTCCAGAAAACGGAACCGGAAAGAGGTGGAGTCAGTTACGCCCTGCTCTCAACCACCCCTTCCGGTCAAAACTTAAATGCCGTTTTCCGCCGACCACGTCACTGCGCTGGACAACTTGAACGGCGAGTTAAGCTGGGTGTCGTCCATCCCATGGACGCACCCTCGTTAACCTTCATGCTCGCCATCGTAGTCAGGTAGGTGACCCCAGAATGACACCCATGGTCAGCCCCAGAGTCACCAATAACTTAAATGCCATTTTCGTTAGCCCACGTCACTGCGCTGGACAACTAGAACGGCAAGCAAGCTGGGTGTCGCCCACCGCCATGGACGCACCCTGGTTAGCCTTCCTGCTCGCCATCGTAGTCAGGTAGGCCACCGAGGCCTATTCAGTCACACCGTCCTGCTGGAAACCAGACGCAGGAGGTTGACCTACAGACGGACACCCGCGGTCTGTCTCTCAAGGCATCCCCGTCATCCGCCCTACCCTCCGACTCGAGATCAAGCTCAGAGACAGGAGGTAGAACATCAGACAATTTATCGTCGGCAGAACCGACCATTTCCTGCCCCCTGGGCGGAAGAGGACTAAAACGGTCCCCGATATTCTCGTCAAGAGACCTAAGGATACGTTCGTCCTTTCGCTGCTCATAAGAACTCTCACGGCATCCAACGCACGAGAGAGCCCCCTGAGCTCGCACACCGCTTTCGCTAGAGAACCTAGCTACACGCGGTGTAAACATACCTTGAACTGGTGTCGACACAATCAGCAGAGACACCAAGAGGGTACCCCATCCTGAGAAGCATGGACATCCGCCCTAGTCACGGTCGCCGAGGGCTTAGCGGAAGTCGAAGTGGGAGCCGCAGGAGACTGCCGGATCTTGGCTAAAGAAAAAACATCAGAAACACCCGCCGGAAGAGAACGCAACTCCTCCCGAGTGGAAGATAAATCCGACGCTAACGTCGAAACCTGAGCGCTCAGCGTCAACAATAAAGATACAACATCAGCTGGTGCTAACCCAGGACCACCAGGTGAAACAGAAGCAGTAGATGCTACACCAGAAAAACTACTCTTGTCAGAAAGTACACAAGTCTACCCGGAAGTTGCTTGAACGTCTGCTAACATGGGAGACTTAACGGAAGTTGCCTCAGACGATAAAGACGCGGACTTACCCGCGCCCTTATCCCTCCTCGAGCTTCTCTAAGGAGGCGTAACGTCAGGTACCTGCCTCGAACTAGGCTTCCGTTCCGCGCTAACAACGAGCGCAGCCTCCGCCAAAGCAAACAACTCATGAAAAATTTCACAGAAACAATTTCAGAAAAATTTCACAAGGTTAGTATAAACGAGCGACGAAAACGTCGCTAAAGTTACAACAAAACCGAAAAGATCTCACCACACAGCATAGGTACAGGTGTAAAGTTAGGCGGCGACCAAGGGGAGAAGCCAAAGCCAAAGACTCTGGCGAAAAGCTGAAGACAGCAGGAGCGTACGTCAGGAGCGTCCAGTCCAGTTGAACCGCTGAGAGAGAATGATGCAAATGGCGGCGTATGCGCACGCATACGGATGTTGGACCGGACATCGGTCTGATATTATGGGATGGATCACTCTTTTTTAGGGTGGTCTCCCTTGTTACCAAGGGGAACGCGTACAGCGTTACCAGCACTGAACTAGAGTTAATTGCTATATGTGAGTTGGGTAATAATATGTAATTTAATTAATGCTTATGAAATAATGATCACAATTAGCTACACAGATCAAGCAAGCTGGTGTGACAGATACACAGTGTCAGAGTCCAACTCTTTCACAAAAGCTGAGAAATGTAAATACCTCTGTTTGTGACTTCAGTTCATCAGGTTTTTCCCAGCTCGACTTCTTTGTCACACCGTTGTAATAGTATGTCCGTCCGTCTGGAGCCTTGTACTCCCCCCAAGGACTCTGAAAGCAAAAGGCATTATTGTATGTGAAGGAGCTCAATACTAGGCCAAAAATAAGGACATGAGTTCCAAAAATTAAACTTGTTTAAAATTCAGGAGAATTTGACTCCTGTACAAGTGTAGACTGAAAGTAAAAAGTAATTTTTCTCAAACAGTTGTTAGATGCGGCAGAGCAAAATTGGGATGTCTGAAATTGTGACGTAGGTTACATGGTGTTTTTACTCCCAAATATATATGTATTACTCAAGTGTTGCAGTCCTTACATAATGGACATTGTAACTTACGCCACAACATCCACTTGATTATTTGAATGGTTTTATGTGAAAATACTGGACAGGAAATACAAAACCTACCAGGTTTGATTGCAATTGACAGGTTTTTGTGTCAAGGATTACAACATAACTGCTCTATAGTTTGACTGCTGGCTGCGACAAATTTTTTTTAAATGTTTCTTCTTCTCTTTCAGGTAACACATTCACCGGTTACAATACACCTAGCGCAATCACTGTGCAGGGAAGGGAGCAGATTTGAAAAATCACAATTTTAAACAGCACTTGAAAGTATGGATACACTTGTCACAAATTCAAACCTGTTCTTACCTTGCCTTCCTGTCCTGCTGGTCCACCTGGACCTCCAGGTCCCATATCTCCACCTGCTGTCCATCATTCAATCAATCAATCAATCAATCAGTTGCAAGGTTTAATAATCAATTTCTATTGTGCACTTTACGCATTAGCCACACTCAAACAAAGCAAAGAAACATGTATTCACAATTAAAAAAAAAGTAAGTTTTGCAAAATTCAAAATCATAATGTCCATAACACAAACACACACAGTACTACCACCACTCATACCTGAAATGAAATGATTATTAGAATCTCAAAAACAAAGTCTTAACCAAACATCCTGTATTACGTTGATAACAGCAATAAATAAACTCGGCAAAAAGACAACATGCAACATTTTTTGTACCCCAAGTAAAAAAATGTATACCTGTGTTATTTTATTCAAACTTTTCATGCAGTAAAGTAAAAGGCATTTGAATTGGCTATCTATAACACTCTTCCGATGTAAGATTTCTTTCACAGAGGTCAGGTGATTTCTGCTCAAGTGGGGTTACCCCCAAAATCAAGCCAACAAAAAATTTTTTTTTAAATGACAAACAGTTTGATAACTTTTACAGGAAGAAAGTCCTATCAATTATCAAGAAACATTTTCCCTATTTTAGTGTGCATAGTTTTTCAATGTCAAGACTATTGAGTATGACACACTAACAAACTGACCTGGGAACATTGGAGGAGGAAAGCCCATGGGAGGAGGCATGCCTGGTGGAAACACAGGGGGTGGCATGCCTGGTGGTCCATTATAACCTGCAATTCAATGAGCAGAACTACATCAACTTTACTCTTCACAGCCTAGGGGATGGGTCTGGCGGTTCAAAAGAGAAAGCTTACTGGGTCGTGTCCCCTGCCTGAGAAAGTTCTACATTTGGATGTAAACAACCAGCTATTTCATGTCTTTTACGTTGACAGAAAAGGCGTATTTACATAGATCCATGTATAAATTTCCATTCCTGAAGCCTACGTTGAAACAACAGTCACAAGCCAGTGCCGTCAAACAAACAAAAATTAGTGGAACAGAGATTAGTTTTAACAAATGAAAGTTACCTACGTATTCATTGCACCATAGCTCATAACAGTAGCATTGCCACATCCCCCAGCGTCAACTGAGGACACAGTGAAAAGGCACTTTTTGTTCACTTTGAGTGAAAAATAATTGGCATAATTGATGTTTGTGAGTCACAAATTATGTATCAAATGAAAAAGGAATGAATAAAGAAATGATTCAAAAACAAAGTTTACTGTATGAAATTAATAAAAGATGTGTTTTGGAATATTTTGAGTGTGAAAGTGCGTGTTCGTCTTCACTGCCTCTCGCGGCCATTTTCGCGTCACTCTTTGCAGACGACCAGTTCATTTCAAACTGCTGGGAGTACCGTAATTTTCATTGGAGGGCTGTGATATTTTGCAACCAATCAGAGAAAGCTTTACATCTTTCCCATACAGAAAACCGCGACCCACCGGAAGCTACATCTCCGTCAGCATGACGGTGAATATTACTCGTGTGAGTTTCACTAAAATTTGGTCTGAAAACTTCCATCGGCATACACGGTTCAAATGCAGTTTATAAAACATTAACTTCTGTTTCATTTAAGCCAAAAATCAAAAGAATCGAGCGAGAAATGACTTATTCCCAACGATTATGCTGCGCAAAACTGGACCCGAAAAATGCGAAACTCGGCCGATCAAAAGCCTGAAGAGGTTGCGATCTCGGCTCGCTCAAAGCAAAGTGATTTCGAACTAAAATGTTCATATCTCGCGAACTACTGCACCGATTTAAATAAAACAAATTGCTATGTGCTCAGAATTTTGATCTCTTTAAAATGGTGTGTTTCTTGTCATTCAACCATTAATTTCAAAATTTCATGTTATTGCCACAGCTATCAGTCTATGTCCCATGTATTTAGCTACTAGCTTTGTCCTCAAATGACGCCCAACATTTCTCAACTAAAATGACCATATCTCGAGAACTACTGCACCGATTTAAATAAAACAAATTGCTATGTGCTCAGAATTTTGATCTCTTTAAAATGGTGTGTTTCTTGTCATTCAACCATTAATATCAAAATTTCATGTGTCATTGCTCATAACAGTATTCTTCTGGCTGAGATTCATTATTGATTGAGGAAACATTTCTTCTGTGCATGACTGTTTGTGTTCAACTGAATGAAGAGAAAGAAACTGAGTCTGTTAGCGTTCCAGATCATTAAATATACAATCCCACATTTTTTTTTTACATCCACGAGAACAGACAGATCATACATATCCTTACGTAACATATTACTCAAAATACCTAAAAATGCATTTGTTCTTGAATTGAGTCTATGCATCCAGAATCCTGATCAAATTTAGCTATAGCACATCACTTAAACAAATCAATGAACAGATCACAGTCCACACACATCACTTAAAATGTCGACAAGTGATCCTGATTTTCCATTAATAAAAAAACTACCTTGCATTGGCGGTCCCATGGGGGGCATAAATCCTGGAGGGGGCCCGCCAGGGGGTGGCATCTGCAACAGTAACATTAAATGTGTGCTGGACAAAAGCAAAGCCAAAGGTGACAAAGTTACAACAGTAATGAATTGACAACTATCAGTATCACTAGTATCAGTATCACAAATACATGCATATTCTGTCACCACATTTATCACATTCGCAGTGAAACAAAGTGACACACATGCATACATCATTACATGTGGATTTAAACAAATTTAGTATTAAACTCTCTCTCTCTCACACACACACAGTGGAAGCCCCCTTTTAAGACCGCCCAATTTAAGACTTCCTCCTTTTTAAGGGGAGGTGGGCCAGTGCACTACCTTTTTTTTTATTTTGAATGTTTTATTGTGTCTAAATGTTATTTTATGAAAGAAATGAACAAATGATGACAAACAATAGTCATGTTTTGTATTTTCGGTTGCTGGTTTTTGTTTTACGCGACAAAAACAGTCAAAATACAGACAAAAGTGGAGTACAGGAGATACACGGATTTTCATCAGATGTGATTGTCACACTTCTAATTATTGTTTTATTTTATCCTTCTGGGTATGCTCTAGGGGATTACGAAGCAGATCTTGTTTATTATATTTATATTTGGAGTTAGGAACACTTCTTTGTTACAACTGTCAAACTTTAGGGTAACGCTTGCGAAATTATTTTTTGAAATAATCTGGATATGACTATAATAAAATTTCAGCAAAATCCCTTCGTAATCCCCTAGAATGTTATATTCTGCACAAACTACAAAAGAAAATATTGCTCTAGCTAAATTACAGCCAGAGAAATCGCGTAACTCAAGACGTAACCGTAGGCAAAATGGCTGAACTGAGAAAAACGACATTGAAGATTGAACACCACAGAAACACTATAGAAACAGACATACAAGGACAAAACTGTGTTATGAATGAACAGCTTAGTTTATTTGAATTGCAAACTACTTAGCCTTTAGCACGCCAGCAGCGAATTTATGCGTCCATCCCTTCTTTCCCTCTGTCAACCAGCATGGGGATACTGCCCCAGCGCTAAACGTGTATCAATGACCCGATTCTCGTTTGTATTTGCATGCGAATAACGGTATTTTTAACGGTAACTTACTTGAGCCAGAACGAGGCTTCTTTCCTTCCGTTATCTCGTCGTGTCTTATGCGCTGAATTTGTTGGTCGAAGTTTTCTGCTTTTGTTTTTACATCGATACAGTACTTTAGTGCTTCGACAAGCAAGATGGAGGATGATGAGTTTGAAACTTTTGTTTGAGTTGTTTTTTGACAACAAATCGTACGTGGAATCTGAACGATTTACTGAGGAAGCTCTTCGCAATGAACTGTGTATCGCGGTGAAGAAAATGACACAGTGACAGTGACGGAATTTACGAAAGTGCAGATTGATACAAACAGTTGCTGATCCAGTTTCGTTCGTGAAATGGCAGACCCAGCAAACATTACCGATAATCTGACTGATGTTGGATACTTTCTTCTGTTTTTGTTTTTTTGCGTAGCAAATGCTCGACTTGCTTGTCGCTCAGAAACTGACTCAAATTCAGCGCAAAGCAAGCCAGTTGCAAGACGTAAAAAGTCTGCGCCATGCATGGCGTGTTCGGAAATGGCGACCTGTGGATCTGCGGGGAGATCAAAGCTTTCCTCTGTATCGGAAACACCGGCAGAATCCAAACTTTGGCCTAGTACCAGCGGAAATACTTGTTGTTGCTAACCGAACTAATAAAGACATTGTCCTCTTTCTTATTTCGAACCATTGTTATCGTATCAAAGGTTGTTTCTCAAAGAAAAATTCGCTTTTGGTTGTCACCGATCGTTTGATGTGTAACCAGGATGTTGTAAAGGCGGAGATCCTGAACGAACAGTTCCAGAGGGCGTTCACCACCGAGGACACATCTCGCATCCCCAGTATGGGCGACAGCCCTTTCCCGGCGATGGATGATATCCACATTGACGAAGGTGGTGTCCGCAAGCTCCTGAGGAACCTGAAGACGGACAAGGCAACTGGACCAGACTCCATCCCAGCCTTCATCTTGAAGATGTCTGCTGACCAACTGGCGCCCATCCTTGTTCGACTGTTCCAGCTCTCGTTGGATACTGGGGAGGTCCCGCTTGACTGGCGCCAGGCCTGGGTGGTGCCTATCTTCAAGAAAGGGGAACGACACCTTGCAGCCAACTACCGCCCTGTCTCGCTCATCTCCATCACCTGCAAGATACTCGAGCACGTGGTGCACAGCTCCATCATGAAGCACTTTGACCACCATGCCATCCTTACCAACTGTCAACATGGCTTTCGGTGTAAACGCTCATGCGAAACCCAGCTCATCGTCACAGTCCATGAAATTGCCCGGCAGCTAGCAGAGGGAGCCCAGGTCGACGCCATCCTGTTGGACTTCTCCAAAGCCTTCGACAAGGTGCCCCACGCCCGCCTGCTCACGAAACTGGCTTACTACGGAGTGAGAAACGACACCCTCAAGTGGATCTCTGCCTTCCTCAGTCAGCGTCAACAGCAGGTGGCCTTGGAGGGCGTCCTATCGTCCCCAGTCGGAGTGCAGTCCGGAGTTCCGCAGGGGACCGTCCTGGGTCCTCTCCTGTTTTTAGCCTTCATCAACGACCTCCCTGAATCCGTTCAGTTCAGCAGCGTCAAACTCTTTGCAGACGACTCCCTACTCTTCAAACGTATATCCTCTCCAGCGGACAGTCTGCAGCTCCAACAGGACCTATCCAGCCTCGAACAGTGGGAATCAACATGGCAGATGGAGTTCAACCCCAGCAAGTGCACCGTCATCCGCATTGCCCCGAACAAGAAGAAGCCCATCCTGCCAACTTCCTACAGCCTCCATGGACAGACTCTGGAAACAACACCATCCAGCAAGTACCTAGGGGTCTTAATCTCCGATGACCTGTCCTGGAGCAGCCATGTGCAAGCGACTGTCAAAAAGGGCAACAGAACTGTGGGCTTCTTGCGGCGGAACTTCCGGGAGTGCACCACCACCGTCAGAGCTGCTACGTACAAGGCCATGGTCAGACCGGTCCTTGACTACGCCTCGCCAGTCTGGGACCCGATCTCTCAGAAAGACGTCACGGAGCTTGAAAAAGTCCAACGCAGAGCAGCCCGTTACGTCCACAACAACTACAGCGATCGGACCCCAGGCTGTGTGACCAGCATGCTGAAGACCCTCCAATGGGAACCACTCGCCGACAGAAGACTCGCCAACCGCCTCACTATGCTCTACAAGATCAACAACGGCATAGTCGACATCAACAAGGCCGAGTTCTACACCTCTGGCGACAGCCGCACCAGAGGAGCCCAGAGGCTGTTCCAGGAGAGGGCATCCCATCCTGTTCTCTTCAACTCCTTTTTCCCCCGAACACTGCGTCAGTGGAACAAGCTCGACCCTAAGACCACAGTTGCTCCTTCACTGGAGTCCTTCCAAACTGGTCTGGGTCGTACCCACGGACTTGCCTCGCTGACACAGTAACCCTGCAGCTCTTCGTGTAAATAGTTTTATACTTTTAACCATCTTCTCGGAGTTATTGGGTCACCCACCACCAGTAACCAATTACTCAGTACTCCGCCGCTGGACTACAGACGTTCGGATGAACCCAGTCCATACCAAGAAAGAAGAAGAAGAAGAAACCGAGTGAACTTCGGGTGTTCCCGTCATGGCCGAGAGTCTCTTCGGTAGTTTCCGTATGCAAAATTCGTAAGCTGAGCATGCGCACTCACAAAGTAAACTGGTTCCCGATTTCGGTTTATGAAACGAACCAATGGATGTCGAGTACCTTCCAAATAAGGACATTTCCGTTCGATTCCGTTCGATTACGATTGCTGCTTTTGCAACGGACTAGTGGCTGAGCGAATGGAACATTCATCAAAACAATGATGTCATGTTATAGGTCAAGAGCTGCTGCGCAGTTTTGTATGTCGTGAATGCACTGTTTTGCTGAGGACAAAGCCGTAACTAGCCTTTGAAATGAGACATTTTTTGGCGGGGGAATATCGACTACAGAAGACAATCAATGCCACACATGTTCACATTTTGTCTTTATTGACAGATAAATAGGACACTTTTGACAAAAACACTGACACACATGGATGATAGGTATGTTATGGAAACATAATCTGCCAAAATACCCAAAACAGTGTTTTGAACGATTTGGTCAATTTTGCACTGGCCCACCTGCCCTTAAGACCTTTTTCAGATTTTATGTTCATACTCATAGCCTTTGTAAATTTACCCCCATTTGAAGACCCGATTTTCTCAGATGTTTGGAGATTTTAAAAGGGAGGTTCTACTGTATAGATATGGGACTGGGTGGCCGAGTGGTAACGCACTTGCTCTCGGAATCGAGAGGTTGCGTGGTCGACCCTGGGCCAGGCCGCTATTTTCTCCCCCCTTTCCTAACCTAGGTGGTGGGTTCAAGTGCTAGTCTTTTGGATGAGACGAAAAACCGAGGTCCTTTCGTGTACACTACATTGGGGTGTGCACGTTAAAGATCCCACGATTGACAAAAGGGTCTTTCCTGGCAAAATTGTATAGGCGTAGATAAAAATGTCCACCAAAATACCTGTGTGACCTGGAATAATAGGCCGTGAAAGGTGGATGCAGCGCCTAAAGGCAGTCGATCAACTGGCCGATGTGAATGCGTGATATATTGTGTAAAAAATTCCATCTCACACGGCATTAATAGGTAACATGCGCCTTGAGTCGCCTTGTGTGGTGAGATACGTGCGCGATATAAATCCTCGTAAATAAATAAATAAAATAAATAAAAATAAAAATAGATATGTGGTGGACAAAAGCCAACCAGAATGTCACCTAACAAATAAAGAGCAGATGGCTTTTACTAGTTTTAGCATTACTCACACACACATACACACACAACTACAAGATTATCTCTCTTTCATACAATGCAAAAAAAGGAAATAAGATAGATCTATGAGATCACACATACCCCGTACGGAGGTGGTATCATGCCAGGTTGTCCTCCACTTCCTGGATTTTGATTCTATAACAGAAATGAATAGAAAAATACATTAGCAGATTGAAATATATACATTAGGTTTACACAGGTCAGAACCAGCAGACAACAGTTACACTTACACTGGAAAGAGTGGTTAGAATTTGATTGTGATCCACAGAATTACACATTATCATTATGCATCGAAATATGTTCAGTGCTTCAAAAACCAAAAATTATGCAAGAATGGGTACCAAAGAATGACAGTAAATAAACTAGGCTTAGCCCGATCAGAAATGATGAACATCTCTCAGTATCACTGGCTCTGCTGTGACAAAAGAACGTTTGAGCGACAACAATCAAAAAGATGCCGCAAGAAAATTAACAATGGATACACCATACTCACAATAGAGGACTAAAGGCGTTAAAACTCAGAATAAAACCTTTCAACTGATACTCTCCCATGACACACAAAGGAATAATACGAAACATGTCCCCAATTTCTTTTGAAACGTTGAAAACACGCGTCTGAACTCACCGACATTTTTCCGGATGTGGCAAAAAAAGCGACCGAGTGACCTCCCTTCCAAAAGCTTGTTACACAGGCACTTGAAAGCACCTGTTTTACAGATTTACGATTTGTATTGTGTCATTCTGGCTTAGGCTGCAAGACTAGTCTTTTCAAAGATAGTTTGAAATAAAGACTAATAATCGGTTACTGGTCTGGGACAGCAGTTCAAATAGCTTAAGGTCGCGAGAGGTCGGGAGGAGATGTCAACTGAGGACGGAGGCCGAGGTGGGGCCGGTGCCGTGACGTTTTCATCTTTCGCCGTATTGATACTGATTTCGCTTCTCGGCCTCGTTGATCTACTACATTTTACCACCAATTT
The DNA here is from genome assembly GCF_037325665.1 of Littorina saxatilis. Taxonomy (NCBI): domain Eukaryota; kingdom Metazoa; phylum Mollusca; class Gastropoda; order Littorinimorpha; family Littorinidae; genus Littorina; species Littorina saxatilis. The sequence continues at coordinate 26,272,858 of NC_090256.1, forward strand.
TCTTCACATGCAAGAAACTGACATGCTTTTTGTCCATAAATAATTTCACTTCTTAATTTTACCAGGAAACAACATTTCAGTCTTGAGTATATGTCGAGGGGGAAATATGTACACAGGCGAAAGATGAAATCGTGACACCGGGGTGAGGTTGGGGGTGAAGTTTACTGACAGTAAAGCCTTCTCTAGCACTGTAAACAAGTAACATACAGATGGGAGAAAAAAGGAATGAAGAAAGAAGAAACTGAGTTTACGAAGAGGAGCTTCGTTGGACTAAATTATGTTAGGCTTGTTTTACCATGTTCTTTTAGAGTGGGAAAGAGATACGATATGGTTTATGGTCTGAAACAACAGAGACTCACATTTCTGTTCAAAGTGGTCAGAGGGCTGGTACCCCCTGAGAAATTCATCCAGCAACAAAAATCAAAAAGACAAGTGAAACAACGAGTGAACAAAGACTTTACATCATCAGCCACAGTCAGAAATATCACAAGAAACAACAGCCAGTGCTTTACGGTGGAGTGTACAAAAACACCAGTGTACAAGTACTCTTTTTTCACAAGAACAGTTATTGACTGGAACAACCTTGATGACAACACGATCCAGTCGTCAACGGTCAACGAATTCAGAGGAAAACTGCCAACCGCTGACTAAAACACCAAGTGCTCTCCCCAAATTCCGCCAACGTATATTCCCAAGCTTGGGACCTGTTGGCGTAACATATCAAGATCAAGATCAAGATGGTCTATGATGGAATGTACCCGTCGATATATATATATATATATAGTAACGTGGAGCGCATCGGCCTTTTAATTAGCTGACGAATGATTGCCGAAAATCAGTAGCGCTTTCATCTTAGAACTGACTGATTGGCTGTTTATTTATTCATGTGCTGCTTTACTACTATTCCCAAGAACAAGTAGTAGAATTAAAATAGGTCTTTCTGATTAATGTGTCCCAAATTAAATAGACAGACAGCATTGATAAAGAACTGATTGAAGCAAAGACTTTAAGCTGGAAAATATGTTTTCTTTTCAATTTTACTAATTCAGTATTTACTGGTGAGTCTTGTACGAAATTCGGATACCCCAAACCTAAGTCCCATACGTTATCTTACAAATAAGGGCTTAACGCTTCCTTTTCTTTGTATTTCTCTCCTTATAAATCCCCGAACTTACATAAAATCTACCTTTTAAAAATGTCATGTCTCTTTTAATTTTTTTTCTCAAGCATAGACTAGCAGCATGTTTTCTGTTAAAAGGGGTAGAAGTTAGGGGTACACGTAGTAGACAAAAACTCAGATGAAATATAAGCACGTTTTATTAAGGGGTATTCATATTTTTAATGTGGTTAAAATGATGAACCTAATTTTGGATGTGACAACGTTTTAGAACTTTATTTTTTTCACTTTTATCCGTTTAATTTCATGTTTGTCTGTGCTTCGTGCTTGAAATTCAGTTTTAAAAGTTGGTGCAAAGTTGTCGTTTTCCCCCCCAATCTTACCGGCAAAGTAAAAACTAGACCTTAACGTCCTCAATGGAAAATTTTCCTTTTACTGGGGACATGAAATGATGATACGTTAAAAACCAGCAAAGTAACTGTTTTTGTGTGTTTTAGATTGTTCCTCTATCACTCGTGTTCAGGTGTGATCATTATTCATTGTTGATCTGTTTACATACCCACAATAGAATCTTAGAAATTCAGTCATTAGTGGTTTTGTGAGAGAGAGAAAAGTCTGATACCCCATATTCAAGTTTCAGTCATTATCTTGCAAATTAGCACGTTAAAGCCCTTTTTTGGTGTTGTTAGTTCTGGTATCAGCATTCCTTGAACTTATAAAAAAAATTACAAAAAATGTATCACTTTTACAAAGGGTGGACTTTCTTCCCTGAAACGTCACTTAAAGCCCGACTAAAGTGAAGAAACTGACTTAGTCCCCCCCAAAAAGAGCAACAACAACAACAACAACAACAACAACAACAACAACAACAACAAACCAAAAACCCCACCAACAAACAACAAATAAAACTCTCCTGGAAGTGCACTTGAACTTATGTAGAGTTTTGATAACGTGACTGTACCAGAGATTGTACTTCAATTCAGCTTTTCAGCCGGGCGGCCGGGGAACTTCGCGACTGAGACTGAGGTACTGCCAACAATAGTATTCGGATTTTTTGTGCTTGGGATCTCGCTACCCATACTTGGCTCGTGGAGGTGTATTCCAAAAGCAGCGGCGGTCGAGACAGGTCAAAAACAAAATGAGTTGTTTTCAAGTGCCTGCGGTTTAACCCGCGACCAATCCAGTGATGCGTTTTGATTGGTTGAGGGCTTTGTGCCATCGCCTCTTGCAACCAGCGAAGACCAACAACCAGGAAGTTTTAAAACTCTGCAGAACATCGGCCAGTGCGTACGAAGTTATGCGGAATTCTATCTGATGATTTGTGTCAGAATCGACGTGTAAGGACATTTAAAGGAGATCCAGAGGAAAAAAATGGCACTTCCACATGCTGAAGAACTGGCTAGATGGACAGTGCATCAGGTTAATAACTGGCTCAACCAGGTAAGTTGTAATGTTAGTTTTTGTCTGTCGACCTGCAGCCGCATGAAGAATCATGGCGTGTCATGGTCGATAAGGACCGTCTGGCTACGACGAATCGTTGGTGGTCATTTTTAGAAAGATTAATTTAATTGTATTAACTGAAGCTTGTGAATGTTGATAATGAGAGTAATTTACAAAATCCAGGGACCTGAACTTTGCCAAGACAACCTCCACTTTCGCTTTGAGAAAGGAATGTGTGACGTACGTAGTGTCACTGTGTCCGGGACCAGTGTGGGTTTTTGCCCATTAGTAATATTAACTATTTCTCTTAATTTAAACCAGAGACATGCAATATGCCCCACGAAAAACGCTCATTGTTAAATCTGTACGATAATGCCTATAATTATCATTATAATTGCTGACTTTGAACTGGTAAAATTTGTGAACTGTATTTTATTCGGTAGTGATCAGTACAGACACAATGCATGTGATACTCTTGAAGAACTTACTGAGTGAGTTATGTAAGATTACATTAGCATTCTCCAGAACTAGCCCTGTAGAAGTGATGTTACAATTTTGTGACAATAGCGAAAGAAGAGTGAACATTTTAAAATAATTGAGATTCATTCAGTGTGAATGTGTGCCTCACACAGGGTTTAATTAGGATACATTTAATATATAGATATATATATATTTGCTATTACATTTTTCTGGCATGTCATGAGAAATATGTAACCAAGGCTTTTGTCTTTTTCAGAGCAGTTTGTCTGCATTCAGGGACCACTTCATAAACGAGGGTATAGATGGCAGCAAGCTGATGGTACAGTTTTACATTGAATGATTGATATTTATATATATTGCTATTCTGAAAGACATGTGGGTAAATTAGGGGGTTGTGATTGGATAGTCTCACACATCCCTATTTCGATCATCGGTCCATATTTTCACGGAAGTTGCGCAATATATCCTTTATATTTACAATCACAAAGAATGCATGCTTTTTGGAAGTTGTTGTTTTAAATTTTGAATGATGTGAGCACTTTTTGTTGGTTGCAGGGCCTAACCTCAGAAGATGTTGACAAAAGATACAATCGTGTTCCCAAGAAGAAAAGAGAGTGAGTACTGTTGCCAAACTGAGACTGTGTAAATGAATAATGTCGTGCCAAATTCACGTAATTGCCGATTCCGTGTAATGGGCAACATTTTTGCCCATTTCGCGTAATCGGCAAAACGCTGCCCAATTCGTGAAATCAGCAGCGTTTTGCCGAAATCGCGTAAAGGCTTCTAAAATGTGCCCATTTTGCGAAATCGGCAGCCAGTTTTTGGTTTTAAAGTTCTCAAATGCATGGGATATGATCACACTTAGACAACTAGATACTCGAATGGATAGATATTGCAATAATCGATAAGTTATGGCACGTTATTGCAGAAACTGTAGTTTTCATGCATTTTCGGAGTTATGCTTGACACAGACCAACATAGACCATACAAAACATAGTAGGGAGGTAAAGAAATGTTAATGCAATGTTCTGGTGACACAAAAAGTAACAGACTAGCTGTCTCTTTTGCGAAATGGGCAAATTTTAGAAGCCTTTCCGCATTTTCTAGAAAACGCTGCCGATTTCACGTAATGGGCAGCGTTTTTGCCGATTACGCGAAATGGGCAAAAATGTTGCCCATTCCGCGAATTCAGTAATTCCGTTAATTCGGCATGACATATATATATATATCTGTTTGTTAATGTTATTACTTTTGTCACAGTGGCAGTGCTACTGCTGGCCTGTTTGAAAATCAGTATAGTCATTGCTGTTTATTAACAAACATTTTTGGTGGAACTTTCGGTGCATCAGGGCTCCCTTAAAAATCCAGAGACCCAGCTGATAAGTCTATCTGGTCTGTCTGAATATCTCTTCAACGCTATTGTTACAGAAAAGCGTAATCAAAAGTAGAAAAGCAAACCAAGAAAGTTTAGTTATTGAAACAATTAATTATGAAAACAAAATCATTCATTAGTACTCTGACCAAGGGAAGTGAATGGACAAGCAAGAATCAGAAGAAAACAGGTTGTTTGAAATAATTAATTTGACAGGTTTTTACATGCTTTTTTTTTTATTTTTTTTTTACAGGGTATTGTTAATTAAAGAAGAGAAAAGAAAATAAGCTTAATTATGTGGGTTAAGTATAAGTTAAAATGAAATTTTGATGGCTCTTCTCTTCATATCAAAAGCTCACGTTTGTGCTTTCTTGACAAAGCAAAAGTTCAAAGGGATTTTGCACAATCAAAACAGGCTAATCCATTTTTATGAGCTAGATAATACATACTTGTATGCTAAAGAATTGTTATGCTGTGATAAAGGATGATGGATGCTTTTTCAGGGTTCTCAAGGATCACTTACGCACCATCAGAAACTTGAGATCACCTCCGTAAGTGCTAAGTTTAATCTTAGAACTTGGACGAGTTATGAAGTTTGTCAGGCCTTAGAATGAAGTGTTGTTCCCAGGCTTGGAGGGGGGGATAGGTCAGTTGGTCAGTTGTACATGGATTGAAAATATGCATACGTCCTGGCTACAAAATATGTTCAGTCAGAGGACTTCCTATATATGTGACCCTCCACCACGGAATGAGTCGCATGTCACCTTTGCATGATTTTTATATTCTTACATTTTCCTAAAGATTTTTTAAAGTTCTATCCAGTGGTGAAAACCGTTTTAGAAAAGAGCGAAAACTTTTCGAGTTACAAGCCTGTGACCAAGGTGACCCTCACACTGTTACCACAGTCCCCCTGGACTTATATTAAGCCTAGCACAGAACCGTGCAAAGTGTCGTGCGACTCATTCCGTGGTGGAGGGTCACATATATGTCCAATGCATTGGATGATTCCCCAGCCAGGGGTCAGAACAATGCTGTTATGTTGAGCTTTTTCCTGTTCAGAATTGAACTGTTTTGGCAGATAAGAGTTTCAGTACTTCAACTGAACAGATTCTGTTATCTTATTGTTTTACTAGATTTTTATTTTCTACAGGGAAAAACATGAATCTGGAAAATATGTCGATGCCTGAGATTGTTGTTACAAATGAAAGCTTTTTTCAACCACAGATACAATTTTTTTTTAAATTTCTGTCTTTACTGTCTTCTAATTACCAAGGACAGTGACATAGTGACGTTTCCTTGTCTGTTTATGCTATCATCACATTCACAGAAAACTTAGTTACTTGTCTAATGTATCTTGATACACACTGAATCCCTTAGTGCTTGGAACGTGCCACTTTTAGATTTGAGTGAGCCATATACTTTACCTTACGTTCCTTCTATGTCTGATTTCACTCAGCACATGGAATACATCCACCCCACCTCTTCCTCCCAGACCAGGAGGGGGACCCAGAATGGCTCCGTCTATACCTGCTACACAAGGTGAGAGTGTGTTCAGATGAGAGTGTGTTGGAGGTGCGTGTACTCCTCTTCAATGCTGCTGGTCTCGGATTCGACGGCCAGCTAATGCGTGTTTCACTGTGTCTGTGTGTGTGTATGTGTGTGTGTGTGTGTGTGTGTGTGTGTTTGTGTGTGTGTATGTGTGTGTGTGTGTGTGTGTGTGTGTTTGTGTGTGTGTCTGTGTCTGTGTCTGTGTGTGTCGTCGGAGGAGGAGGAGGAGGAGGGAGGGTACATACAGTAGGTCCAGCCCTGCATGGGCTACAGTGATATGAGGCTAGACACACAAAAACATGAGAGAGAAGGGGAAACATTCAGGGACTCTACTTCACAGTAAACAAAACAAAAAGAAATGGCACTGTGCAAATAAGTGCTGCATGTTATTTGATTTCAAGTTCAAGGAACTACACCGGTCAGTTTGCTGAGTGTTTCCATTAGATTCTGGTTCAATGTGGATTTCTGATTTTCAGATGATGAGGACCTAAGTGATGGTGGATGGGACACTGATTTTGTGAGTAGAGAAAATGTTACATACAGAGAAGGAGAGAGGGTGGGGTAAGGGAGGTTTTTTCATCCTGGGCTGGTGATTTTCTTTTGTGTATCTGAGTGTGTGTGTGTGTGTGTGTAATAAATCAAGCCTACTGTTACGGAATGTTATGAGCATTTGCCTGACCAATGGTCTCTGGAAAAGAAGGGACCTTCCCCCCCTTCCCCCCCCCCTTCCCCCCCTTCCCCCCCTTCCCCCCCCCCAAAGGCAGAGAATAAATGAAAAGTGACGAAGGTCAATAAGGCCAAAAAAAAAAAGGTCTGTTTACAGTAACATAGGCCAAAAAAATAGGGTCGGTAGGTCGGGATTTTTTATTTTTTTTATTTTTATTTTTTTTCAAAAAACCATATTTTTACGTTATTTTGCAAAAAAACCCAAAAGATTTATTTTTTATTTTTTTTCTCAAATGCCAAAAAAAAGTCTAGGGTCGCGCACAAAAACTAGGGTCGGTCGGGTTACCGTAAACAGACTATTTTTTGGGGGGGGCCTAAGATCAGACCAGCCTGTACAAATCTAATTAGACTGCACTTTAGTGCTACATGTACTTTGTTTCTTCTTGAACAATATTTGCTGTTTATTTTGCATTTTTATATCATAGTTTGTGCTTTGCAAGAATATGTTACATATTTTGCCAGAGGCATTGTGCTATGAAGTAAATGTTACCCAATTTGTATGTTTCCCATAGTTGCAGTGTAGTCTTTAAAGGCACACTCCTTCTCGTGTAAGCAATCTTGTACACCACCACAGAGCTGTCCAGGATTTTACATTGCATAACAGCATCCTTCCACTTGCACACATACCAACAATATACAGCCTGGCTGCTTTCTGTGCTGAGTAGGGATGTTGTGATGAATTAATTTCTTCAGTAACACCAGTAAATTTGCACTATTATTTTAACCAGAAAGTCCCATTTTGCACAGAAAGCAACCAGGCTGTTGATTTTTGGCATGTGTCCAAATGGGAGGATCCTCTTTTCACATAAAAAAAAAGCTGGGCAGATCTGTGGCGGCAGGTGTGCATGATGGCTTGCACGAGAAAGAGTGTGCCTTTGAAAGTTTAAGCCAGAGAGTGGCTTGCCAGTCTTGTTTTTGTGCTGTGTGTTCTTCTGTTGTTCTTTGAAACTCAGCAATTTACCTGATGGAGCCGGGACAGAATTCTCTCTGTCTGTTTCTGTTTTCGTGCCTATCATCTGCACGGGTGAGAGGTTTCGTCTTGCCCAAAGGCAGTGTTTGTTTATTATGTAATCTTTAATAGGATGGGGATGATGACTCTGAAGATCCTGAAGAATACCTGGAACCAACAACTGTGCCACCTCCAAGACCAGGTAAGAACATGGCATTTTTTACGAGTTTGTTGGTTCTTGTTGATATGAAACCATTTTGAGACCTTTGCTAGTTTTCAACTATCCACCAGATCCATTGTGTATGTCGTGTTTTCAACCTAGGCAGTAAAGATTAAACACTAGACACTGAAGAAATAAGAACAACAACAATTTGTTTTTAGGTCCGAAACAGGGTAGAATGTATAAAATGTGGTTTTAGATAGTTACCAAGACGTGTATGAAAGCCTTTCTCCCTTACTGTCTCCGTCTCTCACACTCTCTCTCTCTCTCTCTCTCTCTCTCTCTCTCTCTCTCTCTCTCTCTCTCTCTCTCTCTCTCTCTCTCTCTCTCTCTCTCTCTCTCTCTCTAAAAAGTCACAGTGATGGAAGACTTCGTTCTGATTATTTTCATATTATCATATCTGTCCATTCAGCATCATTGTTTCATCATTATTAAAACTCAATTTTATTTTTTGAATTTAAAATTTTTATTAAACATGTTCTGTACATTCCCAATTTTGATCATTACGTAAGAATTCAAGTAAAGCTTTTAACGTAGTCCCTCTCTGGGCGAGGGCTGGTTGAAAAGAAGCTCGTTTGTATTGCTTATGCCACAACCCTCGTAAAATAAAATTTGATTTGAATTGATTTGATTTGATTTGATATCTCTCTCTCTCTCTCTCTCTCTCTCTCTCTCTCTCTCTCTCTCTCTCTCTCTCTCTCTCTCTCTCTCTCTCTCTCTCTCTCTCTCTCTCTCTCTCTCTCTCTCTCTCTCTCTCTCTCTCTCTCTCTCTCTCTCTCTCTCTCTCTCTCTCTCTCAGTCACTGCCTGTCTGTCTGTCTCTCTCTCTCTTACACTCGCTCTTTCTCTCTCCTTCTCTCTCTCTTGCTGTATCTCTCTTGTATTGTCCCATGGAAAATGTGAAATAACTGTTTTGACTGAATAATACATTTTAAGTCTTTCACTTTTTGAAGCTCCAAGCACAAACGGAGGGGTGAGTTTGGGATGTACTGTACTTTGTGTATTCTCCCTTGAGAATGAAATGCTTTCTTGAGAATGAAATGCTTTAATGCTCAATGTCAATAAGAAGCGACCATTTCGTTTTTCATTGTCCGGGGGCCTGCAGCTAATACAAAAGATGCCAAGGTTAACCTTTATTACCTCTGATATGGTCAGCCGTGAGCTGACTTTGGCACATCAATTTATATCAATTCCTTGTTACTCCTAGTTCTGAGAGCAATAAATACTACCCAAAAATGTCATCTCCGATACTGTCGGGGCGTACTTTTTAAGAATTAGAATTTATTTTAGAAATATAAGCAAGCTCTTTTTAATCACATGCACTATCATTTTATATGACACAATCGTCAGTGCTGTTGTTGCAGTCATTGTTGTGGACAAGGAAGTCCCTGTCAGTCTTCGCCATGGCTAAAAGTAAATGTCAGGGAAAATAGGCACAAATGCAGTAACTTCTTTCGGGAATATTTTTTCATCACATTTTTAGCCCTGGACTTTTTACAAATACGTTTACGAATACGTTTAAAACAACCTTCAAAACGTTTTTGGTTTATGAACAGGTTTTTGTTTACAGCTGAAGTGCGTCTGAGTCTAGCCAACAGGCAACAAAGGGAGAAAATAGACTTGGGGTTTCCATAACAGTCATCTCCGTTACCGGCTTTTTCTGGCAAATGTGACAACTTATGAAACAATTTATGTTCCATCTTGTGGTATATGGTGATCATTCACATGAGCACACAACGAAAAAATCATTAACAGGGCCGTCAGGTGTCTTCTGGCTCTGACGCGAGGCAAAATGTGAGCGCCCGCCATCTCCGATACCGTCATTTGCGGGCCAAAATAGGATGCCGTTTTTGACGTGTTTGTTGACAATCACTGAAACCGTTGTATTTGCTCAAGCCTGCTTCGCAGAAACACATCATTACCACAGTTGGAAGGCTTAGTGATTGTTTTACAAGCTAGTAAAATTTCCTTAATCTAGTCTGAGGGGATTTTGTGTATAAAAGTGTTATAGGATAGTTGTGTTATTGCGTAATTTGTCAACTACAGTGTTTCAGTTGGTCATCTTACAATGTAGATCAAATGAAAACTAAAGATTTTTTCTGCTGGGCACCCAAGTTCCCATGTTGGTGAACAATTAGGCTAAACAAAAACAACTAATGTCTATGGAAAAGGCAGAAAGTGGTTTTTGAAAACCAAGTGGTCGCTATTTATTGAGAATGATTGTTAATGTGTGTCATTTTCCTGTTTTGCGTCAGGTTTTCTTTTTCTTTTTTTTCCGAAAAGCTTTGCTTGCACTTATATAGACTGTGTGTGTGTGTGTGTGTGTGTGTGTGTGTGTGTGTGTGTGTGTGTGTGTGTGTGTGTGTATAAGTGTGTGTGTGTATCACTGTGTGTGTGTGTATATGTAGTGTCTTGGTGTGTGTATTGGTTACTTGGTGTGTGTGTGTGTGTGTGTGTGTGTGTGTGTGTGTGTGTGTGTGTGTGTGTGTGTGTGTGTTTTCATCTGTGTGTACGTCTGTGTGTTGCCAGTGTTTGTAGTGTGCATGGGTGAGAACGCACCAAATGAAAATGGGTTAGTTGATGATAAGTTGCAAATATGTTAAAGATAGAGTACCGAAGGCGCCATTTTGGAAAGTTTTCTGACAATTTGGACCTTCAAAATTCCAAGGGACATTCGCTGTATTGTAATTTAGAAACACCTGCAATGATTTGCTCAAAACTGCTCCGAAACTATGCCAAATAATTAAATCTGCAAGAACCGCATTACTTTGGTTACTTTTGGAAATGTAATTGTTATCTCTTTATTCTACCGGCAAGCACCATGTTGATATTTAAGTTAGTTTCAGAAATAGAGTTAGAGTTGGGCAGAGAAATTATGCGTAAGAACTTAAATCATTCTTAAATTTCCCACCTTCTATTTTGATGCTATGTGTTCCAAGCCTGAGTAGGAAGGATATTTCATAGCTTCAATGCTCATGAAGGTATCAATGGACTTCTCTCTTAACTTCTTCAAAGTATCATATCCAATGTGATGTAAGTTTTCATTTATAAGAATGGAGTAGGAAAGAGTGAGGCAGTACTTCAGTTTTTAATGGGTCACCTTTTGCATGGCATTAAAAAGGTCACGTCATATTTGTACAGTAGCACTTCAAATTTCCATATATATAAGAATGAAGTAGGAAAGAGTGAGACAGTACTTCAGTTTTTAAGGGGTCACTTTTTGTGTGACATTAAAAAGGTCACTTTATGTTTATGCAATGCAGTTGATTCATATCATGGCAGTTAGTGTGATGGTGTTTTACATCCTGAAACACAAGCTAGGGAATGCAAGGACATGGAAAATGACAATATAAAGGAGTCAGCTACTTTCATCAGTACATCGTTAGTGTGTGTTTGTGTGCATGTGTTTAAGCTTTGGTCAGTGAGAGATTGGTGAGAGAGAGAGAGAGACAGATAGACAGACAGAGAGAGAGATAGTATATGCCTATGTTTTACATGTGTGTGTGTCTATGTCAGTATGTGTGTGAGAGAGAGTGAGAGAAAACAGAAATGTGTGTGACAAAGTTAGGAATGTGTATGTGTGTGTTTGTGTGTGCTTGTGTATGCATGTGTGTGTGCATGTATGTGTGTGTATGTGATCACATAAGGAACTGTGTGTTGCGTTTGTGTGTCTGTATTAGCATGTCTGCACCTTTGCATTCCATTTTCCGTGTCAACGTCAGCTTGCATTCATTTCTACATTTCTGCGTTTGTCTTGGTGTCTTTAGTTCACTGTAACATGAATCAACAGTTAATGTGTTGGGTTGCTCTGCATGTCACCTGGGTAGAATGGGTAGCTTAAAGACACCTTATACTTACCGTGATAGCCATCACGTTAAAAACAACAGATCTGTCCGGGCTTTAACATTGGATAAGAGCATTCTTACACCAGGACTCATACCAACAATCAAGAGATTCATTTTGCAGATTGACATGGGTAGGTGTCACTTGCAAGTAAATTCAGCAGCAAATGACATGGGTAGGTGTCACTTGCAAGTAAATTCAGCAGCAAATGACATGGGTAGGTGTCACTTACAAGTAAATTCAGCAGCAAATGTCAACTCTGCACAGAAAGCAATGGGAGGCTGTAGAGTTTTGGTATGTGTCCAAATGGAGGGTCGATGCTCTTACCCCATGTAGAAAGCTTACATAGGCTGTAGAGTTTTGGTATGTGTCCAAATGGAGGGTCCATGCTCTTACCCCATGTAGAAAGCTTACATAGATCTGTGGCAGTTGAAAAGATGGTTTACATGGTATGAAATATACCTTCAGTATTTTCATGGCTAATAATAGAGTAGAGGGTAAGCCTAACCCGATCATCTGTTAGTAAACTGACACATAGATGAGTAGATTGAGAAACCAACTTGGTGGAGGGGGGAGGGGGGGGGGGGTGGGGGGCGGGCTGTACCCAACTACAGGATCGGCTGGGATTACATGTTTCATGTTACTGCGCAGTTTGCAGTGACACTGTTAGAAGAAACGAATGTGTGTGTCCGTACTTGTTGGTCTGTGTGTGTCCGTGTGTATCTGCCTGTGTCTGTTCGTCTGTTTCAATCACTCACTGACTCTTTCTTTTCCTCTTTTGTACTCTGTCTTTACATGCTGTCTGTCTGTGTGTGTCAGCTTGTCTGCCTGCCGCTCTCTCTCTCTCTCCCCCCCCCTCTCGCTCTCTCTCTCCTCTCCCCTCTCTCCCTCTCTCTCCCTCCCCCTCTCTCTCTCTCTCTCCTCTCTCTCTCTCTCTCTCTCTCTGTCTCTCTGTCTGTCTGCCTGTCTGTGTGTATCAGCTTGTCTGCCTGCCGCTCTCTCTCTCTCCCCCCCCCTCTCTCTCTCTCTCCCTCCCCCTCTCTCTCCCCCCCTCCCTCTCTCTCCCTCTCTCTCTCTCTCCCTCTCTCTCTCTCTCTCTCTCTCTCTCTCTCTCTCTCTCTCTCTCTCTATTTGTCTGTCTGCCTGTCTGTGGGTGTCAGCTTGTCTGCCTGCCACTCTCTCTCTCTCTCCCCCCTCTCTCTCCCCCCCTCTCTCTCCCCCCTCTCTCTCTCTCTCTCTCTCTCTCTCTCTGTCTGCCTGTATATCTTCAGGGAGATTGGCTTGTAGAAAGAGCATAACATTACTCCTTTATCCTATAAAATTAAGTGAGTTAGGTAGTCTTTCTCAGTGTGTTTTTCTTACCATAACATCTGTCTTTTCTGCTTTTCGAGTATAGTTGACCACCCCCCTACCTTTTTAAAACCCTCTGATTTAAGACTTTTCACCTTTAATACTGTGCTTTTTCACACTTTCTGTTCACAACCCACAACCTCTGTAAATTGATCTCCATTTCATGACTCCAGGGGTGTTGCCAGACATTTTCATGTTGGGACATTTGGCCGAAACTGTCAGAAAGCTTTAGGACATCTTGGAAAATGTTCGGCTATTATTTTGGCTCATAAAAAGTCACCGCAACATTGTCATTGAAGCACAAGACTCAAGAGGGGAACACCAATACATACAATCATTGTCTTAGGAACACAGATTAATTGGGCGGAGCAGTTAAGCCAGAGGGGGGGGGGGGGGTACAACCTGGGGTCCAGGGTCCCGTTGGGGGGTCTGGGGGGGAAAAGCCCCCCTGAAGCTGAAGAATGTTAGCTATTTTATAAACAATTTGTGGCTTATCCTTGATTTTAAACATGATCAACTGGTGTCAGCAGCCACTCATTATTTCTGTTAACGTTAGTATTAAATAATGGCAATTTATCTTCACTAATATCCGCTCTTGACATCATATAGTATGGTTAGAAGGAAGACGTGTCACATACTGTGACAACTAAACAATTAACTCTTCCCCCGGCATTACAGACAGAAAAAAGAAAAAAAATTCAGACAGAATTTTTTTTATTGGGGGGGGGGGGGGGGACAGCTCGGGGGGGGGGGGGGGGGGGGGGGGGGTGGGGACAGCCATTTACCCCTGTAACACCCCCTGGATTATATGTTGCTGATTTAATTACATCAGACACCTGAAACTTTTTCAAACCTTTAACTTTAATTTCTTGAGAGTAAACCTCTTCCAATCTTGTGCAAATCTTGACAAACCTGGGGAAACATGACAATAAAAGACCGTGTAGGGTGAGCCATTTTGCTTGAAAACCACGATTTGGAGGACGCTTTTCATTCTCTGGCTCAGCAGATTTCGATTCGTGGTGACTATCATCTGCTATGTTGTCTGCTACACTACTACCACTCACACTGACACTGTCCACATTCGCGGTGTTCCTGTCATTTTGTCCGGAATCACTTACCTTGGCGAAGGGTAGAAAACCTTGGCCAATTTAGTTTTTTTCTTTTTTGGTTGCGACATGATGTTCAAATCCACATCGAAAGCACTGACTGACTGATAAACTATCGCGAACCGGCGAACGCAAACGCTGAGAGTGTAGTTTCCCTTGTCCAAGGGAAACCACTCTGGCATCTATATTTTTTTGCAATGGTTTCCGTTCAAAACATTGATGTTTCGTTTTTGGTATTCGCGAAGGAAATAAACGCCAGTCAGTTGAATTAGTACATCGGCAGCAGTTTTAGCAATCAAAGCCTGACCAATACAAAAAACTGGACAAACTTTGGCCGATTTAGGCGAATACTCTTCGGACATTTGGCCGATAGGGACATGAAAGTTTCGGCCAAAGTAAAAAAAAATCGGCGATTGGCCGAAGGGCCGACCCAAACGACACCCCTGGACTCTATCCTTTTTATGACCTGATTTTCTAAGAATTTAGGAGTTGGGGGGGTGGGGGGGGGGGGGGGGTGTACTGTATTGTTTTTTCCCTGTCATTGTGTCAGAGTTTTACATCCTGTTTTGATGAAGGTTAAACTAAATAATTTGGTTTCCTCTCAAGATGATGACTTAATTGGTTCAGTTTAGGAAGTGGTCTTATTGTGTGCATGTATGTGAATATTTGTTTTGACAGACTGTCTTGTGTGATTTGCCCTAAAGTTTGAAACTCTTATATTCAAGAACAGACCTCTTTGACCTTTTTATCAGTTATTGCATAATGTTTTTGTCTTGTTTTTCTATTTTGTTTTGTTTTTGTGTTTTATTGAAGCAATTAACACTGTTGTACATAGTGTTTATGCATGCACCAACATACTTGCTCTTGCTTTTATTTGTGCATCCTTTTAATGCACAGATCAAGTATGAGTTATGCTAAGAACTAGTTACATATATATCTAAACATAATTAGTATACACTTGTGTGAAATCTAAAAGCATTAAGAAAAAGCATACACATTCATGCCTTATGAGTATGCTCAGACAGACAGTCCTAGACTAGACACACACCTGTTAGGCATATGTTTTTTTTTAAAGGTACACAATGTGGTCAAATTATTGCTGTATCTATTTGTAAATATTCTATTATTTTCATTTAACCTTTTAAGAACAGGAACAGTTTTTCTTTTGTTCTATTTAGAATTTTTGTTTATCTTTGTTAAAATTTAAGAAATCCCTTTTTCAACCTTGATACAAGCATAATTTCACCCAAGCACAGTGTTACATTCAGCTGCTATATGCTTAATGATTTTGAACAAAAACTTTCCAAAATCATCAAGGCATGGCCAACATGTACAGGATGACTGTGTTAGTTACTCAGAGAGTAATTTGTCATCTTGGAAACCTAAAGTGATTTGTCAGCTTAGGGCTTGTTTGCTTTACTTTTGTTGCAATGCTAGTGCAACCTTGCTACACATAGTACAAGTACAGTCAACCAACCAAGGGACCAAGGTGGTCTTTACAGACAGGTGCTTGTTACAGACAGGTGAATTATTTCAGAAAAAAACCTCTTTGAATCCTTTTGGGTGGTGGTAACAGGCAGGTGGTCATTATCAGGAGATGCATGGTCGCCAGTGCAGATACCACTGTACATCAAACAAATAGGCTAGACATTTCCAGTTTGTAGCGAGTTCTCCATTTACGTGAAGAATTCCTGAATAAGCGGGACAAAGACAAAAATTCAACACGAGAATACTGCCATTGACATGGGCGGATATTGAACAAGTTGTTACTTCCTGTTACAGAACTCATTTACAAAGCTTACAGAAAAAAAGTTTCAATCCAGGTACAGTGGAACCCCCCCTATTAAGACCCCCCCCCCCCCAAAAAAAAAAAAAAATATTCTGAGAAAATCAGGTCTTGAAAAGGAGGGAGTATTAAAATGGAGATACATTTACAGAGGTTATGAACAGAAAATGTGAAAAATCAAGGTCTTAAAAGGGAGGGGGGTGGGGGGGGGGGGGGGGGGGAGGAGGAAGGTCTGAAATACCCGTGGGCTTAAAAGGGAGGTTCAACTTTACATGTATTTTAAGGGTCGCGGGTTCGAATCCGGGACGGACACGGGTCAACTTTATATGCAGACTCAGACGGTACCCATGTTCCACCCGTGTCACCACAGTGGCACTTAAAAGACCTTGATCATTCTGCCATAAAGGCAGCTAGGTGGCTGATAACACCTAAACACACTTACAATGTACGCCCAGTTTGCTTAGTGCTTTGGTTCTTGATGTTTTATCTCAGTTATGTGTATGCTTTGTATGCTCGTTTGATTTGTGCTAGTTTGTTTTAGAATGAATTTGTAAAGCGCCTGGAGCAAATTGATGGGACTCGCGCTATAGAAAAGTTATCCCAGCAAAGCTGGAGGTATCCAATGAACGCTATACTGTAATCGACTTGAGAAATGTTCATGCCAATAATACATGATAAAGAAGGATTCTTTGTGCAGATGGTAGTTCACCAAAAATTGGGAACGTACTTACTAAAATACGGTGGGTGGCATAGGACTATTCGTTTTTTGAACAAACGCCACCAAAGGTTGCTTTGGCCAGGTAAAATTCCATAGTTTCCAAGTCTATGGATTAAGCTCGTGTGAGAAGATGACATCGAAAGGCTTTGACGTCAATGCATCATGACGTCATCCCCTCTCTGCGGTCTTTCTCTCTCGCGCAGTGTGTATGTGTGTGTGCATTTTGTGAACGTGTGTGTGTGTGTGTGTGTGTGTTTGCAAGGATGTGTGTGTCTGTCTGTATATGTGCGCATTAGTTTGTTTTGTGAGATTTGTGTGAGTCAATGTGTGTGTGTGTGTGTGTGTGTGTGTGTGTGTGTGTGTGTGTGTGTGTGTGTGTGTGTGTGTGTGTGTGTGTGTGTGTGAGAGAGAGAGAGAGAGAGAGAGAGAGAGAGGAGAGAGAGAGAGAGAGAGAGAGAGAGAGAGAGAGAGAGAGAGAGAGAGAGAGAGAGAGAGAGAGAGCAGATTTGTCCTTTGCTGTGCACTTCTACTTAATTTATTATTATCATTATTATACACCTGTGTGTCCCATCTAAAGTCGGGGTAACACCCGGGAACATGCCCCTAATGGTTTCACAGTGAGGGCATAAAACAACATTATCATCATTCATTGAACCAGACTTCATCTGAAGCTGTTATTAATTTCTACAGATTCCTTTGCTCCCAAAGCAAGTACTTGATTTTTGACTTAATGCAGCCATGCATTTGAATATGTCTGAAACCTCAATCCATACAGGCAAAAGACTTCTTCAGGTTTTTTAGCAGGTACTAATTAATTACTTTAAATGTTAAACTTTAGCTCAATGATTGGTCGCTTAAAAAAAATTCTTTGACTTTGCACACATGCACCCCTGGTATTGTGATTTCAGCATTTTGTTTCTTGTAACCTTGAAAAATAACCTTGAAAATGTCATGACAGTTTTTCGTTCTTGTTCTGTCAGCATCGGCTACCTCCTCCACCACCACTACAGTCAGAGTACGAGATTGGATCAGATGAAGAGGAACACAGTCCTGCACCACCATCCCTGGTGCGGAAATCCTCAATTGTTGATCGGCTGAAAAATGAGCTTCAAACACGCCATCCTACAGGTGTGAAAAGTGTTGAGTAATCTTATTCATTCATTCCTGGTCTTGGCCTGGAAGCTTCTGTACCTGAGTAACTTGAATGATTGTTTTTGTTTGTTTGTTTGTTTCTGTTTTGACATCATCCAACCACTTCTCTCCCTTTTCATTCATTTCCGTTCCTAGAGTTCCTTCCCTTTTTTGCGTGTTTCCCCTCCATTTTCTTTCAAACCTTGTTCGTTCCGTGTTGCGTCTGCTTTTTGTTGTCTTTTGTGTTCTTGTTTTTCCTGATGAAGCTTCCATAAGCGAAAATTCGTACCGTCTTGTCTCGTTCTTGTATCGGTGAGTACAGTATTCCTTTGTTTTTTAACTTTGTTCATCTTACCACAGTCACTTCGTTCTTTACATATTGTTTTTGTTTTGCTACATACTCCTGTTTTGAGGCTGTATTATTTGTATTTTTTTCCGACCTGATAGAACTATCAAGATAAGTTTTGTGTGAATATTTGTTTGTCTGTCCACTTAAAAGACTGTTGGGTCGAAATATCTGTGAATGTATTGTTTTGTCAATAACAAACGTTCCAACAACTATACCTTTCTTGTTTTTTTATTCTCATTTTTTCTTTCTTTCCGACCATTTTTTCCTTTTTTGTCAGAAGGGAAAAGGCATTGGGGACTATCCTGATATGACTCTTCTTGTTATGAATCCTCTTTTAACCCAATTTCTGTAATAAAAAAAAAAGTTTGAGACATACAATTTTAGATTTTTGACAAGGGAAAGTATGGAGAATGACTGATTTCTGCTGGACTCTTGCAAGCTTCCCATCTTTGGTGCATGTGCTTTTACTGCAAAGCAGAGATGAAACAGAAGCCATTTTGTTTTCAAATGGATAGTTTATGGAAAATCATTCTGAGTTTCCTTGAAAGTTGATGGTGATGGGTATACATCTGTGATATATCGAGTGAATAAGCAATGGTTTACTTTTAGGCATGTGCTTTTCTGCAGTGTTACTAAATACTGTACAGTGGAACCCCCCTTTTAAGACCTCCAGAAATTTGAGAAAATCAGGTCATAAAATGGGGGTAATTAAAATTTTACAGAGGTTATGAACAGAAAGTCTGAGAAAACAAGGTTTCTTCTTCTTCTTCTGCGTTCGTGGGCTGAAACTCCCACGTACACTCGTGTGTTTTTTTTGCACGAGTGGAATTTTACGTGTATGACCGTTTTTTACCCCGCCATTTAGGCAGCCATACGCCGTTTTCGGAGGAAGCATGCTGGGTATTTTCGTGTTTCTATAACCCACCGAACTCTGACATGGATTACAGGATCTTTTTCGTGCGCACTTGGTCTTGTGCTTGCGTGTACACACGGGGGTGTTCGGACACCGAGGAGAGTCTGCACAGAAAGTTGACTCTGAGAAATAAATCTCTCGCCGAACGTGGGGACGAACTCATGCTGACAGCGGCCAACTGGATACAAATCCAGCGCGCTACCGACTGAGCTACATCCCCGCCCAAAACAAGGTTTAACAAGTCGCGTAAGGCGAAAATACAACATTTAGTCAAGTAGCTGTCGAACTCACAGAATGAAACGGAACGCAATGCAATTTTTCAGCAAGACCGTATACTCGTAGCATCGTCAGTCCACCGCTCATGGCAAAGGCAGTGAAATTGACAAGAAGAGCGGGGTAGTACTTGCGCTGAGAAGGATAGCACGCTTTTCTGTACCTCTCTTCGTTTTAACTTTCTGAGCGTGTTTTTAATCCAAACATATCATATCTATATGTTTTTGGAATCAGGAACCGACAAGGAATAAGATGAAAGTGTTTTTAAATTGATTTCGACAATTTAATTTTGATAATAATTTTTATATTTTTAATTTTCAGAGCTTGTTTTTAATCCAAATATAACATATTTATATGTTTTTGGAATCCAAAAATGATGGAGAATAAAATTAACGTAAATTTGAATCGTTTTATAAAAAAAATAATTTTTTTACAATTTTCAGATTTTTAATGACCAAAGTCATTAATTAATTTTTAAGCCACCAAGCTGAAATGCAATACCGAAGTCCGGGCTTCGTCGAAGATTACTTGACCAAAATTTCAACCAATTTGGTTTAAAAATGAGAGCGTGACAGTGCCGCCTCAACTTTCACGAAAAGCCGGATATGACGTCATCAAAGACATTTATCAAAAAAAGGAAAAAAACGTTCGGGGATATCAATCCCAGGAACTCTCATGGAAAATTTCATAAAGATCGGTCCAGTAGTTTGGTCTGAATCGCTCTACACACACGCACGCACGCACACACACACACACACACACATACACCACGACCCTCGTTTCGATTCCCCCTCTATGTTAAAACATTTAGTCAAAACTTGACTAAATGTAAAAAGGAGGGAGTCTTAAAATGGGGGTCTTAAAAAGGGGGGGGGGGGGTCCTCTGTACTGGTCAAGCCATTGATACACCACTTAACAACTGATACAGTTTAATTTCAGTTTCAACTAATGGTTACGAAAATGTAATGTTTGTCAACCCGGCCATGATCTAGGCAGCAGTTTACTTTGATCTTGAAGCATTTTATCATTCTTATTTTGTGATTCGCATTTCTTTTACACATCAGAAAAATGTCTGCAATAGTTATTATCGTGTTCTCGTTGTATGGGACGGTCACAAATACAAACGAATACTGGTAGAAATAAAGCAGACACAGGCAGCATTGAGGTATGGTCCTGTGGTTTATTTCATCATGATTCTTATCCAGAATCCCTTGCATTGTAATACGTCATGGCTCTGGCACATTGGCAATTGAATACACATTTCAGTGACGTCAAA
The DNA here is from genome assembly GCF_037325665.1 of Littorina saxatilis. Classification (NCBI taxonomy): domain Eukaryota; kingdom Metazoa; phylum Mollusca; class Gastropoda; order Littorinimorpha; family Littorinidae; genus Littorina; species Littorina saxatilis. The sequence goes on from NC_090256.1 coordinate 26,293,454, forward strand.
ACATTACGGTTATTTACAGCGGTGACACAACCGTCGAAGCTGAAGAAGAAGAAGAAGTTATTTACAGCTTGGTATCACAGATAAAGTACTCTGAAGCAATTACTTTGAGAAGGTACATGCACTAGGAGATATAATACTCAGGTTCTTCTCTTTGAAACACAACCCTTTTTTCGTGTATTTGTTTGTTTGTTTGTTTGCTTAACGCCCAGTCCACCACGAAGGGTGATATCAGGGCGGTTTTTTCGTGTATGCATTACTTGCAAAATAACAAACAAACAAACAAAAACACCACACAAAACACAACACAAAATGGCACTGCTGTCAGAAACATGCCATCTTTGCTTTACAGCTTCCAAGTTTATCCATGAATTTTTGCTGATGTATTCTCAAACAGGCATGGCATAACTTCAGAACAAAAGTACACGTGCATACAAGATTTCTGTCTTTATTTTTCAGCTTTAGCTAAGCACCGTGCTTCTTCTCTGGAATCTGAAAAAGCGTGTTTGAAGCCCATGAAGCCAGTCTCAGGAGAAAGAGGCAATAAGCGGAGAAATCAGTCTGAAGCGTTAAAAAGACAGTCCGCTGTGCCTCGTTCAAGCCTCCCACCTCCTCCCCCATCTTCCTGTGGTAACTTCTTCAGTTTACCCTATTGTACCCTGCCGAACAAATCTGCGAGTACCCCCCGCGGGTTAGGGGGAAGATTTTACCCGATGCTCCCCAGCATGTCGTAAGAGGCGACTAACAAATTCTGTTTCTCCTTTTACCCTTGTTAAGTGTTTCTTGTATAGAATATAGTCAATGTTTGTAAAGATTTTAGTCAAGCAGTATGTAAGAAATGTTAAGTCCTTTGTACTGGAAACTTGCATTCTCCCAGTAAGGTCATATATTGTACTACGTTGCAAGCCCCTGGAGCAATTTTTTGATAAGTGCTTTTGTGAACAAGAAACAATTAGCAAGTGGCTCTATCCCATCCTCCCCCTTTTGCCGTCGCGATATAACCTTAAACGGTGGAAAACGACGTTAAACACCAAATAAAGAAAGAATCTGCGAGTTTGTGCTCCTGTCAAGCCTTGATAAATTTGACACTGTCCTAGCTTTGCTTTCAGTGCAGAAGTTGTATTCTCACAACGCTCCCCCTTGTTTGCCCCCCTGCCTTCCAACCCACTCACGGCCACTGATGGGATCAACTTCAACCGCATGTACTCGATCATAACGGGCGCTACCATAATGCGCGTCACTGCTCTGTTTCTGTGTCTAACAAACGCTGCTCTCGTCGGCAGTCACATCACATTGATTTAAATTGTATAAGTTTGCTGCTTTAACAGCTGTCATTTTTACAGAAATAATGTATTAATTTTATTGGAATATTGTGGGAACATCTTGAACCTTCATTTTGTGTTTTGTACAACAGAAGTCTCTCTCTTCGTCGGGTTCAAACCCATTCACTGGGCAGTCCTATCAAACGCACGCTACCATGCAAGATCGATAGAACAGCGCCAATTATGTATATGGTGTGATAAGTGATGAACACAATGGGAGAGCCCATTGCAGGAAGAAGTGGTTGAATCAGACCCCGTCAGCCTGACTCCCCCCTCCCTCCCCCTCCCCCCTCACACACAGAGGCACACTCTCACAACCCCTTGTGTGATTATATTGCACTGTTCTTGATTCACTTTGCTCTTAAAATCTTATTTATTAAAATCTCATTTACATTACATCTCAGTTGCAGCTTAGTTGAATTCAACCCATTTTCAGCTGCGTTGGATTTTCTTTACACTGCAATCCTTGAACTATGTTTGCTAAATGAGATTTGAAATATTCTTTGACACTGGCCTGTGTAAGATGAGGTGCCTACGGAATACATATTGATATGTATGATCATGCAGCGTTTATCACAGCGGCTTTACTGTGACAAGAGGCTGAAGAATGAAACTAGCTTACATACCAGTTTTATTTGTCACACAAAAAGTTGTTTGCATATTAAGTGCCAGTTTGTACATTTAGTCAAGTTTTGACTAAATGTTTTAACATAGAGGGGGAATCGAGACGAGGGTCGTGGTGTATATGTGTTGTGTGTGTGTGTGTGTGTGTGTGTGTGTGTGTGTAGAGCGATTCAGACCAAACTACTGGACCGATCTTTATGAAATTTTACATGAGAGTTCCTGGGAACGATATCCCCAGACATTTTTTTCTTTTTTTTGATAAATGTATTTTATGACGTCATATCCGGCTTTTTGTAAAAGTTGAGGCGGCACTGTCACACCCTCAATTTTCAATCAAATTGATTGAAATTTTGGCCAAGCAATCTTCGACGAAGGCCGGACTTCGGTATTGCATTTCAGCATGGAGGCTTACAAATTAATTAATGACTTTGGTCATTAAAAATCTGAAAATTGTAATTAAAATTATTTTTTTATAAAACGATCCAAAATTACTTTTATTTTATTCTTCATCATGTTCTGATTCCAAAAACATATAAATATGTTATATTCGGATTAAAAACAAGCTCTGAAAATTAAAAATATAAAAATTAAGCTTAAAATTAAATTTCCGAAATCGTTTTAAAAACTATTTCATCTTATTCCTTGTCGGTTCCTGATTCCAAAAACATATAGATATGATATGTTTGGATTAAAAACACGCTCAGAAAGTTAAAACGAAGAGAGGTACAGTAAAGCGTGCTATGAAGCACAGCGCAACCGCTACCCCGCCAAACAGGCTCGTCACTTTCACTGCCTTTTGCACTAGCGGCGGACTACGCTCAGTTTCATTCTGTGAGTTCCTGTGAGTTCCACAGCTTGATTAAATGTAGTAATTTCGCCTTACGCGACTTGTTTGTTTTACTTTGAACTCATAGCATGGGACGTTTTTTTCCTGTTTTTTCAGAAAATGTTCACATGTAGTAATTGAATGGATTGTTTTTGTTTTCTTTTTTCCCCTTGTCAGTTGATTTGATTGTGAGGGAATCATTATTGTTAAGGGAATCTTTACAGACCAATGACCATTTTAATTTGAACCCTTCTTTGGTAAAATTCAGCACTGCATGCTTGTCTACCCACATATTTGGGTGCCTTTTGGCAAGGTTTTGCCTTTTGCAGGTTTTCTATTTTTACAATGTCAGAGCTGGTGAAGCTTGCCCTGTCCCTCCTCCTTCCCTACTCCCCTCTATGGCTATTTTCATTAAAAAAAGAAATCCTTCTTACAGATCTAGTAGTGCAGAAGCAATTTGGAAGAAGCTATCTGGCGAATTTAGTAGAAGTCCACGGGACATTCACTGTGGTAAGATTTAGACAAACATGCAATGATTAGCTGGAAAATGCTCAAAAACTATGATAATTGATTAAATGAATGTAATAATGGATAAGTTTATTTCAACGAGAGAGTTACTGAAAGTTTTTAAGCAGCTGCAGACCCGTCCATAAGCCTCCCAAAATTGACGTCCACAGCCAACCGTTTGATCGTTATGCAGAAATTTGATGCGAGCTGTCAGCTCTGTGTGGCTGCCAACTTTTGAGAAGAATTATAGGCACAAAGTACAATGTTGGGCTTGGAAATTGCTCAATGCTTATTCACCCCTGCCAACTTTTTCTGTAGTGCAAAGCAAAGGAGCAAGGAATCTGCCACCTGTAACCTCCGAATCAGATTCTGATGGGGAATCGTACATTGAACCCACTACAGGCCCTTGTCGTGGTAATGTTAGATTGCCCCCCATGGCAGTTTTTCGTTTGACTTTGTTGCGATGTTCAAATCTGCTTCCGGATGTTGCGTGTCTCCATAATCCAGCTTTGTATTCTTGAATAGACGATGTTCAGAAATAACTCTGTCGGTCATTTCATGGACTAGGGAAGAGTTGCGCCCCTGGGTCCTTAGGCAAATACAGTGGAACCCCCCATTTAAGACCTAAAAAATCAGACAAAATCAGGTCTTAAAAAGGAGGGAGTCTTAAAATGAGGGTAAATTTACAGAGGTTATGAATAGAAAGTCTAAGAAAACAGGGTCTTAAAATGGAGGAAGTCTTACATTGGGGGGGGGGTCTTAAAAGGGGGTTCCACTGTAGACTATGTCATTGATCAGCTGAGCCAGCGACCGTGCATTCCAATGAATATAATGACGTCCGATGTGCATGTTTATGAAGGAAGAAGCCTTCTAGCAAAACCGTAATTTATGCATTGTCTGCTCAATATGATTTTTTTCTTCCGAAAGTATCCACATTGGAGCTCACCCATTCAATACTCCCACATTAGCTTGCCTCAGTTTCAGGTGGCAACAACTCTTCCATAACCCTTCAAATCCTGACAGAGTTATTTCCGGAATTTGTCTATTCTGCAACCGATGTGTTTTCTCACTAATACCACATATGCAGCGGTTCAGTATGCTGCTGAGTCTGTTGCATGATCTCTTCCAGTAACAGGGAATGCAGAAATGGCATGCGTTTGATTTGTAAAGATTATTTTGCGTCGTCTAAAACTTTTTCCATACTAATGCCAAAGTTAAGTGGAAGGTCAATTTCATTCTTCTGAAAGTTTTTACCTTATTTTGTTTTTTGTTTTAATGGGGATGTGTTTCTGCCACCAAATTCATAATACTCTCTCTATCCTCAAAAGTTATGCTCATCCTTCAACCCTCAGAATTCATGATACCTGCTACTGTACTCTTTCTCCTGACTTAAAGATAACTTCTGTTGGCAGTGAATCAGAGATGTGCTTTTGCATGGACACAGTTGTACCTGTCTTCTTGCACTTGTGCAACTAAGTACACATGTGTACTTCAATAGCTTTGTCACTTGCACATTCTGTGTGTGAGTGTGTGTGTGTGTGTGTGTGTGTGTGTGTGTGCACATTCATATGTAATTTAGATGCTTCTGGAGATGATGGCTGAATTTGATCAAATAAAATAAATTGATATGGATTTTTTTTTGCGGCTGTTACTGGTGATATGAAACTAAACTGTGATGCTCAGTTCTTAACACTTTCTACCCCACCTAAGTTGACCAAGTTTTTTTTAGCCAAGACCAGTTGTGCTGCAGCAGGTCACTCAGAATTGTAGTAACTGTGTAGTAACTGTGTATGAACACGCTGGAATGCAGGCGTTAGATGGATGTTACAGGAAGCGACTGAAGCTAACAGTCTGAGCAGATAGAGCCATATGAGTGGGTACGGATATAACCTTACCTGGGAGACGATGAGTTATGCAAATATGATTGAGCACTTATTTTCCGTTTGTTGGCATAACATAAGAGGTAGCTTTGGTCATGAATGGTGGATTTTTTAGTGTTTGCCAGCGTTCAAATCTGAAAATAAACCTTTTACTGTAACTTTAATTCTGTACATACAGATTATTTTATTTTGCGAATGTGTTTCTTTGTTTTTATTTGATGATTTGTTTGTTTGGTTAGTTATAATTTTTTTACCTTTTTTTTGTTTGGTTGAGGGCTAAAAAAGAATATGGCAATGCCAAGTTTTGGAACTTTTAAGCCTGTATTATTTTTTGGGGTCTTGCCAACATGAAGTTTTCAAAGCAATTTTTTTTTCCGTTCATTGTTTGAGTCTTGCAAATGATACGTTTTTAAACTTGTAAGCACTTCTTCATTCTGGGGGTCTTGGCTGCCAAGGTAGGCTCTTTGACATCAGGAGGATTTTAAAAGTTTAAAGCTTAAACTGCTCATCACTGACAGTGATTTCCTTCTCAGGTGATCCCGTACCACCACCACGGCCACCTCCTGCAAGAAACATTGGCCATGGCAAACAACCCCTTCCTCCGCTACCCACTGTGAGTTGAATTCAGGCATGGAAGTCTCAGATGATATGCAATTTTTAGAGGTTGTGATGTAAGATTCCTGATTATAAGAAACGATTTCAGAGAAAACTATTTGAACCCCCGGATTCTTGTTCCAATGCCTGTGAATTAGCTTGTCAGAGGCCATCATTACGCAGGTTTCATTTGCTGTAAATGAAAGCTTAGAAAACTGAATTTTTATTTGTCAGAAATTTGCACCATTGAAGGTTTACACAAAGCCTGAATATGTCGAACGACCAAAGCCATAAACTGTTATGAAATAGGTTGAAGTGGATTATCATGTGATGGTACATTCGTTTGTTGCCGGCAAATCATTATCGCAGACATAACATCTTTGTGATAGTAATAATAATAATTGTCAGTAAGTACTGGTGTCACATGGCTGATGTGAACTAGTTGATTGGCTAATGGCGATGCGCTAAACTGTTAGCTGAGCGCACTCTTGGAGTGCGCTAACTTTTCCACAGAGCGTATTCTTCCGCCCTTTGCTTAAGCGAGACTGTACTCTCATCCTCAGAATTAATTAATGACATGTAGCTTATATTCTCCACAATACCAAAATACCATAAATTTCCTGCTTCTCAATTAAAGCAGAAGTGGTTTTTTTCTGACAGATTGCATGTGCCTGTGCCACAGTTGCCACTGATCTAAAAATAGAACCCGCTGTGTCTAATTTTTCAGTTTCGACTTGCGAAGAATCTTCTCATAATTATGCCGTAGCTTATTATCCACATTACCAAATGATGAGTTAGTATACAATTCCCAGCAGCTAACAGGAAACACAAGTGTTATTCCGATAACGTACCAGCTAGATCAGCACTTTGGAATATATACGTAGCAGACTAGATTACACTTTAATACGACTGCATCAGTTCAGTAAATGAATGGTTTCCGAATTATTATTTCAAGGCAAGAACAATCGGAATCGAAAACGTGTAGGGTTTAGAACGTCCGTACCATATATAAGACTTATTACCAGCCTGCCTCATGCGTGCAGACTCAGTGCAACGTGACGAGCAATTTTTGTTTTTGGAATTCCGCAGTGGTTCGATTGCCTTAGCCTAGCAGATGACATAAACCCCGCTCAGCAAACTAACATGTTGGGCAAATGTGAACAAAAAACGATGGGGATATAATACGTGTAGGGTTCAGAGCATTCTTACCGTTCATATTTAGTACCAGACTCCCCGATGAGTGAAGATGGATGGGGCGGGGATATAGCTCAGTTGGTAGCGCGCTGGATTTGTATTCAGTTGGCCGCTGTCAGCGTGAGTTCGATCCCAGGTTCGGCGGAAATTTATTTCACAGTCAACTTTGTGTGCAGACCGTCTCTCTTGGGTCTGCACGTTAAAGATCCCACGATTGACAAAAGGGTCTTTCCTGGCAAAATTGCTTAGGCACAGTTAATAATTGTCTACCTATACCCGTGTGACTTGGAATAATAGGCCGTGAAAGGTAAATATGCGCCGAAATGGCTGCAATCTACTGGCCGAATAAAATTTCATCTCATACGGCATCACTGCAGAGCGCCTAGAACTGTACCCACGGAATATGCGCGATATAAGACTCATTGATTGATTGATTGAAGATACCACACGAGAAACATGCCACATTTATTTTGAAAATGTGCTAACCGTCGACCTTGGGGGTTAGCCAATTCAAGGGGACTCACTCTGCACAGTCAATCCGTCGAAGCTCGACTTGAGGTTTCGAATCGCAAATAACTAAGAACACAGTCCTTTCTCCGAGTTCAAATGAGGTCTCTCTGAAAGATCATCACTGTTTAGCTTAACGCTACTCTGGAATTTACCAACAGAAATTAAAACAAGAGTTTGCGTGTGATGAAAGCACGACACACTTGAGACAAACCACACAAAAGTAGATCTTCTACGACCTGACCACACAGTTATGCCTATTCAAATGCGCGTAGCAAAATGTGCGTGTTGTATCTTCTTTTTTCACTGGCGGTACTGACAATATCGTTATTGAAACAATCCCAGTGCACTAAGGGATTTATAGAACAAATCTCGAAAATAATTATTGAACTCAGCGCTATGCGCTTCGTTCAATAATGAATTTTCTTGATTTGCTCTATAAATCCCTTGGTGCACTGGGATATCTCAATAACTTAAATAATAATAATAATAAATAACGTTTCCATTACGCAAGTCCAATTAATTGGCTCTATAGGCACTTTACAAATTCATTCTAAAGCAAACTAGCACAAATTTTTAATGATGTACTGACTCTATCTGGCTTGTTTTACTTGGAAAGGGTATAGCGGAGATAGATACTAAGAGCAGTAAGATATTGTCGTCGTCCTGGAATTTTAGCGAAACTCAATTCTTGGCGATTTTGATATTTTTGTGCTTTAGACTAAGTAAATCATTCTTCAATTCATGAGAAATATTCTCTACAATACGATATTGACAATTCAAGATTTAACATTCTTTTATCTTTTTATCCATAAGAGTTACAAATATGAATATTATTTCCTAATAGAAATAATCAGTTTTGGCCTTCTGCTGAAAAGCTGTATAAAATGAGTTACGTCAAAATTCCATGACGACGTTGATATGTTGTTCTTGGTCGGCGGTTCATGGCTTAGTTGAACGTGACATACTGTAGGTGCAAATCACGGCATCTGAGATTTATGTTTGCAACATTTTGGAGAAAATTCAGGACAGGCATAAGTTCTGCTGCTTCTCTAGAGCTAACATGGTGGTTGCTGAGTTGGTTGCTTGTTTGCTTGACCGCCTGAATGAATGAATTATGTCCTTTATTTGTCCATTCATTTACTGTACAGGCTTATGACCAGGCATTAAACACTGGTCATGGATGTGTAACCCTTGAAATGATTCATGAATTTCTGATATGTTCATAAATAGTGGCAGAGATCGGAACTTTCATGTTGAAGTACAGAAAATGGCAGTGTTGAATCAGTCAAATGGTCTGTTTTCTTCCAATTCTTGCCTAATCTGATTTCTGATTGTATAAATGTCAATCATTTATCAGGGGACTCCATTCCTTGAACGCTTTATGTCACAGATAGAGTGTATTTGTATGTGTGCGATTTCAAAGTATTGATTTATTTTTAAGAATTGATAACAGGGGAAATGTTTACAAAGAACAAAGTTTTATGGAGGAATTGGGGGGTGTGTGTACATATGGGAGGCTCTTTAAATGGTTTGCAATGACCTTCTCATGTTCATGGTGAAGACAGTTTGATGTGGCATACATGTATATAGTTATGGCTTTCAGAACTGTTATTTTAGGATGTAGAGAGTAGAGTGAGTTCCCTGTTCTACTTATTTTAGGAGACCAGAGGAAATCCAGCCCCACCTGAGGATGTGTATGAAATAATGAGTGATTCGACAGATCAAGGGGTGAGCTAGTTAGCATGCAAAATTATTTTTCATTTTTTCTCTCCCCTTTTATTTCCTTTATTTTGCTTGAACATGTAGTTGAGTTTTTTTTAATTTGATGAGTGGTTTTAAGTGCCTAGTCCACATTTTTTTAAATAGTCATTTTATTAATACTTATTAACACCAAAAAAATCATCACTTGATTGATATATAGAGAGTGACACCTTTGTGCAGAGTACTTGCAATTACCTCTGAAACATTGAGAAGGGATCCCCCCCCCCCCAAAACAAAAAAACAAACAACAACCCACCAACAAAAAACACAAAAACCACCTATGAGTGCCATTCCATAAATGCTAAGTAAACAGGTAAATAAGCTTGTCATACTATTTCTCACCTGTGTGTTTGACTCCAAGGACTGCCAACATTCAAACAAGTACCAAGACTTTGACTCGGACTGTAAATAATGTGCACATACATGTATGATTCTGATTGGCCCTTGGTTAGTGGAATTTGATGTAAAGTTGTACATGTCAGTTCATGATGTTTGGTTTTAAAGGTGTTTGCTTCTCGTTTTACTGCTTCTGGATCACCAACACTTATAGGGGATGTACTACTAGTGCATAGTCACACGTTAATCTTGCAAGAGTATGAAGCCTTGAACACAGTGTGTACATACAATGTAGACAGACGTTAAGCGAGATATTCTGTTAGTGTTCTGAAGTGTACTTGTTAATTAACTGAACCAAAAATGCAATGTGCACCCATTGTATTATTTCAAATAATTAATGTAGCATGTTTCCTTCGCATGGCTGCACACATTTATGTTTTTGTTGTTGATATCCTTTTGTTCTTTCTTTCTTTCTTTCTTTCTTTCTTTCTGTGATCTTTAAAGCAGAGAGACAACAGTATTTCAAGCACATGTTCTCATTTTTTTTTTTTTTTTTTTTTCCCTTCTTTTTTTGTTGTTGCCTCAGTTGCATGCAGTCCGCTTCAAGCTGAAAAATAAATGAAAAGAATGAAACCCTTTTTTTTTTTTTTTTTCTTTTTTTTTTCCCTTTTTTCTTCTTTCTTTCTTTCTTCCTTGACCACTGCCACACAAGAAAGAAAGCACATGTTCTCATGAATTCTTGAAACCTCTTCTCTGTGCATATACTTTTTGACCCTGGATGACTGTGTAACAAATGCATGCATCACTCATCATCCTCCATTTCAGCATTTGTTCTAATGGTTCATTTCTGCTCTCTATCTCATGCTAGAATGTGGAAGACCAGTATTTGTGCCCTGACACTTCAGATATAACACGAAGTAAGTTCAGATTGTCAGAGTTCGTTAAGGCATATCAGGGGATTAATCATATGTGACAGTATTCACAGAAAAAGGGCTATTAGTTGTAAAACACACTATCACTATTATGTGCTGAAAACCATCCCCATATGAAAGGTTACTGATTTTTATATTTTGTGAGCTTTTTCAAATCAACGGCATTCAGTCTTTGTACATTTGTGATGTTTGTGCAAAATTTAAAAAAAAGAACAGGTTGAAATGCTGACAACCAGCTATCCCCGTACACAATTTCTGTAAATTCTGTCTGTACCTTTTGAGTTGAATTCCCGCAAACCTGGGTGCTGGATCTCTGTTCATTGAGAATCTTGGATTTCTCAACTAAGAAAGATTAAAAGAATCAAGACTCGTGCAATAGCCTAGTGGATAAGCCATCAGCCTTCCATGCGGAAGTTTGAGTGTTTGAATCCTGGCCGCGCTAGGTGGGTCAAGGGTAGAGATTTTTTTTTTAATCTCCCAGGTCAACTGATGTACAGACAAAAAAAAAAGACTTTTTTTTGGGGGGGGGGGGGGGGGTGGTCAGCTAGTGCCTTATTTCACTTTGTTTGTACTTGCAAGCTCAAGACCAAGTGCGCATGAAGAAGATCCTGTAATTCATGTCAGAGCTCGGTGGGTTATAGAAATACAAAAAGAGATGGCATGCATTCTTTGGAGTTGTAGTAGGGCTGCCTACATGGCGGGGAAAAAAATAGTCCGTTCATGTAAAAAGTCACTTGTGCGTATGAGTTTACACGGGAGTCTCAGCCCACATATGCAGAAGACGAAGAAGAATGAATGCGTCTGTCTCTTGCAAATTGGCCTGCATCCGTTGTTGTATTTCACGTTAAAAACCCATTTGTTAAAACAAATCTAATACACCTGTTTTCTTGTGGGCTGTCACATATGATCTAATCCTTACTTGATTTTCTAGTGTCATATGTAATTTCCCATTTTGATTTTAAGTTGTAAAAGGACAAAGATGGTGGTAAATTTGAAAGAGCTGATTGGTTTTGCAGTTCAAAACGTTCTCCCATATGTCATAACCAAAGTAGCTGTGGCAATATCTAAGCCTTCCATCAGTTGATTTAGCGCAACATCTTGGTTCAGATACCAGAGATTTTAAGAGGAGTGCAGGAGTCATACAATCCTACGTGTAATGCTACATTATAGCTTCAAAGATGTGATGCATTATCGGTTGAGATTAAAGTTTTTCGTGTGATTTGCATCACACTGAAAATCACTGTTGTGGAACTCAGAAACATAATCTTTTGATATGGAATTTGATCATGTATGTACATGTGACATATGATAGATGTTTCCTTTATTTCAGACCATTATCTTGATTTTAGTGATACCTGTAAGGTGAGACGACAGGAACTGATGGTGTTATACTTTTGTAATTGAAAAAATATTAAGTATAACTATAAGAAATATTTACTGGTACTGATCGATCAAAACACCCAAAGCCGCTTGAGCTTTCATGCATGTTTTTGAAAATGTATGTTTTATGATGGTTAGAATTTCACACTTAAGGTTGAAGTTTATCAACCTGTCCCATCAACAACAAAACAAAAACAAAAAAAGGGCGTATTTAAAGCCGCAGTAAGCCTCCCGTAAACCATCACAGATACTGTTAGGCTTTTACACACAGTACAAACACCCTTTCATTTACACACTCACCGCTTTTGAACATCCTAGGTGCCCTCCGTAAAGAGCGAGCAATTTTCAAAGAATTTATTTGTGCGTGGTTTATCTTACCCCTGAGCCATCGCAAACCCGTGTGATCCAGTTTCCTTTTTTCACAATGTAGTCGTCAGTTTGTGATTTCAATGGGACTTGCTGTAAGCTCATCTGCAATAGCACGTTATTGTGTACAAAGGTACCTGCGATGAAAGGGCACCCTTCGGACCAGCAAAAAGTGTCCCTACATTGCAGGTGGCCTTTCATGACAGGTATACTTTGGTAGAAATAATATGAAAAGGGACAAGAGAAGGTGTCCTTTTAAGGGAGGTGTCCTCTCATGGGAGGGTCCATAGATCGCAGGTACTGCTGTACCTCTGAATCTAAACGCAACAAACGGCTGTGATTCACACGAACTAGAGTGATGACAGTTGACTGTTCAGAGGAACGGGCGATGGCAGAACCGTCGTCTGCTACGAGAAAGACGGTTTGCGTGACACGTTTTCGGGCTTTTCTTTTTTCAAACTTTCATAACTTCGAATTGTACTGTCATCTTGTCTTGATGAACAAATAATTTTATGATTTAAGAATGTTTGTGTAACAAGCTGTCAATTTATTATCTAGATTTTAAAAGTTAGTTCTAGCGCCAAAACGAGGTGCCTGATTTGCTGATCAGAGGGTCCACGAAAATAAATTCTTTGAAAACTGCTCGCTCTTTATGTAGGGCACCTAGGATGTTGTCAAGTGGTGAGTGTTTAAACCAAAGGGTAAAAGCCTGACGTATCTGTGATGGTTTACGGGAGGCGTACTGTGCCTTTAACATATCATATTTTTATGTTTGTCTGCTGTGCATTCTAGCAAGTGAAATTAAGAAGGTATGTAAGGTAACTTAAAAAATTAAGTAATGAGATTCCTTTCCTTTTCGCAGAGTAACAAAACACACTCACATGCTTAAAAAAATGTATCCCCATGAATTATACTCAAATCAAGAGATTAAATTACATATTCTTACTCCGAATCACATAAAAGCATTGACGCAGTCTTACATGCTTAAGGTCTGAAAAGGCTACCCGTCTTAAACAATTTTAAAGGGGAGCAACCCAACACAAAAGTGTAAATACAGGCATGGTAATGACCATCTACCCGGGGAGTTACCTCCCGTCCGGGTTACGTGACGTCACTTCCCCTGTAAACACCACATGTCTTCATACGACATTTCAGCCTACAGCAGAGAGGTCGTCGAATTTTTGGCTCCGTGTGTGGCTGCGTGCTGGTGTTTGTAAGGACACCCACCGGCCTCCTAACCCGTCTTAACGGCTTGCCTTTACGTGTTTGGTGAGCTCTTTCCATTTTGGTCATTATTTTGACAAGAATGTTGTTGTAGTTGCTGACTTTTCGTCCGTTTTGCGGACTTGTTAAATTTTCAGTAACGCATTTTGGGGCCCCACGTTTGCTTGTCAGCTTAGCTGACGGCGAATGTGGCACGGCCTATGTTTTGGTTAGGTAAACCTTATTTTACCTCTTTACTTGCCTTCTGCTTTGTTAGTTGGTAAGCGCTTCCTTTTTTAGTCATTAGTTTGACAGGAAGTTCGTTGTAGTTGCTGAATTTTTCGTCCGTTTTGGACTTGTTAATTTCCAGTAACTCTCTGTTTTGCCGCCTGTTGTCTGTGTCAGCGCGTCTGACTGTGAGATAACATGGCTAGGTGTGTGTCATTGGTCTTTCAGACCATTGGTATTTGTTGTTGTTTCGTACTAAGCTTGTATAACCGCTTTGTCCGTTACTTCTTCTGCCCCAAATGAATTTGGGGGGCAGTTTAGCACGTCTGTGACGTGTCTTGCTTCTTGCTTGTTCTCTCTTGGCATCGGAGCGTGGCGCTCTGGTGTCTATACTGCGTTGCTCTCTTTTTCCAGAGTTTCGCAGTTTGGGAGGGAAGTTTGCAGCTTCACACGCCGTCTCCAGCGTTGTACTTCCGCCGGCGGCGGGTGACGGCCGCTCTTTGGCTTCCTGTCGGCCACGGCTTCCGGTCGCGGGCCTTCAGCTGCGTCTGCTGCCTCCTTGGGGGGCATGGACGGTAAGTCGAACTGCTCCACTGGCTCTCGTGAAGCCACCGGACGCTCTCTTTTGAGCAACAGTTCTTGGTCGCAGGCTCACTACCTGCAAACTTCCTGCCCGTCAGGATATGCTGCTCTTTCTAAGCCCGATCGTATAGCGAGTAGGGCTATGACTGAGCAATGGCGGCTTCCGCTTGCGGGAGTCGCGTTTCCGGGTTTACCCGGAGGCGAAGGTCAATCTGGCACACCCACGAAGGTCCCTGCTGGTGTCGACTGCAAAACTTCCTGCTAGTCAGGATATGCTGCTCTTTCTAGGCCTGATCGCACAGCGTGTACGGCCGTGACTGAGCAATGGCGGCTTCCGCTTGCGGGAGTCGCGTTTCCGGGTTTACCCGGAGGCGAAGGTCAATCTGGCACACCCACGAAGGTCCCTGCTGGTGTCGACTGCAAAACTTCCTGCTAGTCAGGATATGCTGCTCTTTCTAGGCCTGATCGCACAGCGTGTACGGCCGTGACTGAGCAAGGGCGGCTTCTGCGTGCGGGAGTCGCGTTTCCGGGTTTTCCCGGAAGCGAAGGTCAATCTGGCACACCCACGAAGGTCCCTGCTGGTGTCGACTGTGGACTGGCCTTCGGGCCACCGGGCTTCCAGCCCCAGTCCTCGCAGCAGACGCTGCCGCTGTATGCGGCTTCGTCCGTTGCTTAATATTCTGCTCTTTCTAAGCCTGTTTGCATCGCGTGCACGGCTATGAATAGGCAAGGGCGGCTTCCGTTTTCGGGAGTCGCGCTTCCGGGTTTTCCTGAAAACGAAGGTCCTTCATCCCGTGCACTCACAGAGGTCATGGCTGGGGTTGACCGTTGACTGGCCTTCGGGCGTTCTGGCCTCGGCCTTAGTCATCGCAACAGGCGTTTCCGTTTATGCGGCTTCGTCCGTTGCTTTGCCGGCTCCGCCCGGAGTTGCCGTTTCTCCTCCTGCTGCTCCTATACGGAGGGAGTGAGTGAGGAACAGGTTACGTCCTACGGACATCCGGACAGTCGTCATTCCGGTTTACTGGGAGCATAGGTCTTCCTTTGCGATTACACTGTGTGTCTCTACTGGAGTTGACCGCGGACTAGCCTACGGGCGTTCGGTCTTCTGTCCTCAGTCCACGCAACATTTGCTTCCGCATTGTGCGGTTTTGTCTGTTGCGTTTCCGGCTTTGTCCGGATGCATTGTTCTTCTTCCTAACACTGTTAGCGAAGTGAGGAACTTCGGCTGGCCTATGGGCATGCAGGTTTTCAGCCTCGGCCGGGACGGTAGTCACTTCACTGGTCGGGTGTTGCGTCTACTGTCTATTCAGTTCTGGTGGCTTCGGATGTTACCTCCTCTTTGTCTTACCCTCTTATGGGAGGGGTGAGACAGGACGGTTTCCGGTTGAACGGGTTTCCGGTTTTCCGGTTATCCTGTTCTGTAGCTTTCCACTTGCAACTGTGACTTCGGTTAGTGTCAGTTCTCTGGGCTATTCTGTTATACAGTCTTTAGCCAGAGACCAGACACGTTCTGTCGAATCTCTCGGCTTCTCTCGAGGCCTCGATGGAGATTACTTCCAGATTTTTTATGGAGGGACATTGGCTTCCTCTTTGGTTGCATTCAGCGATGTCGGACTTCCGTTCCGCGAAGGAGGAGTTTTCCTACTTCCGGTTTGATAGTCACCTTCCATGTGGGTACCATCTTCCGCAGGTTTTGGCTGGCCATCTCCTACCGGAAGTGGTATCCACGGGTTCCGGTTCTGCTACCCGGTTTTTCACGGGTCAGTTCCGGAACACGCGCAGCCTCGGCTGTCTTCGGCTACTCAGGCTTCGTCTTTTGTTTCTTCCTGTCATAGGAAGTTCCCTTGGCTGAAGCTGGGTCGGAGTTTGCTGGCGTCTTTGCTCTTCCGCGTACACCTTTATGGGAACGCAGGAACTTAGAGGAATTTGGACGTCAGTTTTTGGAATTTGCCTCTTTTTCGGAGATGATCGTCAGAGCGCTCTCGCGCTCTTTCCTGGAGTTCACTGAACATTTCACGCTTAGTGTGTGTCAGGACTCTGGTGGCATCTCCACTCGTTCAGCCTGGCTAGGGCGAACGAGGAACAAAGAGGCTGTCCTCCCTTCACCTCGCTTTACAGTCGGGTGTAGGGAGGACTTGTTTCTCTCGCATGCTCAGGTCTCTGAGCAGGCTAGGAGGGACAATTGGGCTTTGATCGGAGTAGAGGGATCTGCTTTTTGAACTTTGGTGTTGTTACCAGAAAGAAAGTAGATCCCGTGGGTTAGAGATCAGCGGATCTCTGACTTCTCTCTACAAGGGTTAAAGCAGAGCTAGCCTCCTCACGGGAAGCAGGCTCAGGCCTCGGGATTTTTTCAGCAGGCGGCCAATGGGCAGTCTCTGTCTGATTCTCGAGAGTTAGATCACCTTTGGGCAGGGAGAAGGGCAGCCCTAGCAGCTAGCCTCTCTCCCCAAGGAAGTGCCCCCGATCACACCCCCCTCCGCCCTCCACTTTGGTGATGGCGGGGCGGGTCTTCTCCTTGCAAGTTTTCATTGGATGGTCTCTGTACACAGCCAATAGTTTGTGGGAGTGGTGAGGTCGGGGGACTCCCATTGATCTAATGAGTGCATATTTGTTTATGCGTCAGCCGATCCTTTCACAGTGATCTAGGCCCATCAGCTCGAGCACCCGCTGAGGTCTCTTCTGGTCGGTGCTAGCGCTGTCCTTCGGTTTTACAGCTTCAGTCCTCAGTTGTGTAACAGCAGTTCAGCCACGGGCTGCTGCAGTGGCACTTCCGGTTTTACCGGAGAGGTTGTTTCTTTCACAGACGCTTCATAGGTACGTCTGAGTTTCGGAACAGCGGCTGACCTTAGGGCATCCAGGGTTTTTTAGCCTCGGCTGGTGCAACAGCCATTCCACCTGTGGGCGGGATGGTTGTTGTTTTCCCTGTTCTTGTGGCTTCGGACTTCGACTTTCTTTCCTTTATTTCATCTTAGGCAGGAGATGAGATAGGACGATTTCCGTTTGAGTGGGGCTGCTGTTTTCAGGCTTCCCCGTTCTTCTCAGTTTGCCACAAGCTGCTGGACTTGGTCCTGCGCGTCTTTCGCAGAGTCTGACTCCGTCTTTCTCTAGCGATCAGACGTGTTCTGGTGTTTCGTCCAAACTTAAGTTGCGCTTGAGTTGGCCTCGGAAGTAACATTCAGTTTTTCCTGAGGGGACATTGTCTTTGGCAATGCTTGTTGGAGGAGTCATTCTTTGTGGCTTATCTCCTCTCTCAGGTTTTTGGCTACGAAGTTTACTTGGGGTTTTTGAATTTCCTTCATTTACCTTCAAGCAGACTGTTCTGTAACACTCTGGCTTTTAGTCATTGTGTTTTGGGTCACCGGTCACTTCAGCAGCAGTCGTCCGCGACAGCTGCTTCCAGTTTCGGCCGGAAGTAAGAGGTTCACTGGCTAGTGCACAGGCTACTGTCACGTCCGGTTCGAGCTTCGACTTACGTCAGCAGTCGTCCGCGACAGCTGCTTCCAGCTTCGGCCGGAAGTAAGAGGTTCACCAGCTAGTGCACAGGCTACTGTCACGTTCGGTTCGAACTTCGACTTATGTCAGCAGTCGTCCGCGACAGCTGTTTCCAGTTTCGGCCGGAAGTAAGAGGTTCACTGGCTAGTGTACAGGTTACTGTCACGTCCGGTTCGAGCTTCGACTTACGTCAGCAGTCGTCCGCGACAGCTGCTTCCAGCTTCGGCCGGAAGTAAGAGGTTCACCGGCTAGTGCACAGGCTACTGTCACGCCCGGTTCGAGCTTCGACTTACGTCAGCAGTCGTCCACGACAGCTGCTTCCAGTTTCGGCTGGAAGTAAGAGGTTCACCGACTTGGGCTTCACGCCATTCCTAAGTTTGATTACTTTGGCGTGATCGTCTTATGGTCGCCGCGAGGTTTGTCCCTCACCTCACTGATCGGACTACCTTACGCATAGATCGTTTTCGGTGCATGTGCATTTCCTTCCATCCGAAAGGGGGGGGGGGGGGCAGCTTGTCTTTCCCTCTCTACTCGGCTCGGCTTTATCCAAGGCTGGGTTCTCTTTCTGGGTCGCTTGGTCCAGGAGATTGGAAGAAGTGCTGGGCACACATTTCTGGCTCTCTGATGTCGTCTTTCGCAACTTTTGCCTGAGAGACATCACGACTGTCAATCAGGATAGTTCTCAGGTCCTTTTCTGCTTTTTGGCAGCGGGCCAGTTCCTGGCAAGGGTTAGAGTGAGTTAGTTTTTCTTTCTCACTGGGCCCTTTTCCTGACCTTTTGGCAGCAGGCCAGGGTTTTGGCAAGGTTTTTTAGAGTGAGTTGGATTTTTCTTTCCCACCGCCTTGTTGAAGCTATCTGCTTTTATGTGATTCGGAGTAAGAATATGTAATTTAATCGAAAATTTTTAAGTAAATTTTCATTTCATTAATATACTTACCCGAATCACATAGTGTATGCCCTCCCGCCAACCCCGCATATGATTTTTTGAGTCTATTAAGTCGTATGAAGACATGTGGTGTTTACAGGGGAAGTGACGTCACGTAACCCGGACGGGAGGTAACTCCCCGGGTAGATGGTCATTACCATGCCTGTATTTACACTTTTGTGTTGGGTTGCTCCCCTTTAAAATTGTTTAAGACGGGTAGCCTTTTCAGACCTTAAGCATGTAAGACTGCGTCAATGCTTTTATGTGATTCGGGTAAGTATATTAATGAAATGAAAATTTACTTAAAAATTTTCGATTTTGATTGAATGGTAATGCCACATGTTTACTTTCTTTTGCCACTGAGTATATAATTATTGAAAAAATATTTGAAACAGATATTCCGTACAAACAAATATACCTGATTTAATTGACCAACTGATCTTTTCTTTTAGAAGCACTGTGTATATTAGCATTAATTTAAAATGAAACAAAAAGCCTTATATAAATTTATGTGCAGACGTAGGAATGCAAACCACAACCTTGTGTCTGCACACACGCAGGCACGCACACATGCACACACGCACGCACACACACACACACTCGCACCACGCACACATGCACACACGCACGCACACACACACACACGCACACACACACACACACTCGCACCACGCACGCATGCACACACACACGCGCATGCAGGCACACACACACTACACTCACACTCACTCTCTATCATACAGTGTTGATCTTCAATGCAAACTTGTAGGTGCAGGCCAGTTTTGCAATTCTATTTTCTGTATCTGCATTTTTAAAGCATTGCACTTCCCTTTTTTGTGTATTTTTAGTCTCCTTTTGCTTGTGCTTCAATTTTCAAGTGCAAGCTCCCCCCCCCCCCCCCCCCCCCTCCCCAAGTCCCTCCACCTTCCCTCCTCTCACCCCCATTCACATGTAATTCATTTTCTCAACGCCACAACTTCAACCCAACCTCGCCCACCTCGCCCCACCCAGCCTTGCGCCAGTGCCCCCCTTTTTTTGGTATCAGTATGTTCTTTATTCTTTTTTGTACTAACTTTTAAACAAACAAAAATCAAAACACATTTTTGACCCTATTTTCAACATGTCAAAGCACTGATATTTTGAAGCGGTGGAGGAACCTGTTTGATTTTGTCATTTTTGCTTTGATATTTCACGAGCGATATTTAATATTCTAAAGAATATGTATAAATTATCCATGTACTTTCTGTGTTTAGAATCATACTTTATACACTTGTGCAGAGAGGAGTTGAATCTTATGCTTGTTGATTTATAGCATTATGAAAAATTAAGAATGGACTGAAATGTTAGAGATCGAGTTCTTTTTGGGCTGGCTTTGGATTTGAACCGTTATTTCATCCACCATCAGATATCACTTTCTAAAACCTGTGGTATAGCCTATTGACTCAAAGCAGCTCAGAAACTCAAGTGAGTGTAAGTTTCAAAAGGACATTTCTTGCTCTTCTTGAACACTGAGATGGACACCAAAACGTCTCATGTCACTGCTGGTCATGTGATTGTGTGTGTGTGCTGTAATAGATATTGCTTTACCTGTTTCACTGGTTTGATAATCAACATTTTTTTCAACGTCCATTTTACTTGCTTCTAAATACTTTGCTACAATGTATAAAAAAAATGCCTTTAATTATTAGATGTGCATTAGCATTGCCTTCAAAGTTTGCTTGCTTCTAATGAGTGTATTTGAATGTTATGGTGATAGGATCTGTGTATTTGACGCTGGGTGCAAAGCTAGTACAGGGGTACCTGTGATGTGAGGCCTCTCTGATGAGAGGACACCTCAGAAGAGAGAACACTTTCTGTTGTCTATCTTTTAACTTCAACAAATTAAGGCCACACGCAATAAAAGAAGACTTGGATGGTCCCAAGGGCGCCCTTTCATCGCAGGTACCACTGTAGAACCTTAACCTTTTCTGTAATTCCTGGGTCATGCACTACCCACAGTCTCATTCAAGTGTTTGCTGCTTTGAAGCTTCTAGGATGTGGGTTTTCCCTTGTTGTGAAACTACAGGTATGCTCTTCGGGGACTGCAAGAGCTCATTGGTGAACAAATAAATAATGATATAATTCAAATAGCACACTCAGGATGGTGTGGGTTCTGTAAGACCCATACAATTGTCATGATGGAATTTCAAGGTATTTGTCCCTGTTCAGATGGTGTGTGTCATGAGGATTCATATTCCCCAAAGAGGCAATAAAATGCTTACTTGTGTGGCAGTGGTCAAGGAAGACCCGTGCTTAATACATGTTGTAGGCCTCATCATAAAGTATGGGTCTTAATATAACTGGCATCAAACTGACCATTTAGTCTATAGCACATTATCTAGGGAGGAATGATCTGTTTATGAGTTAACATTTTAATTGTATATTACTCTGCAGCTTCAGATATTTCTCTTCTTTTCTGCAATCAGTTTGATGATGTCATTGTACTTCTGTGGGTTATATTTGCTGAAACATCAACAATCACATATGACAAAAAGACTGCACTATTTGTCAAAAATAAAAAAAGAATACTATCTAAAATTTCATGACATTTAATGAGCTTGTGTGATGCAGGCTTTACCATTTTAAGACAAGAAAGAAAAAACCCAAGAACAAAACATCTGTGAAACGACTGTTGTGTTTTGTATATTTTCAGAGTGCACATCCTCCGCAGCCTCCACCACCAATTAGGAGAGAACCACCAAAACCCCCAGCAGGTAACAGGCGGTTTATGTCAGCTTTTTCAGGCAGATTCTGACAAAATTGAACATCTAGTTTTGTTAACCCCATGGGAGGGGAGATACATGTAGCTCAGTAGGTAGTGGCGCTGGCCTGGAAACCAGTTGTCGCTATTGGCGTGGGTTTGACCCCTATGTTCGGCGAGGGATTTATTTCCACTAGTCAACTTTATGCAGACTCTCCTCGGTGTCCGAATACCCCCCATATGCGCGCGCATATTCACAATACAGATTCCAAGGTCACAGCGAAAGTCTCAAGCCTTGGAAACCACGAATACATGCATGCAGGAAACAAAATTGGGTTGGGTGATTCTGTGACTGCACGCTATCCCCAAGGATAACAGCTTAAATTTTCTTGAGGGAATTCCCAAAGAACAATAAGATATGTACCAAATACCAAACCACTTTCATCAGTACCACTCTTTTTCAATTGACTGATTTTTGAATCTGAAATTGATTCTGAACATACTTTTTTGAAGACTAAAAAGGCTCTATGTACAGAAAATATGGGGTGGGTTGGGATGTGTGCAGACTGCTGTCTTTTGTCATATGCAGGCTACTGGGTTTTTTTCAGGCGTTCTTGCCTGAATTTTGTCTGAAAAATATTTGATCTAGTGTCACAGCAGAAGACTCAACTTCAAAGTTCCAGCTTGGGTGACATGAGATTATAATTGGAGTGTGTGTTCTTTTAAATAATGGTGTTTTTTTAATTGCTTGGTTGACCAGTGATCATGGTAGCCAAAGATGAAGTTTTCAGTAGGTTTTATGAAAAAATGTAAGACAAACAAAAGCAAGGAGTAGATCTTTTGGTTGCCGATTTTGCGGCCAGTATTTTAAGTTTTCAACAGATAAATCACCAGAAATAACGGGTGAATGTGATCTCCAGTTTAACATTTTTTTCTTTGTCTGTCTTAGAGCCATCCAGACCGGTTAAAAAAAAATCAGCAGAGAAACCACCACCACAGCCTCCAGTGCCCCGTGAGCAGGGTGGATTTTTGTGTAAGTGTTTAACAGTTTTTATCATTTTCAAATGTGGTGGGGTAGCATTACTCTTAGCAAGAAAAACAAGGGATATGTATTCCTCTGGAATGAACAGAAAGGGGTTATAAGGTAAAGTTTTGTTTCTTGGCGTAAAAAACCCTAACATTTCATAGAATGTAGCAGCATGTATTTTGTCTGTTATAAAAAAAAAGGTTGCTTTGTTTTTTGCAGTCAACGATCCGCAGGCAAAAGCAGTAGCACCGCCAGGGGTAAGTTCATTTGCTTTGGTGTTTTAAAAGTGTTCTCACTAAACAGAACAAAATAAACCCAGACAGAAAATAAAACGCATGGATACATGTATGACTTGTCCGTGCAGGCTGGGTGTTTTTGAGTCACTTGAGAAAAAGTGACTATGTAATCGGTCAGTGTTAGTCTGTCCGGCCGGCCGTCCGGCCGGCCGTCCGTAGACACCACCTTAACGTTGGACTTTTCTCGGAAACTATCAAAGCGATCGGGCTCATATTTTGTTTAGTCGTGACCTCCAATGACCTCTACACTTTAACGATGGTTTCGTTGACCTTTGACCTTTTTCAAGGTCACAGGTCAGCGTCAAAGGAAAAATTACACATTTTATATCTTTGACAAAGTTCATCGGATGTGATTGAAACTTTGTAGGATTATTCTTTACATCAAAGTATTTACATCTGTAGCCTTTTACGAACGTTATCAGAAAAACAAGGGAGATAACTAGCCTTTTCTGTTCGGCAACACACAACTTAACGTTGGGCTTTTCTCGGAAACTATAAAAGTGACCGGGCTCAAATTTTATGTGAACGTGACTCATTGTGTTGTGAATAGCAATTTCTTCCTGTCCATCTGATGCCTCATATAATATTCAGAACTGCGAAAGTGACTCGATCGAGCGTTTGCTCTTCTTGTTTGTAAAATCTTAAGCAGATCTTGGGTGGTGTACATGATCATTGACCAAAGAAGGACTGTCCTTTGCCGTGCGTCCTGGGTCATGGACCACCCACAGCCTCACAAAGGGTCCCTGTCTCTGAAACAATTGTTGTTTTTTCTTTCTTCAGACTTCATGCAAGCCCAAACACCATGAAACCTTCCTAACTGACCAGGTCTTAAATGATTACGTTTGTAAACAAGCATGTAAACCATGACCTAATTTGAACTGCACATTCAGAATGGTGTGGGTTGTGTATGGCCCATATGAAATTCGTGACATGATTTTACAGTGTTTATCCTTATTCGGATGGTGTTGGTTGTGAATGCCCCAAACTCTGCAAAGAGGGGGTACAGTAAAACGTTTATCCCAATTTGGATGGTATGTGGGTCATGTACGACCCATGCTTTTTACCTTTTTTAGAAAGTATGGGTCATGCACAACCCATATCATCTGGACTGTGTAGTCCAAAGTTTGATTTGGTGAAGGTTAAAGGAACCCTTTGTTGCTTTACAATTCTTCATGTTTGGAATGTCAGCATCTTATCTGTCTCTCACTCTTTCTTTGCTTTTTTTTTTTATCTTGATAACAAGAAAATTAAAAACTATATAGAAACCACAATCATTTCCACTCTATTTTGATTTTAATCCACAGGATGATCTAAGTGGCTATCCCTGGTACCATGGCAAAATCAGCAGAGACCAAGGGACAAAAATATTTGAGCGTGAACAGAAGGTCAGTCTTGTGTGAATTATTTACTTGAGTTAGTCAGTTGTATGTCATATTTTATGAAAATTAGTTATTTAAAAAAAAAAGCGAAGGAAACAAGCAAACAAATCAACAAAGAAGTATGTCAAGCATGATTGAGTAACCTAAAATTGTGAGAACATTTTTTGCAGTGAATGTTTGTGCTGTTGAGTGAATGACCCTCTGCAGATCAGTCATGAGAGTTGTTTGATAGACATACAAGATCAGGTTGCAGAAATGCTTCATGGTTTGGTCTGCTTTTTCAGTTCTACACAGAAGCCCAGCGTTCCCTGCAAAAACAGGCAAAAATAGGGGATCGGTTTCACAGTGTCCAGCTATTTGCCCACGGCACTCTAAAAGTTTGTGCGCCACACTCATGCCCACAACTGTTCTTGTTGTTTGCAGGATGGCATGTTCTTGATTCGCAAGTCCGTGCGAGATGCCAACCAACCTTACACACTGGTCATATGGCAGTCCAATCGCCTCTGGAACATCCCTATTCGCAAGCTGAGCAACAGCATGTATGCGGCAGGCAAATTCAAGCAGGGAGAAACAGTGAGTAGTTTGCTGTATGTTCAGACCGATGTTAAGACATAAGACACTATAAGATGTTTGGTGGCTTGTTGACAGACCAGCTTTTTTGTTGGTCCAAGGGGACCATATCGTCTTTTGTTTCATCTTTATCGACCAAGGCCGAAGGCCGCGGTTGATAAATATGAGACAAAAGGCGATATGCTCCCCGAGGACCAACAACAAAATGCTGGTCTGACGACAAGCCACCAAACATCGTTTTTGTCATCATTTTGGTTGTGCAACAAAATGCACAATAACCCACAGGGAGACGAATTTTTAGAATCCAACTCCGGGCCACAAAGCATCGTCACAGTAGCTCGAGATAACACGTCAACCTTGTATGTGACGTCAAACGTAGCTTGTTGACGCTTTTCTTCCAGTCTGAAAATGTACAGAGCTGCGATCATACCTGTGAATTCACTAAGTGTTGAGCATATTTCTTTTCTTTTAAGTGTTTATGACTTTTCGTTGTGGATTTTGCGATTACAGAGATAAGTTGCAAATTGACCATGAGTCGCCGCGGTAATTATCAACATTGATTGGGTCTTTGAGAGTGAATGCTTACAATCGTTGTCCCCAGAAACACAAATCCAAAGCCACGATGGTTCCACACATCAAACAATCAGCCTGTTTGGCTTTTACTTTGACAATCCACGTTTCACCTGAAAGCTCAAACCCATTCACCACCTCGAGTTACTGCATGGGGAACATGACATTTATTTCCCAGGTGCTTGTGAATGAAAACTCGTGAAAATGATGACAATAGATTTTATTTCAACCACGTGTATTACACAGGAATGGTTTGAGTTCATTCAATACATGGTACATTCAAACACAACAACCAAACAGAGTGAAAAATCAGACTTGCCAACAGCAGACAAACACAGACACGCCTCAAAACCATGTCGCCATGCATCGGCCCCATTATTTTCAGTTTAGGTAGTTACAGAATACTGTTCAACTGTGTGATCAAGATTGCACTGCAAAATCACGTACAGTGGTACCTGTGATGAAAGGACACCCTTGGGACCTTTCAAAAGTGTCCCTTTATTGCAGTTGGGCTGTCATGACGTATATTTTGATAAAAATAATAGACAAGGGGACAACAGAAGGTGTCCTTTGTTGGGAGATGTCCTCTGCATGGAGGGGCCTCACATCACATGTACTACTGTAGGTTTTGTTCAAAAGAAAAAGAGGATATTGGAAGTAAATAAAGGGAATATGATATATACATACAAATGAAAAAAAGCAAAACTTTGTAATGTGCTGCGTTTCCTCACCCTTTTTGTTCTCATGCAATTTCATCAGGGCAGGTCTTGAATTTTGCCTTCCATGATATGATAGCACAAAACGTGGTCAACAGAAGGATTAAAAACTTGTTGGTTGTCTTCTTCTTCTTCTGCGTTTGATGTTATGGTCGTTAAATCCTCAGTTCGGTGGCTGCCAAGAAGTCCGCAGTCTTCTGTAGATCGGCAGTGGGTCTCCAGAGCTTGGTGCCCAGGCTGGTGTCTTCCGGCCAGTAGTGCTGGCGTGCTGTCTCCAGGTGTGGGCATGTTTGTAGAACGTGCTCAGGGGTTTGTTCCTCTGAGCCACACTCACATTTGGCTGTGTCACTGAGTCCCATGCAGCCTCTTCATGTGTTTTTTCAGTCCACAGTGACCAGTGCGCAGACGAAGAATGGTGGTCTGGCTTCTTCTGTCAAGTTTGTTGATTTGGTCTTCCTGTGGGTTGTAGTTGTTGTTCTTAGTCTTCCACACTGTCGTGAGACTTTCGTTTCAGAAGAGTCTTGGCTTCCATGTAAGAAGTGGAGATGTGGAACTGGGGAAGACCTGCTCCTTCCTTTGCGAGCCTGTCTGCACTCTCCTTTCCGGCACATAATAGCATAAAACGTGATGATAGCTCAAAACGTGGTCAACAGCAGGATTAAAAACTTGTTGGTTGTCAAAGTCTAACTACTTGCAGATATTACTGCTTTCTGTTTTTGGCTCATGTCGGTGTGCCTATAAATGTGTACGTTCTGTCTGATGTGTGTTCGTTTGTTCATGTGCATGAATTTGCATATTTTGAGAAAATGTAACATTTAATATATTTCAGAAACTAGATAATTTAGTTTTTTGCAATAGCACAAATTTGCTCCTGTGTTGTGGAGGGACGGGGGGAGGTAAAAAGGGGTGTATCACCTGCAGCGGATCAAAATAGGTGTAAATGTACCTGAATCCAAGGCGTGCGAGTTCAATTTCCTGTCTGTGCTGTGGCGGAATTTTCAGAAAAAATATTTGTACACTACCCATTCCTTGACTCATCTTTTTTTCATTCATTGATCTTTCTGTCTGCAGCAATTCAACTCAATCGTGGATCTGGTGGAACATTTCAAAGTCGTCTCCCTCAGCTTGAAGTCAGCAGCAGATCAGGCCGAAGGCACCAATAAGCTGACCATTCCCGCTCCAAAACGCTGAGATTCCAGAAAAAACAAACAGCCAGTGTTTTTTGACTGTGGCACTGAAAGTGTGGTGTGTTGCATGGAGACCCAGAACATGACGTGTGAAAAGTTAGATCACTGAAGGAAAGTTAAAGCTAAAGCGGTGTTAAAAGTGCTCAGCGCAGTGAGACATGCAAGAGAAGTCTGAGGAGTTTAGTGGCAGAAGGCCAACATCGTGATGCCTTGGAGAGATTCTGTTTTGTTTGTTTTTCCGTATTAGTCAGAATGCTAATATGCAGAAAAGTTGAAACATGGAATAGTGCAAGTAGTACTCGCACGCTTTTATGGCTTGAGAATAAGAGTGAGATTTTGATATTGGGAATGGCATAATATTTTTTTATTTTTCGTCTTCTCCTTCTTTGTGATACATTTATCTGTTTCTAAACTTATGCTTCTTTTGGCATAATATTCTTTTCTAAGCTTTCCCCCCATATAGAACTAGCCATCAATGCATCTATTTTGCTTTCTGTTTTATTGTATGTTTTTTTTTAAATGCTGTCTGTATTTTTGACTAGACTAAAGGAAGTACTTTAGCTTTAAACGACCTTCTGGACAACAGGCTCACCTATATTCCCTTCAAGTATTGTACAGAAAAACGTGTGCATGGAAGAGGCAGCCTGTTTCAAAACATGGTGAAGATGAAAAAAAGCAAGAGTGATAAGTTAACGTCAAAACAAAAGATTCATTAAAACCTTGATCTATTGAAGTTTAAAGTGTTTGCTTTAAAAACCAATAGACGGAGCTTCTAGTGAATGTTTTGTTTTGTCGGTTGAACATTCCATAAACTTTAATGCTCTTGGTCTTTTTAATTTTGTTTTTGGAATGTTAGCAGTCTATCTCTTATGGATTTCTATGGTGAAGATAAAGCTCATGGACGTCCCTGTTTACACCTATTTTAAGCTGAAAGGCAATACACAAGACAATGATTGATTGATTGATTTATTTAATCAATTGCTTGAGCTTCATACTTTGTGATGAGGAATGCAGTTCTACACAGAAGCCTGGCATTTCCTGCAAGAACAGGAAACAGAGCGTAGGTTTCACCATCCCTGACTATTTGCTCACGGCACTGTACAATTTTGCGCACCAGGCTTATTGCTAGAGCATAGTGGATGTATTTTGTAGACTTTGCCTGGATTAATTGGCTGATTTATTTAATTATATGAGCTACTTGATTTGTGACAATTAGCGGATGTGTTCTGTAGATTTTGTCTGTCTGCATTTCCCCTTTACTTCGGCTTCCTTTTGGTTTTTCATGGTTTGTTTTGAACAATGAACAAGATCTTATACAAGAGAGAACTGTTTGGAAGGTTGAGTATTCAAATCCCGGTCAGTTGAGGGTCGCGATTTTTCTGATCACCTAGGTCAACTTATGTACAGACCTGTTAGTGCCTTATCCCCCTTCGTGTGTACACACAAGCACAAGACCAAGTACACACGAAAAAGATCCTGTAATCCATGTCAGAGTTTGGTGGATTACAGAAACACGAAAATATCCAGCATGCCCACACAAAAAGCGGCAGAATAATCGATGACAATTGTGGTTGCTAAATGGATGAAGTGAAGTGAAGTGAAATACGTGTTGGTTCAGTCAAAACAGCAGTCAAAGCAGCAGATCTCATCTGAAAGTGAGGCTATTTCTGAGTGAACTTTTGGCATGTACTAGGGCCAAGAAACCAATTTCTGCAGATATATAGCCTGAATGTGTTCTGATCTGAGCTGAAAGTTTGATTGATTAATGTGTTAATGTATAGCGTTGTTGTTGTGTTTTGACTGAAGGTTATTCAGTTTGGCTACTACGTTATTTTTTTTGCCCTTCAAAAGCAGACTATTGATAGAGGAGAAAACCTTGTGCAGTGGAATGCATGAGTGGGAACCTTGTCGAGTAGGTGCGACACACACACACATCAGGGGAAACTATCCAGGCTAGTGAAAGGTGGATTCGGGCCTTTCTTCTTTCAATTGCTAGTTGATCTGAAGAAAAAAAGTTAATCTTCAGCTTTAACCCCCACAAGAAGATACAGGAGGGTTGGGGCATTCTTAAAAGATCGTTAATAATGGACCAGTGTGTTTGGTGCTCTATTAGCACCACACTACAAGACTGTCTCTTCATTTTTTTCTGATTTAATCATGAAATCTGAACTGTTCTCAGATAAATATAGATTTTACAGTAGCGTACGTACTGTAGATTGTGTCAGTAGATAAGCTAGCAGTCATATTATTTGAACAATAGTCCTGATATTGTGGGTTATCTATTGTAGTGTCCTCAGTCTGAAACTGGTTTTGGTATCTTATAGTAGTTAGCCAATGGTATTTAATAATGGTTTATGACTTGGATACACCTGGTAAACATTTTTAATTGCATGTCCCTTTGCAGTGATGTGAATATTATAGACCGATTTATACATATGCTTAGTTGTATTTATTACAACAAAAAGTATGCATTCCAGTCATGGATGAAGGCCTTTTTACATGTCACATTCTTCCATATGAGAATAACATGTCTGGGTGTGTTGTGGGATTTGTGTTATTTTCAGAATCATAAATGCTAAAATGTCAATAACAAAAGCTACGCAACAAAACTGATAGTTAAGAAGTGTATGCAGAAAATTTGATTGCTGCTTGTACATTGATCACAGCTGATTATGTCTACACAAGAATGGAAAAACTGAGCTACTGATGCCACAAAAGAGGATATGGGCAGCCTTTATACAGGTACAGTGGAACCCCCTTTAAAACACTCCCCCACTTTGAGACCTTCATTTCTCACATTTTCTGTTGATAACCTATGTAAATTGACCTCTGTTTCAAGCCTCTCTCCTTATTTAGACCTGCTTTTTTTTTTTTTAGGTCTTAAAGGGTGTTCCACTGAAGCGAAAAAAAAAAAGAAAGACTGACCTCATTCTAATTGACTTTCATGGAAGACAGGCAAAAACATAGTTGTATTAATTGCTTTTTTATTGCATGAAGTAACTGCATGTTGTCTGCTTTTACATTTTAACGCATAATAGATTTTATGTTTGTTAATACTTTTGATGTGATTTCTTGCCACATG
Organism: Littorina saxatilis; assembly: GCF_037325665.1. Classification (NCBI taxonomy): domain Eukaryota; kingdom Metazoa; phylum Mollusca; class Gastropoda; order Littorinimorpha; family Littorinidae; genus Littorina; species Littorina saxatilis. The sequence goes on from NC_090256.1 coordinate 26,323,680, forward strand.
CATTGTTTGATTTGGAGAATGAGGTGGAAGAGTTCGAATCGGCTGTATTCAACCAATAAAGTATGAACATATTTAATTCCTGAAATACAATTTTACAAGATGGTTAATTAGCTGAAGAATCTATTCAACGTTAAGCTGGTTCTATATCTGATGTAATAACATAGATTACACTTGGAATTGCATGGTTTCCCCTCCTGTTTAATACTGTGAACCCAAATGTTTTCCTTTATGTGGCTTTATGCTCTCTGTTTTCAAAATCTCTAGCTTTAATACCAAGACAATATTCCATTTAAGATTGATTTAAAAATAAAATTGCCTAAGTTGTTGGTTGAAGGAAAATCCTGTCTCTGAAATACTCATTTGAATTTTTTTGTGTGTTTTGCTGTATTATGAAATCAGTTTAAGTTCATAAGTTTTGTTAAGACCTTGTTTTCTCAGATTTGGGTGGTCTAAAGAATGGGTACCAGTATACTAAATTTTCTTCGAAACATTCCTAATCTTGTGTCTGTTGAGGTCATCAGGGACGGGAGGTGGCTACTTCTAAGTGCCTTATACCTCTTCCTGAAGGAGGCTATTCCTTAGCAGATATTTCAGATTTTGAGCTGCATTTATTTACCAGTACAGTACGTGGTACGAGCACACCTTTCAACAAAGGACACCTGGCCTTTAATCATTAAACATTCCATAAATTAATCATACCTGCTTTTTTCCGTTAAAATGTACCTGCATTGTATGGTATGGACACTGTTGACCATCCCAAGGGTGTCCTTCTTGCAGGTTCCACAGTACATAATTGTGTTGTCATGTCTGAAACTTTAAAATATTTTTTATCTCACGTTATGCAGTGAGAGATGCATGCAAGGATCTGTGATAAAACTGGTAGCATGTTTTCTTTTAAAGTTTTAAAATCATTTTCATACAATTTTACGTTCAGATGGAGATGCTGATTATTTTTATAATGCTTTTAGATATTGCATAATTGTTGATTTTTACTGAAGATACGCAATGCTACTTACCAAGGAATTCACCTCTTTTTTAAAATTACTTCTTGTATAATGACGATTTCTCTAGCACATGGTTATTAAAGCCAGTTTTGAAGTATACAGGTGTTTGATTTCTGGCTATGTTGTCTGGAGGATGAATGTGTCAGACTGCATACAACTTTCAGGCTGACCAGATTGTCTTGCTGCCTGAGGGGCATTTCTAACACATCAAAGGCACCTTCCTTGAATGTACCGGCACGGTTGGCCTAGTGGTAAGGCGTCCGCCCCGTGATCGGGAGGTCGTGGGTTCGAACCCCGGCCGGGTCATACCTAAGACTTTAAAATTGGCAATCTAGTGGCTGCTCCGCCTGGCGTCTGGCATTATGGGGTTAGTGCTAGGACTGGTTGGTCCGGTGTCAGAATAATGTGACTGGGTGAGACATGAAGCCTGTGCTGCGACTTCTGTCTTGTGTGTGGCGCACGTTATATGTCAAAGCAGCACTGCCCTGATATGGCCCTTCGTGGTCGGCTGGGCGTTAAGCAAACAAACAAACAAACCTTCCTTGAAGTGTATATCACGATAGATCTGTCCAGGCTTTATCATGGGATGACAGCATTCTTCCACTTGGATAAAAAGCGACAGCCTTGCTGCCATCTGTGCAAAGTTTGTTTGTTTGCCGCCCAGCCGACCACAAAGGGCCATATCAGGGCGGTGCTGCTTTGACATATTACGTGCGCCAGACACAAGTCGCAGCACAGGCTTCATGTCTCACCCAGTCACATTATTCTGACACAGGACCAACCAGTCCTAGCACTAACACCCATAATGCCAGACGCCAGGCGGAGCAGCCACTAGATTGCCAATTTTAAAGTCTTAGGTATGCCCCGGCCGGGGTTCGAACCCACGACCTCCCGATCACAGGGCGGACGCCTTACCACTAGGCCAACCGTGCCGGTCTGTGCAAAGTGAGCACATGTAAAAACCCTAACAAATCTGTGGTGGTTAACCTGATTGATCACATAGGAAGGGTGAGTATTCCTATCACTAGGTGTCATTTGCGCTATGCTATTTAGGGTGAGTATCCCTATTACTAGGTGTCATTTGCGCTATGCTATTTAGGGCGAGTATCCCTATCACTAGGTGTCATTTGCGCTATGCTATTTAGGGCGAGTATCCCTATTACTAGGTGTCATTTGCGCTATGCTATTTGTCCTATGTCTCAATTAAGGTACGTGTCGCTATCACCGCGTTTATTATTGCTACATTTATTTTCTGCGAGTCTCTTTATCGCTATGTGTCAATAGCACTACATCTTTTATCGCTATGTGTCATATAAAGTATCATTACGTGTCAATACCAATACTTGTTTTATTATGGCTCTGTCTCCCTCCCCTTCCCCCTGCTGCCGTATGTGTGGACATGCGCGCGCACAGGCGTGTATATCTGTGTTAGAAGAAAGGAAGAAAATGGGCTTCAGCATGTGTGTATGCAAGTGTGTGCTTGCATGTCATTTTGTCTGCGTGTGTGTGTGAAAGATAGAGAGAGAGAAGTCAAGAGCAAAGAGAGAAAGCGGGAGAGGGGGCGGCAGAGAGGAATAACTGCAGGGTTGAATAAATATGGATGCCATTAACATGTAGTGATTGCGAACATTGAGTTTTCAATAAATGGTAATATCGAAACGTAGTGCGAACGAGACGTAGTGACAATGACACGTGTGCTTTGTGTCGATAGCGCTACTTCTTTTTGTCATTTTGAGTCAGATGACGCTACAAAAATAGTGCAAATGACATGAAATGATATTACAGGGGTCACTCGAAAGGAAAGTATCATTTTAGTCAAGTCACACCTATATGATCTTATGGAATCTCACATTTGCTCAAGCAAGATTTGCCTGGATCGACTTGATGCCATTTTCAGTCATTAAAGGAGACTCACTTACATTGGTCTATAAATTATGGTTCCAGCAAGAGAGAGAAGTTTTGCAGGTTTAACAGGAAAATGTTTGACATATGTACCTCTAAAACTGCCAGCCACTTCTTGCCTTAGACTAGTAAACCAGTTTAGATTGTGACACCTGGGTACATGAACCTATGTCAATCTGTGTGAGAAAAAAAGTCTCCTCTGCACAGGAACCAGAGAAGCTGTTCCTGGTTGGTTATGTGTCAAAGTGGAAGGATGTTCTTGTCACAAATGTGACCCTCCACCACGGAATGAGTCGCATGTCACATTTGCACTATTTTCATATTTTTACATTTTCCTTAAAGAGTTTTTTTAGGCTCTATCCAGTGGTGAAAACCGTTTTAGAAACGAGCGACTAAGGTGACCCTCACACTGTTACCACACTCCCCGGACTTATATTAAGCCTAACGCAGAACCGCGCGAGGTGACATGCGACTCATTTCGTGGTGGAGGGTCACAAATATCTGCCTGGACAGATCTGTGGTGGTTTGCACAATTGTGTGAAGAGATGGGTGATGAAAAAGATGTTGAAAATTGCAGTCGGGGCGTTTTAACAAATGGCATTGACTGCCAGTCGGTGCCTGTAAAACTTCACATTGTTCATGCATGACCCAGATTTGATCATGCCCTCATGAAAACCGATGTTTGCGTCATGACATCGCCAAAAATCTCTCCTAAATTCGCTAATCCTCAAATTATTTAAAAAAACACTTTCACAGTGGGTGTGTGTGAGTGCAATGTTAATTTTGTAAGCATGCACCTATTTGAGTTGTTTCACTTTCAAAATACATGGTAAGCAGAACAAAAATACAGAATCACTTGAGGCAATGGTGTTTATTTTTTATCAGTGCATCTATGTGAAGCATTCAAGCTACAGTTTTTGGATTCATGTTTAATTAGCATAGCATGTCAGATAAGCCATACTTTTTGCATACAAGAATTTTTCACGTTTGAAAGCAGACTGAATTCAGAATACCACCTTTCACACTTTCAGTCACCAAATTTCTATCTTTATATAAGAGTTTTGATTGTAAAAATGCCACTTTTCACCAAAAATCTTAACCATTCTGACATTTTATTCCATCTTTTCTTCTAAAATTATACACAGAAAATCAAATACAGCATAAAAGTGCTACAGCATTTTTAAAACCTAACATTGAAAAGGAGTAATGAAGGAAGCCTCTGGTGTTATTTCCATGTTTCACTTTCAGTACAAATGTGATATATTAACATATCTGAAAACATTCAATGACACAAATACAGGGGGAGGGGGGAAATTTGCAATGCAAAATACTGGACAGAAAACCCTCAAAACAAGACAAAATCAAAAAGCAAAGCCTTTGATCATTGCAAATCAGTACATACATGTACATGAGACATTGGGTTTGAAAGTGATCTGCAAATGTTTCAATCTTTAGTTGCTTCTGATAATGCCTGCCAGAACTCACAAAGTTGGCGGAATGCCAGCTGCAGTTATAGCAGAATATACCTATGATGAGGATTGTTTAATACTACCCCAGTTACACAGCAGAATAAATAAATGCAAATGTGTACATGTTTCTTCACAATCCTATTGGCACAAAAATGTTCCTGTTTCAATATTTTTTCTAAAATAACTTTGGACTGTGATATCACCATGAAAGTGTCCTGAGTTTACAAGACAAAAACCAGCTAAAATATCAAATGAAATACAAGTTAAAAAAAAGTAACCTTACCATAAAAATTAATCTGTAAAAAAATAATTCTTTTTTTTAAAGGCACAGTAAGCCTCCCGGAAACCATCACAGATACTGTCAGGCTTTTACACACAGTACAAACACCCTTCCATTTGAACGCTCACCAAACGGGAACATCCTAGGTGCCCCCCGTAAAGAGCGAGCAATTTTCAAAGAATTTATTTTTGCGTGGTTTATCTTACCCCTGAGCCATCGTGAACCCGTGTTCCCCTTTTCACAATGTAGTCGTCAGTTAGTAATTTGAATGCGACTCGCTGTGAGCTTATCTGCAATAGCACGTTATTAAGTACCTCTGACTATGCACGAAACAAACGGCTGTTGTTCACAAGAACTCTAGCGATGGCTTTTGACTGTTCAGAGGAACTGGCGATAGGTATAAACCGTCATCTGCTACGAGAACCACGACCTTGCATGACCCTGCTTCCGGGCTTTTCTTTTTTCAAAACTTCGAATTGTACCGATCTTGTCTTGATGAAAAAAAAAGGAATTCTTTTATGATTTAAGAATGTTTGTGTAACAAGCTGTCCATTTATTTAGATTTTAAAAGTTAGGTCTAGCGACAAAACGCACCACGGTCCGATTGTCTCCGACACTCTCTCCACAAAATTAATTCTTTGAAAATTGCTCGCTCTTTACGTAGGGCACCTAGGATGTTCCTGTTTGGTGAGCGTTCAAATGGAAGGGTGTTTGTACTGTGTGTAAAAGCCTGACAGTATCTGTGATAGTTTACGGGAGGCTTACTCACTGTTACTGTGCCTTTAAACTTTATAACAGTGGAGTAAACAGAAATAAAATAGTAAAGCAGTACAGTATGAAAAAAATTATGCTGATGAAAACGACAACAGCAAAACACAACAGAAAAAACAGTTTGTGTATGAAGTATTTACAAAGGGAATATGCCAGATGAAGACAAGGGATTTGCAGGTAACAGAAAAAAAAGCCTGCATTGTTATCTATTCCCCTCACCAAATTAAGCACAAAGGCAAATGAAGTTAACTGAATTTCCCTGAATAACAAGAAATATAATACACATTCGTTGTATCATCATAAGACAGCGCACATGGAACATTATTTCAAATGGGATGCGCCAAAAAAGGCATGATCACTACAAATTATTAGTCATGTTTGCATACACATCTTTGGTGATTACAAGTGCACACTTATATTTTTCTTCAAAACAAAACTTCCCTATTAAGTGTACACCACTTTTTTAACGAAGGGTTGCTAAATCAGGGCTCGCACTGAAACGAAGCAAAAGTCCATGAAAGGGGGATGGATAGAGGGACATTTTCTCTCTCTAGAAATGTACATACAGAATGGTGCCGTCAGATGCAAATTGGGAGATGTCTCAATTTTACGTTTTGCAGAACAATGGGAGCCCTGAAAATATTCAAAGAGACATGAACTGTTTATAAGAGAAAACGTTGTCTGGGCACAGCGACAAAGGGAAGAACTGATGCAAGTTACTGTGAACATCTCATATTATAAACAAGTGCTGCACTAAAAGAGCTGCCATCCAATGTGTATTCCCAGAACATGGCTGTTAATCACACAACTGATGAATTTGAATACGTTCAACTGTACAAAAATACACCAAAACCACCATGAAGATGAGTTGAAGAGACTATATTGTTCTACATGGATGATACTTAGTACACACTTTTCATGTGCATTTCAACTGCCATCCCTTCCCTTTAATATCAATTTTGTGTTTAGCAATACCGTTTTGGTGATCACTATCTAATTCTAGCTAACATAATTATTACTTATTAGAATTAAAATATCAATCAACCTAAGCATGTCATTTTCTTAAAATATGTCCATCATATAAAATGTGCATACTTCTGATAAAAAGAAAATGCTTTGAGGTTAAATGCATAAATGTACGGATTTCTATCCCCAAAATGGAAACATTTCCTTAAAATATAACAAACAACAATGGATATGTACAATGAAACATACATGAAATTAATCCTTTTTGTGCGGAAGACACAAGCACAGATAAAAGGTATGAGTAATTAAAAACTAACCCAAGTAAAACCGTAGTTCAGTTCATCAAATGAGCCTCATTGCATGTAGTCGATCGCTTGTTCATTGACACCTAACACATGAAAAGTCTTCGCCAACAAAGAGCTTGAACATTTCTGATAAACAAAGTTCTGACACATATCCTCTCTGATATAGATTTCAAATTTAAAAGAGCTGCAACCACAACTTGCACTTCTGGCTCACATTTATACCAAGAATGTATAAAATCTGTCCAAGTAAAAGTGTCAGGTCTCAGTCCCATGGTCATGAATGAACACAAAAGGGTAAAAAACAAAAACAATGTGAGCAATAATTCTCCTCAGACTCAGGGTGTCTCATCACCGTTTTCGGCGCGTTGTTCTGGTAGGTACTGGAGACGGCTTGGCAGCTTGTTTTTTGCCTTTAACAGGTGTTGCTGCCTTGGTAACCTTGCTGGCATTTTTTGCAGCCTTGGTGGCTTTCTTCGGGGCAGGGCTGGCAGATTTTGTCTGTGCAGCGCTAGCTGTTTTGGAAGCCTTGCCTCGTGTGGCACGGGCAGACTTCGGGCTGGCGGGAGTGGCAGCAGCAGCCTTCTTGCCCTTTTTTGCTGCAGCAGGCTTGGCCGGCTCGATAGCAGCTACAGCCTCCACAACTGTGGCTTCATTTTTCACTGCAGCAGCTTTGCCCTTAGCTCTTCTCTTGGGTTTCGGGGAAGTGGCTTTCGTTGGACTGGTGGCCTTACCCTTGGCTCCGCGCTTGGCTTTAGGGGAAGCCACAGCCTTGGCAGGACTGGCAGCCTTTCCTCGTGTTGCCCGCTTTCCTTTAGGTGGGGCTGCTACTGGGACAGGTTCTGCTGCAGCATTGCCACGTGCTGTTTTCTTGGTCGGTGGCTCCTCAGCTGGGACTGCACTGGCTGCTCTCTTGGCTCCCTTCTTTGCCGGTGCAGGGCTGGCTACTTTAGCTGCTCCTCTTCTGCCTCTTGCAGGCGCTGGGCTTACTGGCTTGACAGGGCTGGCAGCTTTCTTGGCAGCGGGTTTCTTTGCAGCCTTGGTGGGAGGAGGAGATGGGAGCGACTCTGCAACTGCCTGACCACGTCGACCGACAGCAGCCTTCTTGGCTACCGACTGGACGGGTGAGGTTGGATTAGCTGCTCGCTTTCCTCGTTTTGGTGCAGGGCTGGCAGCTTTCTTGCTGCGTGAAGCTCGGCCTCTTGCTTTTGGAGGTGATGACATAGGGGCGTCTTGAACTACTGGGGTTTCCTGCACAATAGCAGCCTTCTTGCCCTTTCCTTTGGTAGGCTTAGGGGTGGCAGGTTTAGCAGGGGAAGCTGAAACAGCCCCACGCCTGCCCGATCTGGTGGCCTTTGTTGGCTTGGGTGAGGGTTTTGCTTTGGGTGCTGGGGCTGCCTTTTTACCTGCTGATCTTCCACGCTTGGGTGACGCAGGTGCCTCAGCAACTGGGGCGGGGATGGTTTGTGTAGCTGCCTTGCCACGTCTGCCTGCTGCCACTTTCTTTGCAGGAGACGAGGAACTTACTGGCTTAGCAGGGCTAGCTGCCTTGCCACGTCTGCCTGCTGCCACTTTCTTTGCAGGAGACGGGGAACTTACTGGCTTAGCAGGGCTAGCTGCCTTGCCACGTCTGCCTGCTGCCACTTTCTTTGCAGGAGACGGGGAACTTACTGGCTTAGCAGGGCTAGCTGCCTTCTTGCTGCGAGAGCCACGACCTGCAGGCTTTGGTGGGGACAGTGCGGGCGCTTCATCCACAACACCAGCCTTCTTGCCAGCGGCCTTCTTGCCTCTGGTGGGGGCAGGGGAGGCTGGTTTGGGTGGGGATGATGACGCAGCACCTCTCCTTCCTGCTCTGGTGGTCTCGGCTGCTTTGGGAGATAGTGTAGCAGCAGAAGCCTTTCTTGCCTTGCTGCGACCACTCTTGGCAGCCACAGGCTTGGGTGGGGAAGCTGTTGCAGCCTTTCCTCTTGTGGCTTTCTTAAGTGCAGGAGGGCTGACCACCACCTCTTCAAGCACCTGTGCGGCTACCTTTGGTGCAGCCTTGGAACGACCACCCCGCTTGGGGAAGGGGCTTGGCTTGGGGGTCTTGGCAGGAGTGATGATGGTCACTCTGTATTTCCCTCTTCTGGCTGGCGGAGATTTAGCAGGGCTGTCCACAGGCTTGGGCTGAGATCTGCCCGCTCGCTTGACCGGACTAGACTTCTTTGCAGAGGCGGCTTTCTTGACAGGGCTGGCAGCCTTCACTGGGCTGGCTTCCTGAGCTGGAGCGACTTCTGTGACTTCACTCGGCTTTTTGGCTGAGCCAGCCTTCTTGATTGGGCTGACAGCCTTTGCTGGAGTTGCCTTCTTGACTGGGCTGGCAGCCTTTGCTGGAGTTGCCTTCTTGACAGGACTGGCTTTCTTGGCAGGGGTAGCTTTCTTCACTGGACTGGCCTTCTTTGCAGGTGAAGCTTTCTTCACAGGGCTTGCTTTCTTCACAGGAGTAGCCTTCTTAGCCAGGGGTGAGGGCACAATCGTTGCAATAGTAGCCACAGTGGCCCTACCCTCCGGCGTCTTCATGAGGCGAGCGACTCCTTCCAGGTTGGGAGACAGGACGCCTCTGCTGCGTGGAGAGGCCATGAGGCGTTTCACACCGGACAGCTTCGGACTATTCTTGCCGCGGAACATGTCACGCACACCCACCAGGTTGCTGCTCTTGCGTGCTACTTTTTTGCCTGCACAAACAAGAACAAGCTGGTTTGAATATATGTACAGAGTATGGCGTGCAATCAACTTTCCCCCCCCCTAAATGGAGAAAGAAGGAGAGGTCAAAAGGACAGAAAACAACCAATTAAGTAAAGCAGGAACCATACCTTTGGTGTATATATACTTCTTCTGCGTTCGTGGGCTGAAACTCCCACGTACACTCGTGTTTTTTGCACGAGTGGAATTTTACGTGTATGACCGTTTTTTACCCGTGTATATATACAATATCTGTTAATGTAAAGCATGTGTTGAGCGTTAGCATGACACATAACGCATTGCGATGAGGCATATGCCCCAAGCCTGTTTCTAAATTTAGTTGTAGCGACAGTGGCATGGGTGGGAGCCCCAAATGTTGCCAGGACTGAACATTTTGGAAGGCCGGGGTTCAGAGGCTGCTAAAGATCTGGCGGGGTGCAGGGGCAGTGCCCTTGCTGGGGGGTCTAGGGGGGCAGCGCCCCCCAGCCGAAAATGAATTTTAGCATTTTAGGGAGGGTTTAGGTGGCCTCTCCTGACTTTAAATTTTAGAACAAACAAGCTTTTTGGAGATGCATGATATATACATCTTGTAAACTTGAAGGTTTTTGTAACTGACCAGCTGAAAATTAATTTTAGCATTTCACGAGGGGGCTATTTGAGCCTCTGCTGGCTTTAAAACTGATAACAGCAAACAAACAACAACAAATGGGGGAGGGGGGATGCACAAAATCAAAAACCTCTATACTTGAAGATGTTTGGTTGTATCACTCTTGCTAGGGGGTCTACAAAAACAAGTAGTAAACACATTTCAAGAAGGGTTTTTAGAAGCCCCTATAAGCTTAAACAAAATCTTAAATTTGGAGATGCACAAAAGTAAAAAATCTTGTAAACTTGAAGGTATTTGTAACTAACCAGCTGAAAGTGAATTTTTAGCAATTCAAGAGTTGCTATTTGAGCCTCTCCTGGCTTTAAACTGAAAACAGCACACACTTTTTTCTTTTTGGGAGGGTGGGTGGGTGGGGTGTGAATGCACAAAATCAAAATCCACAATACTTGTATACTTGAAGGTGTTTGGTTGCATCACTCTTGCTAGTGGGTCTACAAAAACAAGTGGTAAACAAATTTCAAGAAGGGTTTTAGAAGCGGCTTAAACAAAAACTTAAAATTGGAGATGCACATAATCAAAAAATCTTGTAAACTTGATGGTATTTGATTTCATCACTTAGTTTTGTCTTTGTTTAAAACAAATGTTTACTGCATTAAAGGAAAATCGCCATGCAAACAAAGCAAACACAGAAAATAACAGTCACCTCCCTTGTACTACACATTTTTACTTGTAGCTTATGATTTTATAACTCCAGGTGGTATATTCTCAAATAATTGTTGAACCATAGCTTGAACCAAATGAGAAACAAGTTTCAATTCAGTTTGTTTCACCTTCAAAAGGGCTAACTTCTCAGGTTATAAAAGAAGGTTTAGACAAAAACAAACCGCCAGAGTTATATCCCTTGCTAATGTTATACACAGTCTTCTGATGCTGCTTTTCAATTCATCATTTCAGGAGTTATATTCTAAAATTATTGTTGAATCATAGCTTGAATTAACCCTTACGCTGGTTGTCGCGACATATGTCGCGCTAATATGTCGCGCTACTTTACGTATACGGTCACCTGGTTGTCGCGACATATGTCGTGGGGCTGCGTCAGTCTGTTTGGTCAGTTCCGATTACCTCCCATGGATGCGAAAACCTATCCTTAGATCTGTATTCACTAGAAATAAGGTCCGTTGGGCCCTGAACCTGTAGATCCAAGTTCTGAAGCACATTTGAGTAGGCGAGTGTCACAAATACAGGGCACCCAGCGCTGTAGCACATGCTCCACAAGAAGGGCAAAGCCCATACGACTCACATGCTTGACCTTGACATGACCTTGACCTTCAGGGTCAAGGTCAAATAACTAAACCTAGCAATGACATCATACACTAAGAACTGCTTTACACATTTTTCCTACCAAAATACATGTGACCTTGACCCAAGGTCAAGGTCATCCAAGGTCATGCAACACAAAGCTGTTAATTCAAGACATAGGAAGTACAATGGTGCTTATTGGCTCTTTCTACCATGAGATATGGTCACTTTTAGTGGTTCACTACCTTATTTTGGTCACATTTCATAAGGGTCAAAGTGACCTTGACCATATGTGACCAAATGTGTCTCATGATGAAAGCATAACATGTGCCCCACATAATTTTTAAGTTTGAAACAGTTATCTTCCATAGTTCAGGGTCAAGGTCACTTCAAAATATGTATACAATCCAACTTTGAAGAGCTCCTGTGACCTTGACCTTGAAGCAAGGTAAACCAAACTGGTATCAAAAGATGGGGCTTACTTTGCCCTATATATCATATATAGGTGAGGTATTCAATCTCAAAAACTTCAGAGAAAATGTGAAAAATAGCTGTTTTTTAGACAACATTTATGGCCCCTGCGACCTTGACCTTGAAGCAAGGTCAAGATGCTATGTATGTTTTTTGGGGCCTTGTCATCATACACCATCTTGCCAAATTTGGTACTGATAGACTGAATAGTGTCCAAGAAATATCCAACGTTAAAGTTTTCCGGACGTCCGGACGTCTGGACGGACGGACGGACGACTCGGGTGAGTACATAGACTCACTTTTGCTTCGCATGTGAGCCAAAAATGACTGCTCCCATAGATGCACGGCGTGATCGCAATGTTTTTCAAGACTTTTTTGATGATTTCTTCGCCGATCCTGATCTTGACGAAGTAGGGGAAGAAGCCATTTACATTGATTTACAAGATGTAATGCTCGTTGGGGACATTATGGACCCAAACAACAGAGACTTCGAAGCAGACGTTCAAGAAGGCTGGAGTAGTGAGTGGGGGGAAGGGGCTATACTGTCCACATGCCGTTTGATCGTGAAACTGTTTTGAATGTCGGCGAAGATTTTCCAGAAAACCCACAGCCCTTGGATTTTTTCCGACTGTTTGTTGGCGATGAAATGATCAATCTGTTAGTCGAACAAACGAATGACTGCGCTCAATGAAAAATTGACGCTGGAAATCTAAAGCCACACTCACGGCAAGTCTTTCGTGAGTTTTGACCGACTTTTGCTCTCTCTCTTGCAAACATGTTTTCTTCCGTTTCTTTCTTCTTCCTTTTTGTCCAGGTGAATAGTTTTTTTTTTCTTCTGAAAAACGATATTAGACTATTGATATGAAAGTAGTTTCTGTTCATGTGTGAGTGCTCAAACAGAAGTGTGTGTCTGGGTTGGCGTGTCAGTGATGAGATTCCCTAAAAGTGTTTTTGGAGGAAATTATTGGGAAGCTGAAGATTTTTTGACACTTTGACCATAAAAAAAGACTTGGAAATGAGTCCGAGCAGTAGAAGCATACAACATTTTGTCAGTCATATGTGCAAAATTTAAGTAACTTTAGCTCAACAACTACTATACCCCCCCCCCCCCCCCCCATTTTTTCTCAACAGATTTAGACGATTCAGAAAAATGGTCCTGGGAACGAAATTTTGGGCGGAATTCCGCCAATTGGCGGAAGAATCTCATCCCTGTGTGTAGATCTGTGTTCAGGTCGGGGGGGGGGGGGGGGGGGGGGGGGGGGGGGGGGGGGGATGGACGGACGAGTTGTTTGTGTGGGGCAACAGAATAATAGACTGTGACTGTGGTTATTATTGGAAGAAGAAGGAGAATGAACTATGACTGGTTACTATTAGAAGAAGATTGACAAGCAGAATGCAGTCGTCAACTGGGTCAGGGATCTATAGTTAGATCTATGACTGGATGACGTGTTTATAAGTGTGTTATGTTTGTTTGTTGGTGTGTGTGTGTGAGGGGTAAGGGGGTTGTATGTGTCTTTGCACATGCATGTGGATGACTGTGTGCACTGTATGTGGGATAGTTGTGCATGAGTGTGTATGGGGGGGGGGGGGGGGGGTTGTTGGTGTTTATATGTATGTGGGTGAGTGGGTGAGTGTGTGCACTGTATGTATGATGCCCATGTATGAGAGAGAGAGTGTGTGTCTGTGTGAAAAAACAATATGAAATAGAACTTTTTTCATCTCCATTTTTCAGGCTACACAGCTGGTTACCTGTCACTCTCGACGAGATGAAGGTTTTTCTGTCGCTGGTTATTTAATACAACAGGCCTGGTCATCAAGCCTACTATTGAAGAGTACTGGAGCCAGGATGAGATCACCTCCACTCCCTTTTTCACAAAGAACATGTCCCTCGTGAGGTTCCAGGCTATCCTCAGCCACTTCCACCTTGTGGACAACACACGGGCCAACCGCGTAGACCCCCGGTACAAGCTACGGCCATTCTTCACACATCTTCGCAAGCAATTCGTCGAAGTGTACACTCCAGAGCAAGACATCAGCTTTGATGAGGCGACATGTCCATGGAAGGGTAGACTGCGATTCCGTGTCTACAACCCAGCAAAGCCAGATAAATTTGGCATCAAGCTTTATGAAGCCTGTGAGGCGAAGTCGGGTTATGTCATTTCCATGGACATCTATCAGGGTTCCACGCCTCGCACAAACTTGTGTGAGGCTCTTCAACTTGATGAAGACTAGGGCACTACCACTCAAGTTGTTCTGGGTCTTCTTGCCTTTGGCGGTCTTTTGGACAAAGGTCACAGAATTTTCATGGACAACTACTACACCAGTCCTGAATTATTTAACGAACTGTACCTGCTCAACACTTACGCCTGTGGTACAGTTCGAACATCCAGACGCGGCATGCCTGAGGCTTTCAAGAAGCAGAAACGAGGAGCTGACACCATCAAGCTGACTCAAGGACAGACCATCTTCCGGCAAGCTGAGCACCTTCTTGCTGTGAAACACCACGACAAGCGTGATGTGCACATGCTGTCTACAGTGCACCTGCCTCAACATTCCAAGCTCGACAAAGTAAATGACAATGGTGACCCCATCTGGAAACCACTATGCATTGTTGACTACATCAAGAACATGGGCGGGGTGGACACATCTGATCAGGTCATCAAGAACTATTCTGTGTTAAGGCCAAAAAAAAAAAAATTGTCTGTTTCTGGTAACATGGCTAAAAAAAATAGGGTCGGTAGGTCGGGATTTTTTTATTTTTTTTTTTACCCCAAATGTAGACCAATAAAACTAACTTTAAAAATCGCGCAAAGAGACTGGATTCACTATACATAGAGACAAGACACTCAACACATTTACAAATCGTCAGCGGACTTTCGTTTTCACACGTTTTTGTTGTTCATTTTCTCACCCTGTCCTTTACGACAACAACAACAACAAAAAATTTTGAGTTTGGAAAAAAAAAGTTTAGGGTCGGCGCCGAAATTTAGGGTCGGTCGGGTGACCAGAAACAGACAATTTTTTTTTTTTGGCCTAAGGAAGACCGTCAAGTGGTGGAGAAAGCTCTTCTTCTATTTATTCACAGTTGCCATGTGCAATGCCTACTTTCTCCACCGCAAGTTTGCTGGTGTGTCCCTGTCGCACCATGAGTTCCGGAAGCTGCTAGTCCGACAGCTGATCTCATCTCCTCCAGAAGCTCCAAAGCCAGTACCAAGAGGAAGGAAAGCAGTCAACTCCCCCAGACGCATGATTGGTACACACCGACCAACCTACAACACCGCCACAGTCGGTGCCAAGAGACAGCGTCCACAACGTGACTGTGTGGCTTGCAACCCAGTAAGGCAGAACAGAGCTGGCTTCAAGAGAAAGCAGTCTGCCTATCAGTGTGAACAATGCCAAGTCACTCTGTGTATTCCCCACTGTTTTGAGGTGTACCACACCAGAAGTGACTAACAAAGAGTCCTCGGGCAGCAGAAGGTGGTCCGCGTGATGGTGCTGGTGACAACTGAACTGCTATTATGACATCACCTGTACTCTGCCATTCTGTCGTGCTATGCAGTCTTTCTTGGGACATTGCAAAGATTTAGTTGTTTCTATTTGTTTTGTTGTTGTACGTGTACCTGCAGTTACATGAACAACCAATTGAAACGTTTCTGATGTGAAGGCGATTTTCACCTGGATTCTTACCTGGATAACTCATACCTACAGCTACCAATGAAGATAGTTTAGATACTGATACTTGTGACTCTTAGTCTGAGATACTGTACTAGTGTGGGATGACTGAATAACCTTTTGTTGGTGACTGTGGAGTACTTTATGATCAACTACAACTTCATTCTGAAAAAAAATACCTGTCATCCTTCATTTTGTCCAGGTGCGTCAATTACAGTTTGCTACTGACCCCCCAAAATTGTGTTTGTGTTGTTCCTTGTTCATTTCTGTACAATTTTTATTCAACATATATTTTTCAAATATGCACACACAAAAAGATAACACATTCTTTAAAATATGACCGATTTTCTTTATTTTTCTCTCTGTTAATTCACCAGTGGCTATGTAACATGTGTTCCGGAATTGCACCAGTGTAAGGGTTAAAAGAGAAATATGTTAAAATTAAGTGTGTTTCACTTGCAAACTTTATAAAGGACTCAATGTATCAGAAGGTAAATAGCACTGGTTCACAGATCAGGAATGCACATTTTTTTCTACCACACCACCGAAGGTCTCTGAATCCCTGCAAGAGGGGTATATAAAGTTGTGGGTGAGCAAATTTTTCAAATAGATAGCAACTAAGATGCCACATTCGCCAGGATGACATGACATTGCTGCTCCCTACATGTCAGTTGACCTTCTGTTCACAGAACGGAGTGTAAACAACAGCTGCCAGGGATTAACAAAAAAAGGTATAAAAAAAAAAAGGCCAAAATTCTTCCTGGGACGGAAATCTGTCAGGGACGGAAGAAATCCCACCCTTACAGTGGTAAACAAAATATGTCAGTCGCTAAACCAGTTGCACTGTTTGGCAGTAGAGGGGTAGTGGATTATTTTCTTCGACCTGGCTATGTCAAGTGAAAATCTTCCTTGCCAAAACCACAATGAATCAAACACACCCACACACACAAAATCATTAGTGTCTCACCTTTCTGGGTAGAGAGCGGAGAGACGTACATCTGTCCAGGTCCACGTGGTGAATCTGGCAGTTCAGCGTAAAGATCCTGTTGCATGGGACTGTCCAGGGGCTCAGCGGTCATCGAGTCACGGCTAGGTTTCTGCACACAATGTTTTTTACGCATGTTAAAAATATGGATTAGCAGTAACTAAACCCAATATAATATTGAACTTGTGGGCATGTCTGTTGAGACTAACATACTGTAACAGTTGATTCATTTCAAACAGGGGAAAACAAAACACAGCAGTGTGTACTGTTTACCATGGGTGCACCTGGGGTTTGAAACTGCCGGTTATTTTTTCACTGGCAGAAATATCATGGGGCAATTGTCACTTTTCCTTGGTGACACTCTCTCAGGTCTTAAAGGGGCTAACTCTGTATTGGTCCAAACTTACTGCCAGACTCTTCCTCTTTGGTGTGACTCCCCGAGCACCGAAGACTTTTTTGCCTATGATGAAGGTGGCTGGAGAATCAGCATGGCCAGTGGTAGGAGCTGTTACTCGGGCAAGCGTTCTTGGCGTTTTTGGTGTCTTGCCGACCCTTTTCTGCAATAGAAAATATTTTGTTCTTGATAAACTGTACGACTCTTATAAGTCTTCTTGTGATCTAAGGCGCCCTGCCCACCCTCTCCTGCAATACAGCTTCTTTGGGATAAAGTTTATGACCAAGCGAAGGTTTGCTTAAATGCCCTATGGGCCTAAAGCCGAAATAAAACCTTGAAACCTTGAGAATGTGATCTCTTCTGCCTCTGGTATTTTTTCTAATACAAGGGCACTGGAGTTTTTCTTTTCTTTTTATTAATAGCATGACTGATATTCCAACATGAGCTGAATGGAAGACATCCTGAATTTGCTATATTCAACGCACAGGTTACTTCACTTTGAAAATACATTTATTTCGCAAAATGCATTTATACTTATAGCATCGTTATCCGTAATTGAAGCACATTAAAAAAAGGTTACTCATACAGAGTGAGAGAAAGAAAGAAAGAAGGACCCAAAGACAATACTGAATAGGAATATCATACCTTAGCAGACTTCAGTACTTTCTTGGCAACCACCACCTTCTTGGGTACAGGGCTTGCCTTCGAGGCTGGAGGAGCGCCTGCCACAGCAATGCCTCCCTTCACGATGTCAGTCCACAGCTTTCTTCCTGGAGTCTTCTTCTTGGAACTCTTTGGGGTAGGTGGCAGTTTGGGCTGAGGGGTTTTTGCCTTGGGGGGTGTAGATTTGGAAGATGCAACTCCAACCTGAGAAAGCCTGGGGGTTACGATCTTGCCGTGTATGGCGCGGAGGGCCACCAGTTTCTTGAGGTCGGCTGGTGGAGCATGCACTTTCCCCGCAGGGCTCAGCATGTGGGCGATCTGAGTGAGGGTCTTCTTGCCAGACTTAGTCAGGGTCTTGGGTGTGGGTTTCATGGACTGCAGGACAGTCAGAGCCTTGTTGGCTCTGGGCGAATTCTTGGCGCTTGACCTGGGAGTTTTCTTCTTTGCGCTTGACTTGGGAGTTTTCTTCTTGGCGCTTAATTTAGGAGTTTTCTTTGTGCTCAACTGGGGAGTTTTCCTTGGGCTTGGAGACTTGGACTGTGGAGTTGTTTTTCCACTGCTTGCTTTGGGAGTGGTCTCTGCAGGCTTGGGAGTTTGTCGTGGGCTGGCATCTCCTGCTCCTGCTGGTGTTGCTACACTTGGACTCTTCATCAGCCGACTCAGACCCACAGGGCTTGGGGTTGACACCACTGCAGACTTGGCTACCTTGGGCGTCTTCATTAGCCTGGCAACACCAGATGGACTTGCAGCTGCGGCCTTGACTTTCGGTGTCTTGACAAGTCGCTTGAGTCCAGCTGGGCTTGGAGCAGCTGCTTCCACGCGCCTCCGCTTTGCAGGCGGAGCATCACCACCATCGACAGAAGGGAAAGGCTTGGCGGCCTTAACAGGAGATGGGGATGCCTTTCTTCCTGAAACTGGTGCCTTGCCTGGTGATTTCTTGCCAACTGATGCTGGTGTCTTAGCAGGGGACTTGGCTGCAGGGCTCTTTGCAGGAGTCTTGGCTGCTGGACTCTTAGCAGGGGACTTGGCTGCTGGACTCTTAGCAGGCGACTTGGCTGCAGGGCTCTTTGCTGCTGGACTCTTAGCAGGGGACTTGGCTGCTGGACTCTTAGCAGGGGACTTGGCTGCAGGGCTCTTTGCAGGGGAGATGGAGCGAGGCCTCTTTGTGGCTGAGCGACCTCTGGCTTGAGAGGCAGGGGTCTTGGCTGGTGTGGTGCTTGCTGCTGGCGTCTTTGCTGGACTGGCACTCCTACCCCTTGGGCTGGTCACTGGGGACTTGCTAGGAGTCTTCTTGGCTGGAGTTTTCTTAGCAGAGGCTGGTGTCGTTGGTGGGCTTTGTACCTTGGCAGGAGTTTTGGCTGCTGCAGGGCTGGAAGTTCTGCTTCTGGGGCTCTTGACGGGTGATTTGGCTGGGGTCTTTTTAGCTGACACAAGAGTGACTGGTGTATTCACTGTTACAGCTGCTGGGCTAGCACTCCAGCCTCTTGGGCTGATTACAGGTGACTTGCTTGGCGTCTTCTTGATTGAGACAGGAGTAGCTGGCGCTGGGCTTGCAACAGGTGACCTGGTAGCAGTACCTGGTGAAGTTGCTGGGCCAGCAACAGGGCTCTTAGCAGGCGTCGCCTTGGGTGACTTTGGTGTGCTTTGTGCAGCCTTGGCTGGTGTCTTCTTCGCAGGGCTAGAGCTTCTACTCCTAGGAGATGCAACTTTAGGGGTAGCTTTTTTAACAGATGCAGGACTTGCACTTCTGTTCCTTGGAGTTGTGGGAGTTACAGCCTTGGGTGAAGCCTTTTTGGCAGAGGCAGGACTAGCACTCCTTCCCCTCGGAGTTGCAGCTTTGGGGGTTACGACAGCCTTGGGCGAGGTAGGGCTCTTGGTGGTATCAGCTTTAGGGGTTGCTGCCTTTGGTGTAGCCTTTTTGACTGAAGCAGGGCTAGTGCTCCTTTCCCTTGGAGTTACAGCTTTGGGGGTTGCAACAGTCTTAGGTGTAGCCTTTTTGGCAGAAGCTGGGCTGACACTTCTGCTCCTTGGAGTTGCAGCTGTAGGAGTTTCAGCTTTGGGAGTAGCCTTCTTGGGTGAGACAGGGCTCCTGGGGGTTTCAGCTTTAGGGGTTGCTGCCTTTTTGACTGGAGAAGGGCTAGTGCTCCTTTCCCTTGGAGTTGCAGCTTTGGGGGTTGCAACAGTCTTGGGTGTAGCATTTATAGCAGACGCAGGGCTGACACTTCTGCCCCTTGGAGTTGCAGCTTTCGGTGAAGCCTTCTTGGGTGAGGCAGGGCTCTTGGGAGTGTTAGCTTTAGGGGTTGCTGCCTTAGGTGTAGCCTTCTTGGGTGAGGTAGGGCTCATGAGAGTGTTAGCTTTAGGGGTTGCTGCCTTAGGTGTAGCCTTTTTGGCAGAGACAGGGCTAGCGTTCCTTCCCTGTGGAGTGTCAGCTTTAGGGGTTGCTGCCTTCAGTGTAGCCTTTTTGGCAGAGACAGGGCTTGTACTTCTGCTTCTTGCAGCCTTGGGTGTTGCCTTTTTGGCCGATGCAGGGCTAGCACTTCTGCCCCTTGGCGTTGAAGCCTTAGGGGTTCCCTTCTTGGCCACGATGGGACTGGCTGCATCTCCAGCGGGTGTTCCCTGAGCAACAGGCGCAGGGCTAGCAGACTGAGCAGGCGATCTTCCCTTGGGAGATTTTTTAGCTGCTGGGCTGGCCATCTTCCTTGCTGAGACAGGGGTGGCCTTCTTGGGAGAAACCTTGGCAATCTTTGGGGTCTTGGCCGGGGAGCCACCCGCTGGGGTGGAAAGGGATTGCCTCTTTGGGGTAGCAGACTGGCTGGCGAATATATCAGGGCTGGACTCTTCTTGAATGGGAAGACCCACCGACCTCCTCTTCAATAAAGACAAGGGGGTGGCGAGGGCACCTGGCAGAGATTTCCTCGGGGTGGCGCCTTTCTTGACAGGAGTCTTCGGAGGGAGAGCTTTGTCAAAGTGCTCTGGGCTCAAGGTAGGACCAAAGGAAACACGCTTCTGCAAGAAGGCAGCTCTCGGAGACAGGTTCTCTTCTTGGAGAACCCGAGACTTGCGACGCAAATCAGAGATACTCTTACGCTTGTACGGGCTACCTGCAGGAGTCTGAAATCAGAACAAAATACAGTAAACCAAACATGCCACCAACACAACGAAAATAGAAATTCTCCGTATCAAGTACAGGAGAGTGAGCTTTCCATTGCAGTTATCTTCTAGTTAGCTTAAACATCATGCAAACACACACAAGTTTGAAATAAGACAAACCACCTTTGTCATACATATTTCGAATCAGAAGCAAATTAAGTGCTGCTTTAGCTTCATAAACATTTAAGAAAGTGATAATCTTCTACTTATCAACCCCACGGTGACCTTCAAATTAGACCAGGATCAGCCAGACTTGGGTCAACCCCAGAAGTGTGTGAAGTTTTAAAATTCTAGCTTGAATCCCGTCCAAGAAAATGATATTATTTACATTATTTTACCCAAACCTGACCCCACTGGTTGACCTTAGCAGAAAGGTGAGTTCAAAAACAATGTGAGTAAAAAACAAACACAAAACAATTGTTTATATTGCTTAGGCTTTCTATCAACTGATACCATTCCAGTAGAGACATAGAGCGCTCAGTTTATACTTCAAAACATATGTCAAATTCAAACAGCATGACTTTCCCACCTCAGATCCTTTCTTTTTTCAATAATGCGGACACTTAATCTACAAATCCTTTTAAAGACCTTTCTCTTTAACCAAAGACACAAGGGAAGATAATCTTTGTTGTAAAACTGCCTACCTTCTTTGCGCTCTTGCGACCAGACTTAGGAGATGCAGCCACGCTTGCCGGAGACCGTGAAGCAATGGAGACGATAGGGCTGGCTTTGGCTTTGGCGGGTGTGGTCTTTCTGCAACATGAAATTACACTATAAGTTTACAGAACACATAGATAGTAGATACACACACACACACTTCAATTGTAATACATTTGTTACCACTGATCCTTTGTGCGTATGTGTGTTTAGCTGGCCAGCAACCATATGAGCTGTGTCCCCTAGATGTTGTATAAGAGTAACTTTCCTTGTAAAGTTTGCAAAATCTATTATTGTCATCCTTATTTTTTTCTCTCCAAGGGTCACAAAATAACGAATTGGAGGTCAATAGACACTCGGACAACATACAGTAATGGCGCTAGTAATTTTTTAAACCGGTACGCAAACTTTTATAATGCAAACAGTCCTGAAAAAAACTGTGGGCTGGTCATTGGAACCAGTAAGAGTCCAACTCAAAGTACTGGTTTGGTTTTTTTTACCGACGAAAAACCCCTAAAAATCTACCGGTAGGTCATACCAGCAGCCAATTTCGTTCTGATATTTTCTCTTAATGCCAATACTGAACATAGACGGACATAGTATTACACACGATGTAAAAGACGCAAACAATGTCATGATGGTTGAGCTGGAGACCTGCGTGTACGCAAGGTATTTTTCCTGCAAACAGACCAACAGAATTCAGGTACAGACAGGTACATGGACCCAATGCATTAGCATAGAACTCAAAGAAATTTGCTGGAAAGGTTGTGCTTACTTATAAAAGGTTGTTGGAGAGAGACCATCCAGCAGCTCATCCAAAGGATCGGGGCTCTTGGCAGGTGTCCTGTTCTGGCCTGGGCTTTTCTTTGCACTGCCACTGGGTGATGCTTTGCCTTTCACTTTCAGGGAGCTGCTGGAAGGGGGAGTGATGACATTGTCGCTACGAGGCGACAGAGGTTTCTTGGGGGAGCTCTTGCTGCTGCCAGGAGTTGGGGGTTTAGCCTGTAACAACAACGGCAAGGAATTTTACTAAAATGAAGAAGTCAGATTAAGTCAGTACCTTAGCATGGGTGCAACCTGGAAAATTCCAAAAACCGGCAAAAGTTGGGGTCCAGCTTTTTTAGTATTTAAAATGCCAAAAAAAACCCTCTCCTGGAACAAAAACAGCGGCAGCCGATGAAACCAAAAACCGGCTGCCGGCGTGTAGCCGGCAGAGTTGCACCCATGCCTTAGTGATACCTCTGAAGATGAAAAAAGTCTACTAAACCCCACTTTGCATACCTAGGTCATTCAAGTTTTGTCAATGTGCAATATTCAAGACAGCTAGTTTACTTTACATTTCAATTACACTGTTAATCTATGAACATGATCTATACTAATAGCTGGCCACTTTGTTGGTACACATGCAGACAAAGTACACGACTTAACTGCCCCAGTTAACATGTATTTATTACTAGAATGAATACCCGCTTCGCCGGGAAGAAGTACTTAGAGCCGTACGCCGGCTTCGCCGGGTCCGAACAATGGACCCGCCAAGCTTAGGTCCCTCCCAGATTCGTGGAATGGGAACAGCACGAAAATGATTCAGTGGCCATAATGCCATTCCTGACCATATCGAGTCCCATCCTTGTCGACGAATGTAACCGTGTTAATCACCTTTGGAGGCGAACTCCACTCAAACAGGATTGAGCAATTTATAGCTTATCTGTAAGCCCTTTTGAACTGTTATGGCTTTTCAAAGGAAGGCCAGTACATACAAATACACAAAAGCCGCCAGACCACATCACAAACAGAACTGAACAATCCCCAGGTGTTGCTCACATAGAGAGACACACACACACACACACAAACACAGAGAAGCCGTATCTATAGAGAGATAGATGACAGTGTATTTTTCGCGTGGCTATAAATTGATTCGACCTTTGCACTTTTACAGTGAGGATAATTTACGGGTCCAATTTACGTTCTGGACACTGCGGTGACCTTCTAAAAATAGTAACAGAACGCCGGGAATATCCGAAGACGCCCCACTCATACTATAGTGCACCATACGAAGGAAGGGAGGTAAACGCTGAAAACCTGGAGAAGATGAGAAGATAAGGAAGAGTTACTTATAATGGTGAAATGAACACAAAAACCAAAATCGGTTCAGCGCTGCGCGCTGAGAGCACGTGTTGAAATATCTCATCGATGATATTGTGTCCGGGGTGTAGCTGAATACGGTGTCCAAATTTGAAAAAGATCCACCGAGAACTTTGGCTTTGGTGTGTCGGTATGGGGGCCCGGGTAGCTGAGGTGGAACCAAAATAGCTGAGGTGGAACCAAAGTCGGTTCAGCGCTGCGCGCTGAGAGCACGTGTTGAAATATCGACCAGGTTGTGTCCTGTCCCGGGTCTACCTGAATATGCCCACCAAATTTGAAGCAGATCCATCGAGAACTTTGGCCGTGCATCGCGAACTCACACACAGACACAAGTCGTATATATATATAAAACTGCCACAAAATTCTGATAATTTTTTCCTTCCATTGTTTTATAAGCCTCACTGAATATTCAGGCATGGGATTTAAAGAAAAATCTCAGAAAAGTAGGGGGGGTTCCTGAAATTTTTTAAATTTAGATTAAAATCTGTGCAATCTGGGAGTATGTTTCATGAGTTTTACACAGCAAAAAATCCTGACCAAAGTTAATACATGTTTTGTATTGCTAGTTACCAACGATCATTTTCAAACTGTGCAATAGTAACACGCGCAGGTGCCACTACTTACTGAACGCCCGCTTTGCGTTCGCCACTTGTAGGCTCTTTGAAACTGTTTGCAAAAGCGACTCACGCGGGCGGTATCTCACTGAATGAAGGGACGGTTTTATGAAGGACATTGGTCATACTGTGCTCAGGCATGGGAATGGTGAATAAAAAGTCAGCTGAAAACAGGAGAGGGACCCAAAAACAGGGGGATCCGGGGGTCCTCCCCCCGAAACAAATTTTTTAAAGATCAAAATCTACGCAATCTGAGGGGTATTTGGGACAAAGTTTAGCATTTAATTTAACATAAATATGCAGGTGTTTTAACTGCAACTTTAAGTTTTAACAAGAAGAGCAAACGCTCGATCGAGTCACTTTCGCAGTTCTGAATATTATATGAGGCATCAGATGGACAGGAAGAAATTGCTATTCACAACACAATGAGTCACGTTCACATAAAATTTGAGCCCGGTCACTTTTATAGTTTCCGAGAAAAGCCCAACGTTAAGTTGTGTGTTGCCGAACAGAAAAGGCTAGTTATCTCCCTTGTTTTTCTGATAACGTTCGTAAAAGGCTACAGATGTAAATACTTTGATGTAAAGAATAATCCTACAAAGTTTCAATCACATCCGATGAACTTTGTCAAAGATATAAAATGTCTAATTTTTCCTTTGACGCTGACCTGTGACCTTGAAAAAGGTCAAAGGTCAACGAAACCATCGTTAAAGTGTAGAGGTCACGACTAAACAAAATATGAGCCCGATCGCTTTGATAGTTTCCGAGAAAAGTCCAACGTTAAGGTGGTGTCTACGGACGGCCGGCCGGCCGGACAGACTAACACTGACCGATTACATAGAGTCACTTTTTCTCAAGTGACTCAAAAATTGTGAACAAAGGATTGTGCATACTTTATGACTTTCTTGCAAACATTCACTGACTGCCCTCACTCTCAATCATACTTGTCAAACCCACGAGGAAACATGTGATAGGATCCAGCTCATCTTTAACTTTCTCTTATTCCAGGTATTGAATCAAAGGGAATGAATAATACAATGATAAAAAAATAAAAAATAAAAAACACTTTTCGTTGGTTGATGCTCGCTCACGCTGAGGGCAATGAAAGAAACCACGATTGCTGTACACAATTTCTCTGTCACAAAGGGTGTATCTTGCTTGACCGGGCGTGTCGACTTTTCGTATGTGTTCACCGATCCGCTCTTGCTTGTCACCAACTTTAACCTCTTTGGAAACCCAATCCCATTTCCACAGGTTAACCACACCTTTTTCGTCATAATCCTGGCCGCGTCGAACAATATTCGATACCGAAGACATGAAGTTTTCTTTCAAATCGAACACAAGAGACGCGTCTTTGTCTCGGACAAGTAAACCACATGCAGCGGATGTTGCGCGAACGTCTGTTTCATATCACGTGGGACAGCCAAGACTACAAAAACTGAAGTCAACCGTCAGTTCCGGATAGTGGCTTGTGCCATTTGAAGACACCCGACCGTTCGAGAATAAAAACCACATAATATTATACAGCAGTCCCTCTCATGAACGGACACCCTTGGGCCACAGCAAAACTGTCCGTACATTGCAGGTGTCCGGTCACGGGAGGGGTGACCACACCACCCCCTCCCCCATACACTCACACAGAGACACACAAACAACAGGATTGAGTCTATGTTAATCACTTCTTGTGGCTACTAAACAATAACAATAAACTCCTAATACTTCTTTAACTCATTCGCTGCGTGTCGGAACTGGAATTCCGACACCTGTGTTTAGCGTTGGCTGCGTGCCGGTACTTGAGTTCCGACGGATATCACGAATTTTTAACGGTGTAAACGGTCCTGCTGACCAAGGGAAACAACCCCTGCAATGAACTTCTATATGTCTACAGTGGTACCATTCACCGTAAACAGTTCCTTCCCTTAAATTGTTGGGATTAATAAAAATTTTGTTGACGGTGTGCGACCCACGTGTTTTGACTTTTCCAAGATGGCGGATCGTTCAGCTGAGACGTAGTAACTTGAAAAGAGTGCTAGAACGTGTTATTCAGTACGGTTCTGATCTTGACCTCAGTGATGATGATAGTGGAGATGATATTTTAGATTCTGGTGACGATTTTGTGCCAATGGACGATCATTTGGGTGATGATTCGGGCAATGCAAGTGTCGATCATGACATTGTGTATGATGAACCCATGACGTAGAAAGTTTTTTTGTTTTGCTTCAAATTGGATATTTTGCCTGGATATGAAGACAACAAAAGGTATGTACTTTCAAATGTTTCATATATTTTCTAAAAGAGTAAGTTCCAAACTTTGCAAAAACATAAGGTATGTAAGGTTATCTTGTGTTGTTGATTTTTAATAATTTTTTCAAAATGGCTCTAAATCGCGCGTTGGCAGGGAACACAGGGGAAATTTAGACGCGCAGCGAATGAGTTAAACATTCTGTAAAAATGATTTGCATGAAAAGTGTTGAAAAGAAGACTGATAAAATAAATCCTCAAGGCAGTGAACACACTCACCATGCACTGACATACGAAAGCAGCCACACAAACACAGATGAGTGTGTGCAGATGCTTTGCAAGAATAAGCTTGAAAACCAGTTTGAAGAAATAGCAGCAGATAGAGCTGCATGTCATAATCATGTAATTTATTTTCTTCTTGTCTGGCTTTATTTACTGCATGCCGATCATGTGGCATGGCAGTGACTTTTCACTCTTCAGTCCGAAATACATTGAACATAACACAGCTCCCACTCTCCCTCATTAATGCCTACCCCAAGCCGTGACAACTGATGCTTGGAAATTGTGTGGAAGAGTACACCTCTCTATTTCTCTCCAATGCTCTTCCTGCTGACATGTAGTGACACCGGACATCCCACAGAGTTTAGCCAGCTACCCCTCCACCCCCCCCCTCCCTCTCTCCCTCCAGCCATGTACTGTTTGGGGCTGTGGCCAGAGAGGCCAGCTGCACTGTTCACTCAGAGCAAAACCAGTTGACTGTGTCGTAACTTTTGACAAAGCAAGACAACTGAAGGGTTCACAGATTAGGCAACCGACTCACTGGTCAAGGCTGAGGGGAAACAAGAGTATCTTGTCAATGAAAGAGGTTACACACAGACACACGATGCTGAGAACTGTGGCCGGTTTTTCACTCTCTTTCGCTCAGGACCTTCATCGACTGTATATGTGGTTTCTGTTGTTTACGTCCAACAGACAAGAATAAAGAGCATAGTGCAGTTTCATGTTGGCATCTTCGCATGTACTCCACTCCTGACCAAAACTACCCCCCCTACTGATGGGTACACGTGCACTCAAGTTATCAGTGACTGTCATCACGCCATTGCGGCTGTGATCTTTGTACCAAGAGCCGATTTTGTTGTGGTGAAAATTTGACGATGGTCTGTCCGTACATTGGAGGTATGACCTGCTGTTGGGACCGAAAATGAGTGTCCGCGTCCACGTTTTGCAGGTGTCCGTTTAAGGGGGGGCAAATATAGAAGGAAAACACTCCGTGCCGAGCAAATGTGTCCGTACATGTCAGGTGTCCGCTCACGCCGGGGGCCGTACATTGCAGGGACTGCTGTACGCTTTTTGAGGGATTTTTTTTCTCCCCCCGCTGAAATTAGCGGATCCGCGGACCATTCCCATGCCTGTGTACTAGGCAGATTGTCTTTTTCCAATTTTGTTCCTTGATTTTTTTTCTCTGAGGAAGAATTTTTAGGTTTTCTTGGAAATCCTTGGATCAGAGGAAAATTCCCATGCCTGATATTCCTGGGACCCAAAATGAAGAGGTAATAAAACCACTGAAGTATTACCACAAAGGACAAACCTTGGGAGTCAGGATCTTGCTGGGAGTGGAAGAGGGAGACTTCCCTTTGGGAGTCTTAGGAGACTTGACCTTGCCCATCTTTCCAGGAAAGTGCCTGGAGTCCGGGGGGAACTCAAAGCGGAAGGCACGATCAGTGATGATGATCAGGTCTTCGTGGCAAAGGAGCTGGGGGGTTGTTACCTCCTTGCTGTTCACTTTGACAGGATGCGAGTCACTCAGGTTGCTTAGAAAAGCCTGCAAACCAAGAATCGTCTTTTAACAATAACATCTCAAAAAGAAAACACATTTGCCGCAAAATTGTGCACGAGTAAAAAATAAAGTACACGCAAAAAACACACACGCACAGACTGACAGAGAACAGAAAGCCACACACACTTGACAAACACAAGCCAAACTAAGAACTTAACCAGTTGGGACTGAAATCCGATGAAGGTCAAGTAGCCTTTCAATGCAACTAAAGGCATGAAACCCTAGAACATAAAGCTGTATAATTCTCGAAAAACAGCAAATAAAACCTCACTTTACAGTCCCACTGCTAAATCCTTAAAGGTAAAATGTCCTGATTGCTCAGGCAAGCCAATAAACAATTTGAAATAAACCAACCTCTCCATTGCTGTTCACATCAATCCTGCAATGTTCTCGTGAGACATAGGGAAGCTGAATACGGATGTCACACTCATTGGACCTGTAAAGACAATCTGGTTAAAAAAAACTTAACACAACTGAATGATATTATCTCTCACACGCAAAACCCCATGATCGATGCCATCACAGAAACACAAATTCAATTTACATCAATGAACACAGTTTTTTTTAAATATAACAAACTAGGAAGGGTGGCACTGGCAGTCTTGTAATAAAACCAGCATGGACAATGGAAGCGCACTAACAGTTTGATCATAAATAGCATGGCTAGTACGTATTAGTACCAACGAGGTTTATGTTATACTGTGAACAATAATCACGATTCGGCCTATCAAAAAAACACAATGGGACATTTTTCTGAATCCGCCAACTGAATTCAAATGGGACAGACTGGCGCAATGGCCTAGTGGTAAGGCGCTGGCCTCCTTAGCGGAAGGTCGTGGGTTCGAATCCCGGCCGCGCCTGGTGGGTCAAGGGTGGAGATTTTTCCGATCTCCCTGGTCAACTTATGTGCAGACCTGCTAGTGCCTTATTCCCCTTCGTGTGTACAACTACACGACCAAGTGCACACAGAAAAGATCTTGTAATCCATATCAGAGTTCGGTGGGTCATACTTATAGACACGAAAATACCCAGCATGCTTCCTCTGAAAGCGGTGTATGGCTGCCTAAATGACGGGGTAAAAACGGTCATACCCGTACAAATCCACTCGCGCAAAAAACAGGAGTGTACGGAGGAGTTTTAGCCCATGAGCGCAGAAGAAATGGGACATTTTCAGATTTATGCGGCAACGGCGCAGTAGTAAACCGAACCCCGAATATAACAGTAACATCAATTCCTCAACCCCGGGGTCCCCCTCTTCCCCCTTAAAAATTAGCAAGACTCACCTTCCAAACTGACAGGATGTGGCCACTAGTGGAAAATGTGCTCCATCTGCTCCCGTTCTCTTGATGACGATGATTTTTCCATACATTGTTTATTTACTTACCTAAATAGAAGAAGAAAAAAGTATTGGTAAAACTACAAGTACAACTTACTCCCACAGTGACAGGTATTCATGCTTAAAGGGTGTCATGTAAAACTAAGTACATGTATGCATGAAAGTCTTATCTTCTGTATACATCATGTGATCCTACTTTACTTCTACTCTAGTAAATCAACACCAATCACAAATCCAAATGTGTGTGTTACATTGTAAATTACAAATTAATACAATGGTGGACTACTAAATAAAAAGCAAGAGTATTCCCTATTTCCCAACCCATACGTTGATACAAACCCAGACCTGGGAATCGCTGTTTTGCACTAGGAGTATTCTCAAACAAACTTGGTGTATTTTCATAATAATTAGTGTACTCCACACAGCATTTGAACATAGATGATTCAAGCATGCGTCACAAGCGTCCATCACAGCGTTAATTAAATGTATTAATACATTTAAAACAAATACTTCTTTCGATGTTTACTGACAAAATCTGTAATCATGTGTCAAAATACTGGATTGGCTTCGGGATCCGCTTGTTACAAAAAGAAGTCTAGGAATGTTTCTTGTCATATTTTTATATTTAGTCAAGTTATGACTAAATGTTTTAACATAGAGGGGGGAATCGAGACGAGGGTCGTGGTGTATGTGTGTGTGTGTGTATGTGTGTGCGTGCGTGCAAGTAGAGCGATTCAGACCAAACTACTGGACCGATCTTTATGAAATTTGACATGAGAGTTCCTGGGTATGATATCCCCATACGTTTTTTTCATTTTTTTGATAAATGTCTTTGATGACGTCATATCCGGCTTTTCGTGAAAGTTGAGGCGGCACTGTCACGCCCTCATTTTTCACCCAAACTGGTTGAAATTTTGGTCAAGTAATGTTCGACGAAGCCCGGACTTCGGTATTGCATTTCAGCTTGGTGGCTTAAAAATTAATTGATGACTTTGGTCATTAAAAATCTGAAAATTGTAAAAAAAAAATTTTTTTTATAAAACGATCCAAATTTACGTTCATCTTATTCTAAATCATTTGCTGATTCCAAAAACATATAAATATGGGCCAAAGTCAAAAGGTGCCAAATGGAACACTATATTTTCATTTTATGTTTTATACTTGTTTTTTTGCATTTTTGACACTATTAATTAATGTACTTTTAATGTTTTTTAAAACTAACCCTGCAGTTTTTCAACCAACTGAATAAATTTGTGTTTTGTGTCCTGCTCTGAAATCTGTTTCTCGTGACATACAACATCTTCAGTGCTGTTTCTTGTTACCTTAAATGCCAATTTCAAGATGGAAATATATCTTTTTGTACAAAATCCAACACACTCTTTTGAATTATGGTCAAAAGAAATGTTCAAATGTAATATATTTTAAGCATGGCCATCATGAAAATGTCACGTCACGAGAAACAGATTTTTGGATTTTCTGCAAATCTTCCTAGAAAAAACAACAAAGACTTTTCAGACAAACCATGTAGCATTTGTTTTCTAACATTTATTTAACTTGTGTAAAGAGACAAGAAAATCCTGAAGTAAATTTTTACATGAAAAAACAACACTTTTCCAGTTTCTTGTGACAAGTCAGTGTGACGGAAGAGATTGTAGAATAAAAAAAAACACCATCAACAGAAACATTTATTCATATTTCAATAAAGTATCTTGACTTATGTATTTATTTTCTTTAAAACATAGAAACAGTGTGTTTTCTACGTCTCCTGTGACAGTTCCGTCACTATGACTCTCATAGCGTTTCTGTCACAACAACTAAGTTTGTGTCGTTTGAATGAAATAACATTCTGTCATGATTCTGAGTCAAAATCGAAAGTTAGTTGTGTGCTTCTGTTCCGTAAAACTTCGTTAACATAACATTACACAGAAGAATAAGCACTCAGTTTTTCTTAGAAGGGTGTTCTTTCATGTCTCTCGTTATTTTTGGACCCCGCGTTGTTTCCTGTGACGTGTAAAAAAGCGTGTGACGGATTCAGAAAACTTGTCCGGTCGCAAGGACGCCATGCGTTCGAATGTGCCAGAAACTCGTATGTCGCTCAGACCACTTTGCGGATGTCGTAAAAGCAGCTGCCGTTAATCGAGATAGAAAGTAAGGTGCCGAAAATCGCGTGCTGTCTCTCGTGACGTTTGTGACAGATTTTTTGCAACGTGTCAAAACTCGTTTTAATTTTGGTACCATGCTATTTTTTGAACTTTTAATATGTAGCCTACATTGATAACGTTTTGTTGACCCCAAAACGATGGCTCTTTCTTTTCATTTTCTTTATGCAAAAAAGCAAAGAAAGAGGAATTTAGTGTGACAGAACATGTCACAGGAGACTGTAGTTTTTTAACCTTCAAATTCTCAATGTTGATTGTTTTTTTCATATTGAAGACCAATTCAAATAAAAGAATGAACTTTACTGAACCGGCCCATCTATTCTTTATTTAAGAAAAAACAAGGTTACACTGTTTAATTTTGCATTTCTAATGACACCCAAAAACGAGGCTTTAGAAACGGCAAAAAATAGGGGGAAATTAGGATAAGAAATTCATAAAAAAATACTTACTATCAACTTTGTGTTCTGAAACTTTGGCAATATCATCTGCAAACACTTTAGTACAATGTTATTGAGAGCTTTAGTTAAAATATTAAAAAATCTTTAATTTATTAGCCTTTTAAAAATGTCACATGACAAGAGGCACCTTTTGACTTTGGCCCATATGTTATATTTGGATTAAAAACAAGCTCTGGAAATTAAATATATAAAAATTATTTTCAAAATTAAATTGTCGAAATCAATTTAAAAACACTTTCATCTTATTCCTTGTCGGTTCCTGATTCCAAAAACATATAGATATGATATGTTTGGATTAAAAACACGCTCAGAAAGTTAAAACGAAGAGAGGTACAGAAAAGCATGCTATCCTTCTCAGCGCAACTACTACCCCGCTCTTCTTGTCAATTTCACTGCCTTTGCCGTGAGCGGAGGACTGACGATGCTACGAGTATACGGTCTTGCTGCGTTGCATTGCGTTCAGTTTCATTCTGTGAGTTCGTCAGCTACTTGACTAAATGTTGTATTTTCGCCTTACGCGACTTGTTTGTTGTTGCACTGACTCTGACTGTACTGATCGTATTCTAGACAATCAATGAATCACGTGTACAAAATACAGCAAAATCTTATGGATATGTAACCTAATGTGAGTTAGTATGAAAATATAATGTATTTCCCTCAGCTCACACATATGTAGTTTTGGAAGAGTTATTTTCAATAGTTCAAGGTCAAGGTCACTTCAAAATATATATATACATTTCAACTTTGAAGGACCCTTGCGACCTTGACGCAAGGTGAAGTGAGGTCAAGTTGCCGCACATGTCTTTTGAGATCTTGTAACCATACACCATCAGGCCACATCAGGTGTTGATAGACTTAATAGTGTCCAAGAAATATCCAACGTTAAAATTTTCCGGACGGACGGACGACTCGGGTGAGT
Organism: Littorina saxatilis; assembly: GCF_037325665.1. Taxonomy (NCBI): domain Eukaryota; kingdom Metazoa; phylum Mollusca; class Gastropoda; order Littorinimorpha; family Littorinidae; genus Littorina; species Littorina saxatilis. The sequence continues at coordinate 26,356,699 of NC_090256.1, forward strand.
ACATAGACTCATTTTTGCTTCGCATGTGAGTCAAAAACGAGTGCAGAAAACGCAATGTCGAGTCGCACACTTATTTCCCTGTCAAGTAGGTTTAAAGCCATATGTACTCGATGACTATACACGCTAATTGCTTTACCAACAGCTGGAGACAGACTAAATTAAGTTCCCTGCAAAATATTGTGGTCTAGGACCCCTTAAATGTTGAGATATTTGAATTTTCATTTTGATCTGGATCGTCCTATTTATAGATTTGGCAACACATGTAACGTTGATGCAAGGGAGAGAACACCGCGGCTTTGTTGACATCCTCACTTTTTCAGAGGCTAGAACAAGCTGTAATGCATGTATTATGGTCCGCGCATGGTGACGTATCGTCATTATATGGTCTTATGGTGCGTTTGACATCGATTGTGGGCAAACTACACTTTGTAAACACGGGAGTGCGTTAGTATGCCTTTAATTTGTACACATTAGAAAAAAAGTTTAAAAAAAAATAGTGATTGCCTACCTAGTACCTTCCAACCCTATTTTTTTTGGCTATGTTACAGTTACCTTAACCACACCTATATATTTGTTTGGCCTGATGAAGTGTCAGTATCATGAACAGAGGTTCAAAAGAAGGAATTCCTCCAGGAGGAACATTCTCACGCCTGAAAAACAACACCCAGAAGCAACAACCTTACTAGTCTGCTTTTGAACCCATGCACTGATGCAGACTTCTGCAAACGCTACAGTATACAGTGAAATCCCCACGGACCCAAACTTGTATCTAGACTTATAGTATTAGAACTAGTAGTACTACTCTACTAGTAGTACAGCAAACCGTCAACATCGACAAGCAAAGCAACGTGGGAGTCTCCATCGCCAATTTACTCACATCCTTTTCCTTATTTTAGTCCTGACACCTCTAATCTAATCCTGTTCGTTATTTAAACTGTAAGAAAAACTAGCAAATGCAACGCTCAAACACTGTGCAAAATTGTGAGTGTCAATGTTACTTGTTACAATAAGATCGCTGTGGGAACCTCTCTCGCCAGCGTTCATCTGTTCGCGACAGTCTGTGTCTGAACAAAGCATGAGAAAAACGATAGCTGAAAGAACGGAGGTTTTAATAAGCCTGCATCGTGAAACAAGAATTAACAACGAAAACTTGACAATAACTGCACACTTAATATTGGTAAAAACTCTGCTTACCATTTCCCGATAAAATCCGACGATGTAGGTTTTGAATTGCTCGACGCGCGCTAGACGTATAACTACCCTTGACCTAAATCTTCATACGATAGGCGATATAGTGCGCCATGGAAGAAAAGACAGTTTAGCCATGAGCGCTTGGGGGGACACCCGCATTTATGATATAACTATATTTTTGTCAATAAGCAATAAATAGGTGAAGATAGAAAATTGGCATTTATATCAGGAAACTAAAATGTCAAGTTTTGAAGGTTTCGCGTAGGGATAAAAGCAATCGTTCAAAATGGAGCTTGTTCATTGGCCAAGGAAACGTCCTCAGTTATTTTTAGAGCCGACGTTCAAATGGGCAGTGGCGCAGTTGCCAAGATTTACGTCCGACCAAGGGGTGTTTTCGGTGTGGATGTCCAACAGTTCCTCTACCATCTTCAGCCGGGGTTCACCCACTATTTTAATCATGCCCCACATTGGTGCAGCCTTGAGGTCTTTGAACCATATTCGACTACACTGACATTAAACGAAGGGTCACAACTCTTTTCTGCTAGCAGGTTCAGAGTTTTGCCAAGTAGGAATCGTGTCCTCTCATGTTGTGTCTGGTTTCCTGTTTCGTACGTTGTGTGTGTGTTCGAACTTTCTCGTCCTATTTATTTCAGACAATGCTGCATATCATTATTAATCATTATTACCGTGAGTGGAAGTACTATTATGATGATGTTATGACAATCACATATTCAACTTGTCACGTTCACCATAAGTAGGGGTCAATGTCAACCAAATGTGTGTGTAGTTCCCTGTAGGTGGATTTTCTGTAGGCGTTTTCCTTATATATAGGCCGTACAGGAAATATAGTATTTTGATTCACTGTAGACTCGATTTAACTACGTTGATAAAAGCAATGATGGTTTGCCGTCACTGAGTCAGATTCTATTAGCAAGTTTTTTTTGCTTGCCTTGGGCACACACAACCATTAAAAACAAAACTTTAAAAAAAACTAACGACTGTAACAGTAATATCCTAGCACAACTATGTACATATACAGTCCAGAGACATATTGCTTGCTGCCGCGCGAGCCGAAAAATGTTCCCTCTTTATTTTGCTACGCTGGCTGCAAAACCCCTCCGCGCGAGGGGTGTTTGACATAGTCTGGTACATGTAACAGAAATAAGATCATAGTTTCCATTATGCTCGATCGTTTAACATTTCACATTAATTTTGAACGCCCGAAAACTGCTACACGTTACGTATGATTGATGTTTTAAGCTATACAAAGTTTGGGTTATTTATCTTTATTTCAGTCGTTCCTCTTGTCTTTTTCCAATGAATAAATGTTGACCACACATTGGGCCACAGACGTTAAACGAAATGAGCGAACAGAGGTAATGTGATGAATCCAGATACAAATTTAGGTCACGGTTGTTGACGGAAGTTTCATCGACTTGATCCTAGCATCGACAAAGAGTAAGTATTTCTGCCTAAAGAACTCACAGCGAAAAAGTAAACAAGACGGGATCGGTCAAATTCACTGCACGTGTTACTGAACTGCCAGATTATTACAACGCTAGTGGTACTACTTAAAAATAGCGGGCGGTAAAAGTGTCCTGTGTACGGGAGCCGTTGCGGTCTTGCGGTCGCCTGTGCAAGTTTAGAGTGCGCGCGCACAGAAGTGTTATTGACCCCGCCGCAAGCTTCCGTACACACCTGTTATGCGCTAACTCATTATTCGTTGCAAAGGTAGGTGTTTACAGGTAATCATAGGTACAGTTTTTTCTTTCATTATGTCTGTTTTAGATGATCGGCGGCACTAAGGTCAAATGTCACGGTGCTGTTAACACTCGCTGACCCACCACCCCGCCCTCCCAACTATGCACGCAGTTGCCGTGCAGGCTGTTGCGTTGCAAAATAATCAACGTAGATCAATGCAGCATCAGACGAATGTCTTCTCTTCTGTCATCCACACATATCCTGTCCTGTTGTAAACGTTCTTGTTCTGTTTTCAGCTTCGGACGGACTGCAAGATGCCAGTGAGCAAAAGGGTATCTTCACAGGCTTCGGCCTCATCTGTGACGGTTAGCACTCGAGTTGTGGAGTCCTACAGCTCTATGACCAGTCTCAAAACGGTGTCACACAAAAGGTAAGGACCCGGTTTAGCACTTGCCTCTAGGACGATATAGGAGCACCGGTTTAAGCCATCTTGGACACCCGGCCAGTACTGAAACTGGCCTTGGCACGGAACGATCTCAGTCATCTCAAAGAGGGAAATCCAAACGCAATCCGCTTTGTTCGATTTTATGGGCTTGGACGATAGAGAAAAATAAGAAAAGCAAAAGCTGGAGTCCAGTCTGGACGAAAATGCTATCAAGAACGCAGAATTGATTTTTTCTGAGTTTTTTTTTAGCCGTAAGCGCCATGTTTATCGGAGCAGGAAATTATCGGAGCAGGAAACTCTTCCAGAGTGAGGCCCCTTCGTTGATGCATGTCAACAAGCCAGATGTGCGAGAAGCGAAATTGTGCCGCAACTTAAGTTTTAGCTCGACACGGGAGTGCACAATGGTAAGTCGTTGCTATTTTTCACTTTATTTGACCTGTCTTGTGAGCAAAAGGTGTTGGTTACGGCTGTGCATGCTGTCAGTGTTCATTATTTGATTTCAATTACCCAGCACCGTCAGTTTTCCTTTGTCTTTGAGGCCGGTTGGAGACCGATAAACATGGCGCTTACGGCTAAAAAAAAAACTCAGAAAAAATCAATTCTGCGTTCTTGATAGCATTTTCGTCCAGACTGGACTCCAGCTTTTGCTTTTCTTATTTTTCTCTATCGTCCAAGCCCATAAAATCGAACAAAGCGGATTGCGTTTGGATTTCCCTCTTTGAGATGATTGAGATTGCCCCCCTTGGATCGTTCCGTGCCAAGGCCAGTTTCAGTACTGGCCGGGTGTCCAAGATGCGGTTTAAGCTTGCTTGTAGAGCGTTCCTGTTAAATGTTATTGAACCCAAGTCGGCGGAATTAAGTCTGCCATGTGATCTGCCCTAATGGTTTAGGTTTGATTTAGTAACCGCAAGAAGTCGCTAGTCCATCAGACATTTCACTAGCCCGTTACATACCATACACAAAAAATATGACAGTGCGGAGAATATGAATGACTGACAGGTTTCATTTCACATGCAAAATAGCGGTGATATCACGGACAACTGGGCTGCGGTCAGCTGGCGTCTTGTCTGGCTTTTTTTGTTGCTGGTACTATTCTTTGTGCAATATAACTTTTTAAGTTTCGTGCGACTTGATATTTTCCAACTTAAGTTATGTTGTTCAAGTCAAAAATATGTCCTTTCTGTCTTTCCATGTTCTTGAAAATCTTTTACAAAATAGAACCCACCATTGTCTCCCTATTGAACTCGCCAGTGTTCTTTGAATGGTCGATATTTTTTGTTTATCATACTGTTTGTTTTTCTCCTTCCTTTCGGCGTCAGCTGCATGTCTATCGGTCAGTTGACGCATTGAGACCCATGTGTGTCGGTTTTTTCCGAATTTAACGTGGCAAATGACCGACGCCCAAGCCAATCCCTGCTGATGACAGACATGCGAGGCGTTGAAATCAGAAGCGAAAGTACAATTAAACCACCCAGCCGTGGTGCAAATAAAATGCCGGAAGAACATCCTAAATAGGGGCCTTGTTCTCGTTTCACTACAACATGACGACGTTTTTGCAGACGACAGAATTTCCTGCATTGTAATACACCAGTTAACAGTTTCGGCACTTACATGGTACAAAGAAAGAAAACTCACGTGATACCCAAAGCGATTCTGGTTGGACGAGAAATTTCGACGAGCAACTGCTGCATCGTCTGCTCAACGTGATGGAAGCAATTGAACGGGACGGTGTGTTTTCCTCTACGTTATAACAAAAACCTCACGTTACATCCAAATTAGCGATTGCGTCAACATGCTGTGTCATTGGTTGCAGTAATGGGAGTAACCGACTTAAAAAATGGTGGTCGGAAGATTGCAAAATTCATTACGTCCCTCGACGGTCGTTAGTGTGTGGTTGCGAACCACCATTCAGGTGGGCATTTGTTATCGCCTGTGTGTTGTGTTTTGACAAACTTTTAATATGACTGATGTGAGCCGAATTTATTGGGGAAAGTTCAATGAATGCAAAAAGGTATGCCAAATAGTAGTGTGTCATGTTTCCTTTGCGTTGGGTTGTGGTCAAATACACAGCGGTTATCTGTTTGCGAGTTGCCTGGAACACGGTTTTTTAATAACATCTCTCGATCTTCAGATATTTTGTCATGTGAATAAGAACAGAACAAGTTCGTCAAACATATTTCTTATTTTATCTGCATTGAATGAATTTACAACGTCCTTCTTGTTAATTGTTTATTCATAAAGACTACTTGTACTGAAGAAAATGTTTCCCCCTTTCAACGGGTGGAGTAGTGCGCCGGAGTAGTGTCCCTTGCGTAGAAACGTGGGCGAATAACACGATCTGCGCATGCGGTGAAATCAACCGAAAAAGGAAAAAGACATAAACATGCCGAAAAACGATATGGGCATCACCCGGAAAAGGAAATGGGTCGAATCTGCTCGCGATAAAAGAAGTGCGCATGTGCGAGATCTAAAATTGCCGCGGAACTGTTAACTGGTGTATTGTAAAGTGTTTCAATGAATTTGAAACTTGATAATACAACCAAATGTTGTTTTGCATTTGACCATACTTTTCACTGGCCAGCTGGGCGAGCTGCTAGATGGTTTCTACTAGCCCGGCGCATATTTTACCCACCCCTGGCGACCCGGCGGACGATTTCGCCATCCCTGCATAAGATAGCACACACTTTTCAATTTTGTCACTGATGTAGTAACTAGTATCAAACGCAATGGATGCTTGCTTTGAACACAGTTCATGGAGGTCATTTGTTTATTTTGAATGAAGATTGCATTGAATTTAAGTAAATCTCCGCACGACAACGGCATCATAGTATTGGTATGCACACGTATACATTTTGCGATTTTAAGAACATCTGTAGCCAAAGTAGAAATGTCCAAATATCATGCGAGAATCTACAACAATGGGGAAACCGAAAAACTTACAAAAAGGAAAAACAATACGATCAGAAAGTCTGATTGCATGTTTAATAATGAATTCAGAGACTGAAAAAAGAGGAGAGAGCGACCGCTGTGACAATTTTCTGACTTTTGATTTTGACCCCTACCTTGTTCTAACGTCTGATTCATACACACTTCAAAGGTGAAATAAACAAGGTTTTAGGTGATGAGCTTTGTTTTGTGATTAGTTCAATAATTTTAATGCATTGTATGAGCAAACAAAGCAAAAGCAATAAAAACAAGTCGCGTAAGGCGAAATTACTACATTTAGTCAAGCTGTGGAACTCACTGAATGAAATTGAATGTAGTCCGCCGCTAGTGCAAAAGGCAGTGAAAGTGACGAGCCTGTTTGGCGCGGTAGCGGTTGCGCTGTGCTTCATAGCACGCTTTACTGTACCTCTCTTCGTTTTAACTTTGTGAGCGTGTTTTGAATCCAAACATATCATATCTGTATGTTTTTGGAATCAGGAACTGACAAGGAATAAGATGAAAGTGTTTTTAAATTGATTTCGAAAATTTAATTTTGATCATAATTTTTTTAATTTTTAATTTTCAGAGCTTGTTTTTAATCCAAATATAACATATTTATATATGCTTTTGGAATCAGAAAATGATGAAGAATAAGATGAACGTAAATTTGGATCGTTTTATAAATTTTTTTTTTTTTTTACAATTTTCAGGTTTTTAATGACCAAAGTCATAAATTAATTTTTAAGCCACCAAGCTGAAATGCAATACCGAAGTCCGGCCTTCGTCGAAGATTTCTTGGCCAAAATTTCAATCAATTTGATTGAAAAATGAGGGTGTGACAGTGCCGCCTCAACTTTTACAAAAAGCCGGATATGACATCATCAAAGACATTTATCGAAAAAATGAAAAAAACATCTGGGGATATCATACCCAGGAACTTTCATGTCAAATTTCATAAAGATCGGTCCAGTAGTTTACTCTGAATCGCTCTACACACACACACACACGCATACACACACACACACATACACCACGACCCTCGTCTCGATTCCCCCTCTATGTTAAAACATTTAGTCAAAACTTGACTAAATGTAAAAAATCAAGAAACAGACCACAACTACAGGGATGGCCAAATCTAAAAATGTTACCTCACCAACCGGGCGAGTAACTTCAAGAAAGTTACTAGTACGCCAGAAATTGGAACTCCGGTGCTCTCTTGTTAATTTTAAATCCAAATTGTTCCTGTTTGCTTAGTGCAAACTGAATTTACAACCCAGAGGCTGGTAAAAAGCTAGCAAATTATTGTACCACAAGGGCTATGCATTGTTTACTTTGAAGGGATACGTAGAGGTTACATGCCGAGTCTCAGTCAGTCAGTGATTATTAAAAATAATGGTCGAAGTTAGCGGATCATGAAAAATGCGAGCTTCTTTTTCATGATCCGCTAACTTCGACCATTATTTTTAATAATCACCGAGACGAGGCATGTAACCTCTTTATTCCTTCTTTCTTCAGTTATTCAAAGAAAAGAGGAGTTTTTGTGCGAAAGTTTGATCGAATCCTATTCACTCAACCAGTCTACCTGCGCAGGCGATTGAATAATGCGCGGTTGTATAGTTCAGGGAAAATCATTCAATTCTGTCAACACTTCTTGTCCGTTTCCCGTTTTGGACTAAAATCAAGAACACAGTTGTGTTGTTATTCTGCTGTGGCGGTAAAGGCAGATAGTGTGTGTTCTGTTCATGTTTTGGTATCGCTTAGGATATGTTCTTTCTTCGAATGGGACTAGCAGACAAACTTTTGCACCCATGTTCCAACGTTAAAAACTGTATGAAGTTCAGTTTTCTGGGGCAAAATAATGTATGAAACCGCTGTATGTTCTTTAAGTTGATGAGATGTGTGCAGTTGGTTGCGTGTCATCTGTTTATAAAATGAAATATTGTTAAAAACTAACCGTCTTTTGTCCAAGCAACTCAGTTCAGAAAATTTGGAAGGGGAACTACTCTTATCGCTAGACAGAGTACGAGAGTTACTTGCCTTGGAAGTTTGCTTGCACTCATAAAAGATCTAAAGCGAGTTTCTCTGCACTGATCGTTAGATTTGGATTTAGAAAACGACCAAACTCATGGATTTTATATGGAGATTAATGTGTTCAAGCCTGTAGTTGCTAGTTTAAATGCAGTATGTTTGTATTGTTTGGTCTAGAGATGTATATTTCGTACATTAGAGCGTTCGGAACTTTTCAATCACTAAAGTAGTTTCCTCAAAGTCTAGCTCATCAACCTGTGAGCTATCGAGGATTCAGGCCCGTTGTTGGGTAAGTGATTTTGGTTGTTGGGTAAGTTACCGAAAAATAACTAGCCCTACACGTTTACAGAGAGAAAGAAGCAGAGGGGGGAATACAAATATATATTGTCAACTGGTAAACAACTGGACGAGTATAACTATATGCAAATGAAAACTACATGTAACTGACCTGTTATTTTTGTTATCAAATGCTCAGGACTTCAAGTGGCAAGATGCTGGAATCATGGTTATCTCCAACTTTGTCGCTGACCAGTCCACAGACCTGGGTGTCTGGATCTTTGGTCAAGTTCCCGTCACCTCCCAAGTCACCTCCCAAGATGCGTGTGACTCGCAGGTATTTGCATGTATGTGTGTGTGTGTGTGTGTGTGTGTGTGTGTGTGTGTGTGTGTGTATGTGTGTGAGAGAGAGAGAAACTCGGCGTGTGTGTACATGGTTGTGTAGTTGACCGAGAGTGAGAGAGTGTGCGTGTTTGTTATAATTGTATAAACTATGATAGACAAATTGAGAAAGAGTAGAGTAAGGAGATAAACCCAACACTTCAACAACCTTTTAAGATTTAGAGATTATTTAACTCCTTTCAATTCATAATGGGTGTTGTAACATAGGTTCAGCCATTGGAATTTTGAGAAAAGTTGCACAACACAAGACATCAACTCAGATGGATGGGCGTAGTGGATAAGACATCAGCCTCCTAATCAGAAGGTCGTGAGTTCAAATCGCAGCCGTCTGGTTGGTTAAGGGTGCAGATTTGTCTAATCTCCCAGGTCAACTTATGTGCAGACCTGTTAGTGCCTTATCCCCCTTCGTGTGTACATGCAAGCACAAGACCAAGTGCGCACAGAAAAGATCCTGTAACCCATGTCAGAGTTCGGTGGGTTATAGAAACACGAAAATACCCCGCATGTTTCCCCCGAAATCAGCGTATGCTGCCTGTATGCTGCCTGAATGGCGGGGTAAAAATGGTCATACACGTACAAATTCACTTGTGCAAATCATGAGTGAACGTGGGAGTTTCAGCCCATGAACAAAGAAGAAGAAAAAAACTCACATATACCTAAAGTTGATTTTTAGGAACTTTTCAGTTTCCATATCAAATGTATCTTCTAAAATTTGACACCAAGGCTGTTCTGAGATAGTCTGTGGAACTTTCTTGCTCTTTTGTGATTTTAGGTCATCCGTCTATGTGAAGAAGCTTGGCCCTGGGAAGTCCAAGTCCCTTGCATCTCCAAAAGGCATCGAATTCAAGGTTCCAATCGGGCTGGTCACTGCCTCCAACAAAGCTGCCACGTCCAGACGTTCTTCAGTCTACAAGAAGGCCAACAAAGAGTCCTCGGCCAGTAGGCGTTCTTCTGTCTACAGTCGTGGTGGCACTAAAGCATCAATCTCTGCTGCTGAGGAAGAAACCAAGCCTATTTCGCCTGGAGGTAAAAAGTCTAGAGCTTCACCTCCTAAAGGTAACAAGTCCAGAGCTTCCTCCCCTAAAGGTAAAAAGTCCCCTGCATTGTCCTCCTCTGGAAAAAAGGCCAAATCACCCGCTAGTATGACAAGCATTCGGAAGAGGGTTATATCTGAGGTGGAAAAAGAGGAATCACCGGGCAAGCCAGCTGCAAAACGGAGAAGACAGGCAGTTAGCGATGTAAGTTTGAGCGTGTCGCCTAAAAAGGCTAGCAAATCTTCACCTAAAAAAGCTAAAAAGCAGGCATCAAAAAGCCGGGCAAAGCAGTCGCAAGCATCTGCGAAGGGAGTCGATAAGATTCCATCCTCGCCAAAAGCGGTTAGGAAACCAGCCAAGAAAGCAGTCCGTTCTGCAAAGAAAACGCCCAAAACACGAGCTGGCAGATCACGTCAGTCCAAGAGTTCTGTTCATCAAGGGAAGGCCAAACGCACTGAGAAGATGGAAGAAAAGGATGAAGATGAAGAAGATGCTGATGATGAGATTGTTTTCACCCCACCGGCAAGCGCCTCCAAAACACAATCAAGGCGTGGAACAAAGAGGAAAGCAACAGGGGGTACCCCAAAAGATACGCCTAAACGGAAATCTACAACTCCCAAATCTTCTGTTAAATCAAGGAGAAAATCACCGGTAAAATCCACAACAAGCCCGAAGAAACGGAGGTCGCAGAAAGAGGAAAAGGAGGAAGAATTGGCAGAAGGAAGCACAAGTATACCTTCTACTCCAAAGACGAGACCAACCCCATCCAAGAGAAAACCCAAGACTCCAAAGTCGAAAAAATCAACTCCTGCCAAGAGAAATGTGAAAACACCAAAATCTGAAACAAAGTCGGTCAACAAAAAATCTAGCTCCAAGATGTCAGCCTCTAGCTCAAGACAGAGCAAGCAAGCAACAGATGCACAAATAAACAAAAAAGAAACTTCAGCTGCCAATGAAGAAGAGAAAGCAATCACACCAAAGTCAGATGTTCAAGCAAGAAGAAAGTCTCAGGGAAAGTCCAGATCCTCAGTAAAGAAATCATCATCTGTGTCCAAATCTGTACAAAAGTCTGCCAGGAAATCAACCCCGAAATCTGCTAAGAAGTCTGTTGAAAGATCTAGATCAAGCAATAAAACATCAAAATCTGTGAGCAGATCTGTTCAGAAATCAGATAGGAAAGCGTCCAGTGAAATGTCCATCAGTTTTGATGTACAGGATGGGTCTTACCTTGAAGCGTCATCAGCAAAGCAGAAGAAAGCATCCTCATCAGTTCGTTCTCCTTTGTCACTAAAGAAAGGAGCGTCCCCTGCAGTCAAAGTCGTCAGGAGCGCAGAAGATGAAAGAATTTTGGAAATACTTAGAGATGCTGTTAAGTCTACTCCAAAAGCTAGGAGACCATCGACGCCCATGTCTGTGAAAATCTCCAAAAAGTCAGCTGCAGCGACCCCAAAGCACTTGCAAAGTGCAAAGAAATCTGCCACCCCAAAGAGCCAAAAGGCTGCAAAAGCAATTGCCACGCCTCTGAGCGCAAGCATGTCTCAGAGGTCTTCAGTGACCAAGCTAGCATCATCCAAGAGAACCCCAAGGGTTTTAGTGACAGAAACATCGACTCCAAAGTCATCCATGAAGAGTGGGACAGCCAGAAAGCGCCTCGTCTCGCCACTAAACAACGTCAGAGAATCCATTGAGTCCCGGGCCTCTGGCACGGTCTTCTCCAGGGACCTCCAGAGACTGTCCGGAGCAGGAGAACACCAGTTTGGTAGATCCAGCCTTGGCCTTCAGTCTCTGGATAGACAGTCTCATATCCTCTCATCCAGAGCTCAATCATACCTGCCCAACCAGTCATACCAGGAGGAGAAAGCCTTTGCCCAGTACGTTGAACGCAGCGCTGGGGGAGAAACAGAGCGGTACGGGACCACGGCTATGGAACACAGGATTGGAGACGAGACTTACCGCTCAGGAAGCTATCGTATACAGAGGGAGAGGGCAGCTGAGAGGGAGAGGGAGGTCGAGGAAGGACAGTGGGAGGAGGGGGATGGAAACAACAGCGCTCTTCCGGCACCAGAAGATCTGAACAACACATTTAGTACCTCAGTCTACTCCAACCGCTGTGCCATTCTGTAAATCAGAGCGGTGCATAATTGATTGCAAAGTATAGGCCACTGAAAGCAGACTTGGTAACACTGTTGAAACTATGCATGCTATTTTTATCAATTTGAAAATATAGCAATATTAGTGTTAAACCACAACTCATGTATGATATTTTTTTCTGACTGGTGAAGTCAAGCAGTTCACATATGACTGAATAAAACATACCAAGAAATCCATTGGCAACTAACGTGATACAGTTGAAAAATGTTGAAAAGACATTATTTGGGAATAATTACATAAATCACCAGCAGCCATCATTGTAAACACATAGCTTTATGTGTTGGAATGAATGATTTACATTGAAAATGGCAGCACTATAACTAGAGGCAGACATATAAGACACAGACTACCAGTGTTAGCAAACAAGAATTGTACTTGTTGCAGTGGTAGATGTAAAGGGGGATTACCTCAGAAGCAGAAGATGTGCAAATGTGATTCCATGGTTGCTTCCCTTGCACCGCTTACTGTTGGATCGTTTTCATTGTAATTTTGCACATTAGTCAGCTCGGGGAGTGACATTGGAATTTGTATTTTTGTACACACTGCCTTGTACATTTTGTATGTTGATTTCTTTTCATTTGTAGATGAACTGTGGTTATTGCACCTCTTGTCTTCCTCACAAAGAAGCAATACTAGCTAAATGTAATACTTTACAAATGCTTACTTAAAATTAGACTTGTAATCAGTGTAACTTTTTTTGACAAACATCACTTGCAGCTGTAAACCAGCATTATGCACATTCATTGTAAATTGTCATGATACCCTATAACTTACTATAAATGCATCATTGCATTTATTCTTCATCATGTTCTGATTCCAAAAACATATAAATATGTTATATTCGGATTAAAAACAAGCTCTGAAAATTAAAAATATAAAAATTAGGATTAAAATTAAATTTCCAAAATCGTTTTAAAAACAATTTCATCTTATTCCTTGTCGGTTCCTGATTCCAAAAACATATAGATATGATATGTTTGGATTCAAAACACGCTCAGAACGAAGAGGTAAAGCGTGCTATGCAGCACAGCGCAACCGCTACTGCGCTAAAAAGGCTCGTCACTTTCACTGCCTTTTGCACTAGCGGCGGACTGCAGTCATTGTGAAAAAATGCAGTGCGTTCAGTTTCATTCTGTGAGTTCCACAGCTTGACTAAATGTAGTAATTTCGCCTTACGCGACTTGTTTTTTCTTTCTTTACTATTTCTTTCAAGTCATTGTTTGGTTTCCTTTGAAATTCTTTTGTGATTCAAAGATGACTTTGAAGAAGCAGCTGAGGAGTTGGTCAGTTACTTCTATATTTTTTGTTTTCGAAGATGTTAATGATTATGGACATGGCAGCAGTTGGATTCCTTGTATCATGGATACCTGGAGATTTTTGTTAACATTTTGAAACTTCATGTAATCAGCCGTAATAACAGTGTTTGTTGGTCTTTTCTGTTAGTTTGATTGAATGATTTAATTGTCTTATACTGCAGGATACATGGATTCTGTATGGTGCTTTCAGCATAAAACAGGGGGAAATGAATGAAAAATCCTGATGAATGTAAATACCCATATCTTTTTAAGCTTGTGTAAATCATTGTCTCATGTGTAAATGACTTTGACACAGGTTGGGGAAAAAATGCAATAGAAATTTACAACAGTGTTCCTAATTTACTTTTTCTGTTTCAAATTTTCTTGAAAGAATAATTTGGTATGTCTCTCGCTTTGGATTTTAATATTAATGGCAACAATACACAGCTAAGTGAAAAGGAAAACAAGTTCAGATGAAAAATGTTGGAATAAGAATGCGACTTGAAAAATGCTAAATATTTAGATGTGTTTCTCACCAGGTACTATTATTGTCAGGTGATGAGCTGCAGAACTGAGGCATGATATAATACTGGTAATGTGTAATTTTGTTTGGATGTTCAGGTTGGTACATATGTAGTCAGGTTTTTTAAAAAAACATTTGCAGACCTGTTTACCAGTACGATTTGGGCGTATTTTGTACGCCAAATTATTATCGGTACGCAAATACGCGACACACGCACAAAATACGCCTAAGAAAAAGTCTAGAATACGTTTTCCGGTGTTGGTGTGCTGATTACGGAATGGTACAACTGATACCGGTTTCAGTCGAAGGGAGATAACCATGACAGCGAGTCTTCAGCTGTGGAAACCTTGTTCAGTTGTAACTTGTTGGCACGTGCGATCGTCTGGACAATCGTGGCAAAATGAAGCGGAAAAATGTGCCCGTTTTGGATGACTGTACCAAGTTTAAACAGCAGAAGCAGCAGATTTTCTTGGAGAAATATAAGAAAACTAGATGAATACCCACTTCGCCGGGAAGAAGTAGAGCCGCCGGGTACCCGGCTTTGCCGGGTGAGTGGCGCACCGTACGCTGGGTGAGTGGCGCACCGTACGCGATTGACGCCACACGAAGGAAGGGAGATAAACGCGCAAAACACTGGAGAAGATATTAAGGAGCGTTGTGGACAGTGACCTTCTAAAATTAGTAACGGGAATGTGGATTGAGCGTTGTGGACAGTGACCTTCTAAAAATAGTAACGGGAATATGGATTGACGCCACACGAAGGAAGGGAGATAAACGCAAAACACTGGAGAAGATAAGGAAGAGTTACTGGGAATGGATGAACAGAAAAACCAAAATCGGTTCAGCGCTGCGCGCTGAGAGCACGTGTTGAACATTTTCATCGACCAGATTGTGTCCGGGGTGTACCTGAATATGCCCACCAAATTTGAAGCAGATCCATCGAGAACTTTGGCCGTGCATCGCGAACACACACACACACACACACACACACACACACAGACTGACACAAGTCGTATATATATATAGAAGCCAGGAATTGTGGAGTCTACTATGGGAAAAAGTCATGCACACTGCAAGTACATGTATTGTAAATCAGACTTCTCCGTTGCCCATGCTGGGAAATATGACATCGAACGACACTGCAGTTCCAAAACTCACCTGGACAAGGTTGCTGCAAAGAAATCCGCTGAAAGCTGCCAAGGAATTATGAAGTTCATTCCCGCAAAGCAAATCCTGCCAGAAGAAAAGGCTGTAGTCCGCGCTGAAGCAATGTCAACCGCAGATGTTATTTCACGAACTTCATCTTTTCATTATCAATCTGTTTGGAAGACACTGGTTATAATGCTATAAACTGACAGGTAAATAAAATTGTTTTATCCCTGTTGTATTGGAAGGAGTTAAATTCTGAAGGTGTTCACAAGACATGCTGTTCTTACACAAACACGTTTGCACCCACGCGTACATTTTCCCTAGCCCATATGGCTTTGCTTGCAAAGTACACCAACTTTTTGAAAAATACACTCAACTTTTTGGGAAAGTACTCTTGCCTCGGGTTTAGGGTAAACAGGTCTGCATTTGTGTGGATATAAACGCTAGTAATTGTGTGAACATTATAATTGATATGCATATTTATTTGACGTTTGGATCTCAAAAATGTTTTGCTTGTTATGGCTTAAAAGGTATACTTTTTATCTTAGCAATGTCACTCAGTCTCTAAAATTTATTTGTGTGCCTTTATCATCCCAGGAATACATTTTAAGACTAAGAATATGTGTACTACCAGTCATTTTATGTTGATATCCCTGCATTTAACTATTTGAATCTCGGTTGACAATGTTTTACGTTCTTTCTGTTATTTTTTACAGCAATATTTAAATCTCATGTTATGCAGGGTTTATGTTTTTGCTAACTTGGATTCTTCAAGGAATTTTTGCTTAATGTTGTTTTGTTGTTGTTGAATCCCCCCGCGGGTTAGGGGGAAGAATTTACCCGATGCTCCCCAGCATGTCGTAAGAGGCGACTAACGGATTCTGTTTCTCCTTTTACCCTTGTTAAGTGTTTCTTGTATAGAATATAGTCAATGTTTGTAAAGATTTCAGTCAAGCAGTATGTAAGAAATGTTAAGTCCTTTGTACTGGAAACTTGCATTCTCCCAGTAAGGTCATATATTGTACTACGTTGCAAGCCCCTGGAGCAATTTTTTGATTAGTGCTTTTGTGAACAAGAAACAATTAACAAGTGGCTCTATCCCATCCCCCCTTTCCCTGTCGCGATATAACCTTCGTGGTTGAAAACGACGTTAAACACCAAATACAGAAAGAAAGAAAGTTGTTGTTGAATTTGTTCCCCAGTCAATGTCTCTCGACTTTGGTTAAAACAAATAACTTTCCAATTGATTGTATGTACCTTGTATAGGTCCTGTTTTAGACCATTTGTTATAAACTTAACTTGTTCTAGGAGAGAGATGTTTACGCTTAACCATGACATACGTGTATTTATAGATTAGGAATGTATATGTGACATGTAGTATGCCAGCTTTATATAAATATATTGCTTGGACATCATAGAATACACTTACGTGAACTTTGTAAATCAGATTGCTTAGATTGCTTCGAAATCATAGAATACAGACTGTCAGATATACTTTAGAAATCAAATTGCTTAGGTTACTTGGAACTCATTGAAACACTTACATGTATTTTGAAAATCAAATTTACAGCACGCACAAAATCTCTCTCTCTCTTTTTAACAAAATGTTTGTATTTTTTTTTCTTCTTTTTTTTGCCAAGCACATCATTGTGGGGCTTTTAATCAATAACATGCATCCGTCTACAATGTATCATCATTCATCCATCAACATTTAAATGGCAAGTATACAAGACATGTATATATATATATATATATATACTAGATGAATACTCGCTTCGCCGGGTACGGCTTCACCGGGAAGAAGTAGAGCCGGCCCGGCTTTGCCGGGTGTACGCCGGCGCACCGTACGAAGGAAGGGAGATAAACGCGCAAAACACTGGAGAAGATAAGGAAGAGTTACTGGGAATGGATGTACAGAAAAACCAAAATCGGTTCAGCGCTGCGCGCTGAGAGCACGCACGTGTTCAAAATTTTCCACGATTGTGTCCGGGGTCTACCTGAATATGCCCACTAAATTTGAAGCAGATCCATCGAGAACTTTGGCCATGAATCGTGAACACACAGACAGACAGACAGACACACACAAGCTGTATATAGATGTAGATATACAACATTAGGACATAACAGACAGACGGACATATAACATACCGTTCGCCTACAAGTAAGGCCGGAGCTTAACATAACATGCAGATTACAATACTTGACATTATGGACGTATTATCTGCTTAATAATAATACAGTCAGTTAATAATACCGTCAAACAAACAAAACAAACAAAGCAAACAAACAAACAAAAATCAAAGCAAAAACACATATATATACGCAAATCATCACATCTCTGCACAACCTAACGTACTACCTAACCAACTCTTCATATGGGGACCATAATTCTACAAATTTGGTAATGTTACCAGAATTGAAACTGGAATATTTTTCTATTTCAAATCTGTATTTCAAATTTCTTAAAAATATTTCTGACAGTGGCCTTGTCTCTTGTAACTTATTCTTATAAATATAAAACTTTGCAAACAAAATGATAAAATCCAAAACCACATCTACCTTAACATTGTTTATACACCCAAACAAAATAAATTCTTCTGTAAAAAGAACATTTGCGCGGTAAATACCACTTCTGTTTGACAAATCTTCCAAATCAGTCCAAAATTTCCGACTAAGCGGGCAGTACCAAAATATATGCAGACCTGGGAACCCATACGATTTCGCCGTATTTTGTATGCATGATTGTGGAGAATACACTCAGTACGGTCAGTTTGAAAAAAATACGACGAGAAAAATTCCTAGACTACTTTTCTTCACAAGCCCATCCTGAAGCCGATCCAGTATTTTGGCACATGATTACGTCACTATATTAGCCGCCGTCGAAAAAAATATAATCGGATCGTGTCAATCGATCAAAACAACCAGGCAAACGAAAGTACGGTATTTGGCAAAATCGGCTCCGAGAATAAACAAGTGAAACAAAGAAGAAAAGTGAAAAAGTTTGAAGAAAAATATCACACACACACACAATTTGTAACCAACACACACATGTAGTCCCGCCCGGAATAAGCTTTTTTGGGATAATTTACGACTTTTGCGCACATTTCGAGGAGACGAAAACACAACATGGCGGCTCTCGCTCCTCCAACTACCGCGAGACACAAAAAAAGAAAATCTCGTGCGCGCGAGATCCTGATACATCCGGTGTTTCTCTGTACGCTTGTCACGACGACTTGTTGACAAACAAAGATTCGCGAAAGAAAGAGAAAAGCGCCGAGTCTTGAGTAGAGAGCTAATAAAGTACCGGTAATCGCTAATCGAGCGAAATGAAAATCCGGCTAGCAACAACAAGAATGCGGTGAAGCAATCTGGTCTGGAACCATCTTAACTGTGTGTCCTTAGTTGTTTTAAAACACTTATCAAAAATCTGTTTCCAGTTCAGGTTGTAAAAATACATGTTCCATCTGTTCATGCCTGCAGGGTTATCAAATTTTGATTTCAAAAAGACTTCTTTGATTGCCTGTTTGCCTTTACAAATAATCTGCCAGGGTTTATAATCCCGAATCTGAAAACCATTCAACGAATCAATTTTTACTTTTCTCTGATATTTTTGTAAGGACTTAATCACTCCCTCATAGAATAAAAAATTAGTTTGAACAAAAGGAAAATTTAACCTTAATTCTTCAAAGGTAAAGAAATTTCCATTTAAATGTAGCAACTGATGGACAAACACGACATCATTTTCAATCCATTCCTTATTTACTATTGTACCGTGGTCTCGTATAATGTTCAAATTGTAATGTATACATTCGGAAACAAAATCATTCACATTAATTACCTCTAAATATAGGTCCCTGCCTCGCTTAAGGAACAGCATTTCTTATAATGTTTCAAAACATCCTTCCAAAAACCACATCGTTTCATTAACACATTTACATACTCGGCACCCACTTTAAATATGTCTTTCATTCCAGGTATCGTATCAAAAATAAGCTTTTTTACATCAAATTCAAACATCCTTAATCTGCGAATCCAATTTATCTTTACTGATGCCACAAAAGTGTAAATGTCAATCATATTCAGACCACCATTGCAATAGGGTCTGCAAACGACATTACGCCGAATCTTTGCAGGTTTACCATTCCACAGGAAGGAATAAAAGGCTGCATTCACTTCTCGTAAAAAGTCTTCGGGTGGGTCTGGCAATACAGTTAATAAATGAACCAATTTTGAAAGGACCAAAGTTTTCAAAATTATAATTCTACCGAATGGTGTTAACTGTCTTCTGCTCCAATCGTTTAAAATTCTTTTAATCTCTTTTAATTTTCCTTCATAATTAATTTCCAGAATGTTGCCGGTGTTTGTCGAAAATTTGACTCCCAATACTTTAAAAATCCCAGGGTACCAACAGAAGTTCATATCCCTCATATATCTTTCTTGTGAATTTTGCTTTCTTCCAATCCAGACAATTTGAGTTTTTGTCATTGTTTATCTTTAATCCGGAAAATTTAGAAAATTTCTGTAAAGTTTTAACACATTCAACAAACGATTCCTTACTGCCATCCAAATAAAGAGTTGTATCGTCCGCAAATTGAGACAATAACACTTCCTCGTTATTCAATTTCAATCCTTTTACCACAGAATTATTACGTAACATTAATGATAGTATCTCGGAACATATTAAATACAAATATGGTGAGAGGCTATCGCCTTGTCGGACGCCTCTTCTTATATGAAACCAACCAGAATATTGGCCATTTACTGTAACACATGTCTGTATATCTTGTATACCTGACCTTACAGAGAACTTAAAATTTGAGATGGAGGCAAACACTTTTCTGCAATATAATTATATTCTGCATGAGTTTAGGATGATGTTCTCTTATTCCTGTTACTTTATAATGTTTAAGTTCAATAGATTAATAATAAGACATTAAATAACTGCATGAAAACTTCACAGGGACAAAAACCACCAGGGTGCATCTTTGCTGTAGACTTATTGTTGCCAGTGGAAATGTTGAATCAATGCCACACATATTTTATATTTAATTAAATGAATACATGAACTTTTTTGTCAGTTTTTTTCTCCACAATTGATAAATATCCAATGAATATCCAAAATATCTCTGTCAGAACTTTGATATATGCATGCCTCTGTGTGTGTGTGTGTGTGTGTGTGTGTGTGTGTGTGTGTGTGTGTGTGTGTGTGTGTGTGTGTTGCAGTCTTCTTCCTCTTGGCACACAGATAGTAATGGTATCTGTCTGCACTGCTTACACAAAAATAGTCTTTTCCAAAGTCACTTGCAACAACTTGAACAGAAAAGAGGCCGCAAAATGCATGATTGGGCCAGTCAAATGCAGAGTTTTGTGATGAGGGGGAGAAGCTGAAATAAAACGGAAAGGCATGTTGCCACCAACAAGAAGAAAGTCAGGCATTTAAAAAACAATATAACATCTATCAACATGCACAGCCATACAGATCTACACCTCTTTTACTCTCATACACCCAGATTCTCCATTTCACTGACAAACCCAATCTCTCTCTCTCTCTCTCTCTCTCTCTCTCTCTCTCTCTCTCTCTCTCTCTCTCTCTCTCTCTCTCTCTCTCTCTCTCTCTCTCTTTGATTTTATGAATAACCACATATGTATGCTCTTCATGCTTCATCGTCATCTTTATCATCACGTGCTGAAGTTTTCTGACCTCCTTTTGTTGGTAAACTTTTTAACTATTTAATTTTTAATTTTTTAATTTTATCATTGTGTGTCTGTGCGTCCCAAGGACTAGATTGTAAGAAAAGGAGTAGCCTTAAATCTGAATCCTTGTTAAATAAAGTTCAATTCAATTCAATTCAATTCTCTCTTACACAAACACACACGCACACCGACGCATTTATCACAGACACATACCACAGAAGCTGGTTAAAGTGTACGATACTCCGATCGACTAGGCCAGGTCAGACACTTTGATACAAGCTCTTGTAGTCCCATCTAACTGGGTGGGAACCAGGGGCGATGACAGATTGGTAGAAACTACAGTCCGACCCAGCGGTTTGTTTCCACCCAGATGGGCACTTCTTCGGTGGAATCCCCATTTTAAGACATACATAAACCTGAGAAAATCAGGTCTTAAAAAGAAGGGAGTTTGAAAATCAGTGGAGGTAATACATAGGTTATGAACAGCAGAGTCTGAAAAAGCAAGGTCTTAAAAAGAAGGGAGTCTGAAAATCAGTGGAGGTAATACAGAGGTTATGAACAGCAGAGTCTGAAAAAGCAAGGTCTTAAAAAGAAAGTCTGAAAATCAGTGGAGGTAATACAGAGGTTATGAACAGCAGAGTCTGAAAAAGCAAGGTCTTAAAAAGAAGGGAGTCTGAAAATCAGTGGAGGTAATACAGAGGTTATGAACAGCAGAGTCTGAAAAAGCAAGGTCTTAAAAAGAAGGGAGTCTGAAAATCGGTGGAGGTAATACAGAGGTTATGAACAGCAGAGTCTGAAAAAGCAAGGTCTTAAAAGGAAGGGAGTCTGAAAACCAGTGGAGGGGGGAGGTTCCCACGGTACAGGCCAGCTGAGAAGTTGGACCCCACTGGGAAGGACTGAGTTGACTTACACTTTAAAAAGTCGGGATTTTCTTTTTGTTAACCCTCACGAAATCCATGATAACACGAATCCCAAAACAACAACAACAACATCTATATATATATACGACTAGTGTCTGTCTGTCTGTTCGCGATGCACGGCCAAAGTTCTCGGTGGATCTTTTTCAAATTTGGACACCGTATTCAGCTACACTCCGGACACAACCTCATCGATGAGATATTTCAACACGTGCTCTCAGCGCGCAGCGCTGTGCGCGCTGAACCGATTTTTTACAAATGTTTTTGTTTTTGTCGGGATCCACTATCAGTAACTCTTCCTTATCTTCTCCAGTGTTTTCAGCCGCGATTATTTCTCCCTTCCTCCGTGTGGCGTCAATCCATATTCCCGTTACTACGTTACTATTTTTAGAAGGTCACTGCACGTTACTATTTTTAGAAGGTCTCCAGTGTTTTGCGCGTTTATCTCCTTTCCTTCGTGCGCCGGCAAAGCCGGCGTACACCCGGCAAAGCCGGGTCCCAGGCGCAGCCTGGTATTCGGCTCTACTTCTTCCCGGCGAAGCCGGTACCCGGCGAAGCGGGTAATCATCTAGTACAACATATTCCAATAACATACCTTTCTTGTTTTTTGATTCTATATAACACGACGAAAATACTGGGCAAGGATGCCCCTTCATATAAACTTGGCTAAACATTTAAAGCATTATAATTCCCGTGTGATTTCAGCATTTAACCTTCTATGTCATTTAAGGCAGTTCACTTGACTATCTGGAGCACCTTTCGCATCAAAGATTCCTTTAACAGGGTTCACGTGATCGCCGTTCAAATAAGCGTACCCCAAAAATCGACCTGACAAAAACGTAAGGTCAATAGATCTACCAATGAAAATTCGGCGAAATATCATAACAGGCAATTCTTGGCAACTTTTACATACTAACAGAACGTAAAATCAGCCATCTACCCAGAACAGGCTGTTCGGTTACCTGGTTTGCGTATTTCATGTGTAATGCCATTCGGCCTACTGATGCAGGTGTCGATCGCATGAGCGGTCAAAAACGGGAGGTTTTCAGTGCGTCAATTTTGAGGGATATCATGACAAAAAGCGCTGTATTTCATCAGTGATCTAGTGGATTGCTTCTAAACTTTCAGGATATTATGCCTACATACTCGACGTACTTCGAGTAAAGTTTTGGATTGTTACCGCTTCACCCCGATGTTTTGCAATGTTCCGCTGCATTCGCCAAAGTTTGGCAATTACAGACTATGATCTGTTTCCAACCTTAGGGGTGAGCACTACGAATCAGTGGGACAATGACGTCCTGACTGCCCCGCTTAACCCATATATGCCCACATTTTAATTTTTAACAAATGAGGTACAAAACTATTTGTTTTTTTGTCTTATGAACATATTTGACAGTTTTTATGACATCAGATTAGTAAATGTTGATTTTGAGCACGAAATGTTAGCGTCCCTTTTTTGGGATAGTGGGATCAAGTGGGTAGAGTTTTTTCATGTCACCACACACGAGTTCACTGCTTTGCAATTCTTCTTTAATTGTTCTTAGCTGAACTTTATTTGAAACAATTAAATGTATTTAATGTGATTTGTAAGACGGGAATGGATAAACACTATGTGTTGCGGACCTGCCGATGCCCCCCCTCCCCCCCCCCCCCTGACACACACTCGATCCTGTTTTCCCGAACGAGCTGTCATAAACAAAACCTGAACAGGCAAAACCAGTTTAAACGAAACTTAGAAAAAGTTAAGAATTAGTACATAAAATTTGTTGTGATAGATTCTAGAAAAGAATTTAAAATTTCTTTTTGTTTATATTTAGTCAAGTTTTGACTAAATATTTTAACATCGAGGGGGAATCGAAACGAGGGTCGTGGTGTATGTGCGTGTGTGTGTCTGTCTGTCTGTCTGTCTGTCTGTCTGTGTGTGTGTGTAGAGCGATTCAGACTAAACCACTGGACCGATCTTTATGAAATTTGGCATGAGAGTTCCTGGGTATGAAATCCCCGAACGTTTTTTTCATTTTTTTGATAAATGTCTTTGATGACGTCATATCCGGCTTTTCGTGAAAGTTGAGGCGGCACTGTCACGCCCTCATTTTTCAACCAAATTGGTTGAAATTTTGGTCAAGTAATCTTCGACGAAGCCCGGGGTTCGGTATTGCATTTCAGCTTGGTGGCTTAAAAATTAATAATGACTTTGGTCATTAAAAATCGGAAAATTGTAAAAAAAAATAAAAATTTATCAAACGATCCAAATTTACGTTTATCTTATTCTCCATCATTTGCTGATTCCAAAAACATATAAATATGTTATATTCGGATTAAAAACAAGCTCTGAAAATTAAATATATAAAATTTATTATCAAAATTTTTTTTTCGAAATCAATTCAAAAACACTTTCATCTTATTCCTTGTCGGTTCCTGATTCCAAAAATATATAGATATGATATGTTTGGATTAAAAACACGCTCAGAAAGTTAAAACGAAGAGAGGTACAGAAAAGCGTGCTATCCTTCTTAGCGCAACGAATACCCCGCTCTTCTTGTCAATTCCACGGGCACTGCCTTTGCCACGGGCGGTGGAGTGACGATGCTACGAGTATACGGTCTTGCTGCGTTGCGTTGCGTTCAGTTTCATTCTGTGAGTTCGACAGCTACTTGACTAAATATTGTATTTTCGCCTTACGCGACTTGTTTATATTTTTTTAATCGAATGTTTACACATTACAGTAAACAAAAAGTTAACGCAGAGGCATGGTTATCTTATTTGAAAAAATGTGTTCACGCAAGATTTATTTGAAACGTTTCTAATTATCTCAGCAAAGTTCTTTCACTGCCATTCTGTGAAAATGCATAATTATAATACAAAAAAGCTCTTATTATCGGGGAATACCACCTTCTTCAGAACGCGGGAACACCCTTGGATGTTCAGTGGTTGCGAAAGAAGACGGTAGACTTATTGCGCACTCCCAAAGTCGAATTCCTTGCATCTGATGAATAAGATCTTCTTACAATAGCCGCGTCTTATATGTTTTACAAGTCTCAGTATAATGTGGTCAATATCTGAAAGCACCCGCCATGCAGGGTAGGATGTACTCTAGGGTGACCAACGGAAGAAGCTTGTGTTGCTCGAAAACTCTAAACCCTTGCTTTGGAACGCCAAATACACTGTATGAAGGCCATCCAATGGTTCACTCTAGCTGTCTGTACTTTTCTGAACAGAATGTTATGACTGCTGGATTCTGACATCAACGTAGAATGCGAACAGTGACCATGCACCGAGTTGTTGGTGCTCTTTTGTTTTGTTTTTGTTTTTACATTTAGTCAAGTTTTGACTAAATGTATTAACATAGAGGGGGAATCGAAACGAGGGTCGTAGTGGTTGTGTGTGTGTGTGTGCGTGCGTGTGTGTGTGTGTGTGTGTGTGTGTGTGTGTGTGTGTGTGTGTGTGTGTGTGTGCGTGCGTGTGTGTAGAGCGAAGTAATCTTCGACGAAGCCCGGACTTCGGTATTGCATTTCTGCTTGGTGGCTTAAAAATTAATTAATGACTTTGGTCATTAAAAATCTGAAAATTGTAAAAAAAAATAAAAATTTATAAAACGATCCAAATTTACGTTCATCTTATTCTCCATCATTTTCTAATTCCAAAAACATATACATATGTTATATTTGGATTAAAAACAAGCTCTGAAAATTAAATATATAAAAATTATTATCAAAATTAAATTGTCGAAATCAATTTAAAAACACTTTCATCTTATTCCTTGTCGGTTCCTGATTCCCAAAACATATAGATATGATATGTTTGGATTAAAAACACGCTCACAAAGTTAAAACAAAGAGAGGTACAGAAAAGCGTGCTATCCTTCTTAGCGCAACTACTACCCCGCTCTTCTTGTCAATTTCACTGCCTTTGCCATGAGCGGTGGACTGACGATGCTACGAGTATACGGTCTTGCTGAAAAATGGCATTGCGTTCAGTTTCATTCTGTGAGTTCGACAGCTACTTGACTAAATGTTGTATTTTCGCCTTACGCGACTTGTTACATTTAGTCAAGTTTTGACTAAATGTTTTAACATAGAGGGGGGAATCGAGACGAGGGTCGTGGTGTATGTGTGTGTGTGTGTCTGTTTGTGTGTGTGTGTAGAGCGATCTTTATGAAATTTGACATGAGAGTTTCTGGGTATGATATCCCCGGACGTTTTTTTCTTTTTTTCGATAAATACCTTTGATGACGTCATATCCGGCTTTTTGTAAAAGTTGAGGCGGCACTGTCACACCCTCATTTTTCAATTAAATTGATTGAAATTTTGGCAAAGCAATCTTCGACGAAGGCCGGGGTTTGGTATTGCATTTCAGCTTGGTGGCTTAAAAACTAATGAGTGAGTTTGGTCATTAAAAATCGGAAACTTCTAATTAAAATTATTTTTTTATTAAACGATCCAAAAACAATTTCATCTTATTCCTTGTCGGTTCCTGATTCCAAAAACATATAGATATGATATGTTTGGATTAAAAACACGCTCAGAAAGTTAAAACGAAGAGAGGTACAGTAAAGCACAGCGCAATCGCTACCGCACCAAACAGGCTCGTCACTTTCACTGCCTTTTGCACTAGCGGCGGACTACGTTCAGTTTCATTCTGTGAGTTCCACAGCTTGACTAAATGTAGTAATTTCGCCTTACGCGACTTGTTTGAGTTTGTAGACAGCTGATGGCCTTGCAGATGTTGAAGGTCGTTGTGAGTCTTCCCATTCAGTTCTTATGGAGTCTGTCTCAGCTTTATACCCTTTATTAATGCATATTAACTGCATATAAACATAATGAATGTTAGTTTGGCATTCCCTAATAGGTAGCAATGCCACGATGATTATATTTTTCACATATACTAGAGTACCGTGGGCTGGCGTTCCGTATTGCAAGCAAGGAAATATTTGGGTTCTTTTGAACAATTGCCGTTTTCATTTAAAAAAATGTCTTCAACTAACCTTGGCACGTATTAGAATTGAACAAAAAAGTTTCATTCAAAATCATCAAACTTTTTTTGTAGCACCCTAAAACTGTATAGCATAAATTCCGGTTAAGAATAAGCCTGGGGTTACATAGACCCAGCACACAATGAAAATTTTCCTAATTTTGGGAAGACACTGGCTCAAATATCTGTAATATTATTCCAGATTATCTCGTATGTCCGTAGAATCCACCCAAAAGCATGCTAATCACTTGATGAAGCATTTACAGTATGCAGAAAAATAAAGACCTTGATGAAAGTAAGGAGTAAAAACCCCACCGCTCTTGATCCCTCTGTCCCCAAAATAGGACGCTTGTTTCAGCTCGCATCATATCAACATTAGTTCATTTCTGATAAAAACAAGAAAACCACTTTTGCATTATGTAATTGGGAACAATATTTCTTCATGATGGTGTATACAAAGTTGTTAGGTCCTTTGTACTGGAAACTTGCATTCTCCCAGTAAGGTAATACATTGTACTACGTTGCAAGCCCCTGGAGCAAATTTTTGATTAGTGCTTTTGTGAACAAGAAACAATTGACAAGTGGCTCTATCCCATCTCCCCCCTTTCCCCGTCGCGATATAACCTTCGTGGTTGAAAACGACGTTAAACACCAAATAAAGAAAAGAAAAGAAAGTATACAAAGTTTTCAAGCAAAAACGTTCTGGCCTTTACCTTGAAGATGACCGTTAATTGCACGCATCAACACCCCAAAATGTGCAAATTACCGCCTCAGCAAAAATTTGGAAAAGAAAGCACTGAAACTTACTGGTTGTGCGTTGTGCTTTAGGACCTCCCTTGTCCAATTAAGAAGAGAAATCTGAACTAACACCTCAATGTTAATGGTCAGCAGTGGATTTCATGGGACAGTACAGTGGGCTTATATGGGTAAACATGACTTCCTTCTCTTGCAACAGAGATCGTGAAGCGAGGGTCTTGCTACACGATCTCTGGTTGCAAGATAAAAGCTTTGAGTTTGTGCAACGGCAGAAGATTAACCTCTGACTGAGGTTCGTTGTCTTTGGCGGCACATCTTTTGCAGGGTTTCAACGTTCTGGCACAGTAAAGTTTAATGGCGACTGTATATATTGTTTGGTGTGTGTGTGTGTGTGTGTGTGTGTGTGTGTGTGTGTGTGTGTGCGTGTGTGTGTGAATTTGTGTGTGTGTGTGTGTGTGTGTGAGGGGAGGGTAGTTGTGGATACGAACGATTGAGTTCGAGACAAAAAGGATTGGAGTGGTTTGGTTTGCTCGTGATGGTCAGATCTATGTTTAAGAGTTGTAAGTTACGCAGCCAGTCTTGACTTTGGTGGGTTTGTTTTTCACCTGACGTATTTCTACCAAGCCTACTTCGTACTTCAGCAGGGATTCCATGACTAGAACTTTTACACCGAATGAGCACAGTGCTGGCACTGAGGAGACACAGAAAAAAGAAAGAAAGGAATATGGAAAGATTAAAAGAAACAAATAATTTAAAACTGGAAAGAAAGAAAGAAAGACAGACAGACAGACAGACAGACAGACAGACAGACAGACAGAAAGAAAGAAAGAAAGAAAGATGGAAAGATATTTACAAATTGTTCACGAATTAATCTCTATAGGCTAAAATTGAAATTCAGTCACATCATCAGAACTACCGAGCCGGCTTCGGTCCGGGTATTTGATGATTGAAAACATTTTTGTACCGGGGGCAAGCAAGTCTTGCCACTTTTAGCCAAGTTGACGTTGGGTTCTTTCAATCACGATTTCTCATTTCTGATCCTCCACCCCCCCCCCCCCCATTCCTTGACCTACCCCCTCCTTGGCAATGCCCCGTCAGTGTAACATTTTTGCTGACCGTTGAGGTCGCATGACGTCAGCGAAACGACCAAAATAACTTGTCAAATCAATAAAATGTACGTGACTTAGCGGCCGACCGCTGTGGGCAAACGGACATTGAGACTTGGGCAGACTCAATACAAAAGTGAGTGGGATTGGAAGGGCTAGCGTAGGGGTAAGCTTCAGGGGTATTTGCTGAAGACAAGTTTGTTTCTTTCAAATAAAGACATGTTTTGGAGTTGAACAGTGTGTGTGTGTGTGTGTGTGTGTGTGTGTGTGTGTGCGTGCGTGTGTGTACACGGCGTGTTCGTATGTGTATGTGTGTGTGTGTGTGTGAAGGTGTATGTGTGTTAGTGTGTGTGTCACGGTGTGTGTGTGAGTGTGTGTGTGTGTGTGTGTGTGTGTGTGTATGTGTGTGTTTTGGCATCAGACCAGCTCCCAAAGGTTGAGGGGATGCAGACATGTACGTACGTATGTACACAAGTAGAAGTGGGCGCAGAAGAAATAAGATTGATTCCAAACAAAACCAAGCCTTTTCCCTTCAGTCGCTGTTTGTATGAATTGCGTGCCCACGGTGAGGTTTGGATGGGGGTGGGGTGTGTGGATGTGGATGTGTGTGGGGTGGGGGAGGATCAGAGGAGAGGAGGGGGAGGGGGTTCGAGAAGTGGAGGAGGGAGATCTTAGGGTTGGAGTGCGTGGGTGTTGCTCAGAAAATAGTTGTATGTAATACGTACTATTTGTAGTCCCCAGTTCTGGATCCCCCACCCCCCTCC
This sequence comes from Littorina saxatilis, assembly GCF_037325665.1. Lineage (NCBI taxonomy): Eukaryota > Metazoa > Mollusca > Gastropoda > Littorinimorpha > Littorinidae > Littorina > Littorina saxatilis. The sequence goes on from NC_090256.1 coordinate 26,386,027, forward strand.
CCCCGAGGTTAAAATACTGCACTAGTAAGGAGTGCGTATACTCAGAGACAAACAGACCGTGACAGTGACAAACAGACCGTGACAGTGACAAACAGACCGTGACAGTGACAAACAGACCGTGACAGTGACAAACCCAAGTACAAATTGACAATGACAGATAGACAGTCTGGGGTAACGAGTTTCAACTCAACTCAACTCAACTCAAATTTTATTGGCTTCAATTTTCATAGAAGAATTTGTCTTGCGCTTGGGAGAAAGTAAGAGTATAACATATAAAAACAGCATCAGAAGGATGACGTTTCTGTAACATTAGACGAGAGGATCATAGTGCATCTTTAATCAAGGTGATGAACAAAGTGCTTTTTTAACCCAGGACAGGGGGATAGTTCCCCTTTGACGTGGGGCAAGATCAGTGATAGTGTATCTTTAACATGGACAGGAGATTGATACCTCTTTAACCAACAACACGAGCAATAGTTCCCCTTTTACATGTAAGTGCATGGAGAAAATTGCCTCTTTAATAATTGACAAGAAGATAGTATCTCTTTAACATAGGACAGACTGACACAGAAAGCCTCCTGAAGCTAGGTCGGAAGGATAGTATGGAACGCCAAAACTGACATTTTACCCAGTAGAATCATCCGGTAGATTTCCGATATAAAAAAAAAGTACTGTCAGTTTTGGCGTTCCAGAGAATAGCGTCTACTTAGCCCATGATAGGAGGATAGTGCCTTTGTAATAAAGACAAGATTGCAGATGTAGCTTAATTCTTTAACCCAAGGCCTTGAGGAATGAAGTTGGTGCCAATTTAGCCCAGGAAAAGGTGAAAACGCCCTTTTAACCCAGCATAGGCCCCCCCTTTATCCTAAGACAGGAGGGTAGTGTCTCTTTAATGTGAGCAGGACACAGCTAAATGTTACACAGAGAAGCAAGAGGACAGTACTTTTTTTTAACGTACAACAAGAGAAGAATTGCTACGTTACCCAGGATAAAAGGATCGTGCCTCTTTTAGTAACTTTAACCCATTCTAGCACAGGACTGACATTGCCAGATCGTGATTTTTCGTGTTTTTGAATGTTGATAAATATATATTGAATGTGAAATACGTATAAAATCACACCATGGATTTTGTGTGTGCTGAATAACGAATGAGAAGCTCTCGTATTTGTGACCCTCCACCTCGAAATGAGTCACATGTCACCTCGCGCGATTCTGCGCTAGGCTTGATGTAAGTCCGGGGAGTGTCTGGTAACAGTGTGAGGGTCACCTTAGTATCAGGTTTATAACTCAAACAGTTTTCGCTCTTTTCTAAAACGGGTTTTACCACTGGATAGAGCATACAAAAACTCTGCAGGAAAATGTAAAAATATGAAAATCATGCAAAGGTGACATGCGACTCATTTCGTGGTGGAGGGTCCTATTTGGTCACTGAAGCTTTTCTGTCGACTCAGAGACCGAAGATCAGTACACTCCGTCTCTGGTCGACTGGTTGACGTCATTGTAACTAAAATTGAGGTTGTTTGCAATTGACGGAGCCATGACTTGAACTTGAATGGCACGCGGCAGACGGAACTGCCATCGTTATTGAATATATACCATTAGAAACATAAGAAGTTTGGCTAATCAAAAATCACATATCTATGATACGTAAGTTATTTGTATGTTTGACCAAAATATGACATTTTACACAGGTCTGCGGAGACAATCATTGTTTTCCGAGACCGCGCTCGACCCCCGTGTCTGCCCTTAATTTGTGACAGGAAGCAGACACAATAGTCAAGAAGCAGCCAGAACGCAAAGCAGCAGAAAGCAGAGACAAAACACTCCGGACAGAGAACAGTTCCAACGTGATAACAAATTACTTCTCTCATCAATCAGTGTGATCGAAAACCTGGGTGAAAGTTGACTACTCTCTCTCTCTCTCTGGCTCTCTCTCTCTCTCTATCTCTCTCTCCCCTCTCTCTCTCTCCTCCTCCCCCCTCTCTCTCTCTCTCTTTATATATAGGGCCGGGTGCTCCCGGGGTCAGTGAGTCATTGTCCTGTGCTTTTTATATTTAGTCAAGTTTTGACTAAATATTTTAACATCGAGGGGGAATCGAAACGAGGGTCGTGGTGTATGTGCGTGTGTGTGTGTGTGTGTGTCTGTGTGTGTGTGTGTGTGTAGAGCGATTCAGACTAAACTACTGGACCGATCTTTATGAAATTTGACATGAGAGTTCCTGGGTATGAAATCCCCGAACGTTTTTTTTATTTTTTTGATAAATGTCTTTGATGACGTCATATCCGGCTTTTTGTGAAAGTTGAGGCGGCACTGTCACGCCCTCATTTTTCAACCAAATTGGTTGAAATTTTGGTCAAGTAATCTTCGACGAAGCCCGGACTTCGGTATTGCATTTCAGCTTGGTGGCTTAAAAATTAATTAATGACTTTGGTCATTAAAAATCTGAAAATTGTAAAAAAAAATAAAAATTTATAAAACGATCCAAATTTACGTTTATCTTATTCTCCATCATTTGCTGATTCCAAAAACATATAAATATGTTATATTCGGATTAAAAACAAGCTCTGAAAATTAAATATATAAAAATTATTATCAAAATTAAATTGTCGAAATCAATTTAAAAACACTTTCATCTTATTCCTTGTCGGTTCCTGATTCCCAAAACATATAGATATGATATGTTTGGATTCAAAACACGCTCACAAAGTTAAAAGGAAGAGAGGTACAGAAAAGCGTGCTATCCTTCTCAGCGCAACTACTACCCCGCTCTTCTTGTCAATTTCACTGCCTTTGCCGTGAGCGGTGGACTGACGATGCTACGAGTATACGGTCTTGCTGAAAAATGGCATTGCGTTCAGTTTCATTCTGTGAGTTCGACAGCTACTTGACTAAATATTGTATTTTCGCCTTACGCGACTTGTTGTTGACTGAAATAAAAGGATATGATGAAAGTAGCCTTAATAGAAGAAAAAACACGCACTGTGAGAGAATTAGTTAATCATTATGATGCCTGACATCGTCAATATAACGATGATGTTGCTCAGAGAGAGAGAGAGAGAGACAGAGAGGGTAGAGAGAGAGGGAGAGAAAGAGAAAGGGGGAGAGAGAGGGAGGGAGGAAACCGGGAGAGAGAGACTGAGAGAGATAGAGAGACCATAGAGAGGGTGACAGAGAAAATCTAACATTGAAGATCAGCGTGCTCAGAAAATTACGATAATTGTACCGTTACCCGGGAATAGATGTACATAACTGAATCTCTCAGGTCCATTTTCCTTGGGGGAAAATTCAGGGCAGGCAGGTCATTTTTATTTGGTCAGTACAAACTGCCCTTGTCAAATTTACAGCTGAGAGTACTCATAAAAAACCGCCGGAACGAGTTTACATTGGACCCTGTACAGTTCCTTATATTGAACGGTACGTACTGTTTACTATCAAGTTCTGGTCGTTATCCCCTTCGGCGGGGCAAGACCGGGACCATGACCGGAAATGAAGAAGGGTACGACTCTTTAGGAGAGGGGAGATAACTCGTGTCCCGCAGGACCCGCAGGAGAGGTGAGCGATGGTCAAGGTGATTAGGAGAAGGTCACTCCAGTCTACGGGAGGGACGCTGACCACTTGCTGATGTCCAGTCGATAATTCGTCAGTTTCGACAGGTTTAGCTGGAAGGTTGGGAATGTCAAGGCGCACGGTCTCGGAGCGTTTCAGGCATTGCAGCCGGTACAGGTGGAGAGTGTTGAGGCGCACGGTCTCAGGGCAATGCGGCAGGAACAACTGACAGGACAGCGCCCAGAATGAAATGATAGCATCATATACACCCAGTTTACGGTGCCCGAGATATGGATAGGCGATCATCGTCAGAATTTCTGCCCCAGACCATGGGTACTTGCAACCTTTCCTGTACAGTCGATGAGGCCAGAAATATATCATCCTGGTAGTAATCAAGATCAGTCAGTTCTCTTGGAACGGTGATATGGGGTGGCCGTGTGCTTGAGAAGGTGCCCAACTAGATGGGACCCGAACGCTGGGTCAGGTAGTTTGAAATCTCATACAAATCTCATGCTCAATTTTAGTTGACCGGCAGTCCGGTTGAAGGGACCTTAAAAACCAACACTTGAACCAACCAACCAACCGACCCAGGGTTTGGGTCCGCTCCAGTTGGGAACTTTATCGAGTACACCACCCTTGGTAACGGCGCTGTAGAGTCATTATCCACGCCAGGGGTTCTGTTGCAGCAAGGATCTGCATAGTCAGTTTTAATGGCGTGAATGTCCAAACATTTCTTTGAAACAAGATTGCTTTTTCTACCGGATTTTCTTTGGTAAGTGGCCATTAGGCAAGCTTACTCAGTGTGTACTTCGTGTAATCAGTTTACTTTGCAACTTTAGTAAAGAGAAAACAAATATTTATTCCTTCTTAATTAATTACCGACAAGACAAATTCATCCTCCATAACGCTCCGTCTAACCCTGTGCCATCGCTCCAATATTTTCACTCGACTCTTCCTCTTCCTCAACCCCTTCCTTCCTCCCTTCCCCCTCCACCCGCCTTCCTTCTCGTGTAAATCATGTGGATCACCGTGTGACCTGGAATAATAGGCCGTGAAAGGTGGATGCAGCGCCTAAAGGCAGTCGATCTACTGGCCGATGTGAATGCGTCATATATTGTGTAAAAAATTCCATCTCACACGGCATTGATAGGTATCATGCGCCTTGAGTCGCCTTGTGTGGTGAGATACGTGCGCGATATAAATCCTCGTAAATAAATAAATAAATAAATAGTACCCTGTAGGCTTTTGCATCCACACTTCCACTTGGCTGTTTTCTGTGCAGAGCAAGATTTTTTGTCATTGTCATTTTCTAAACTGAATTGAATTAATTTCGCAATCTACCCTTTCTAAGTAATGAGGTGCAATCGCTGTCGGCTTGCTTGGGTTATTACAACAACAAAAAAATCACATCGATTGCGTGTTTGGGTTTATTCAAGTATCGTTTAAACAGAAAATCGCTTGAAGTTATATATAAATCCTGTATGTTACCTTTGTTTGATTACGCGGACGTTATTTGGGATAACTGTACGAAGTGTTTAGCAGACGAGTTGGAGACCTTGCATCTCGATGCAATCCGAATCATTGTAGGTGCAGTCCGTGGTACAAGCCATTAAAAACTGTATAATGAATCGGGTTTTGTGCCCCTGAAAGAAAGGCGACGTCGTCATAAACTTTTGCTGTAATATAAAATTGCAAATCGTTTAACCCCAGAATATTTATATTTCTAAACTGCCGGTCCTGGTTTCCGATGTAAATCCTTGCCACAGACGACGCCCTCTTGAACGTAAGGTTCCATTGTGCAGAAGTGAGTTATAAATCTTCATTTTTTCCTTCAACGACAGCTTTGTGGAATAATCTTCCAGAAAATATACGACAAATGCAGTCAGTTTGTGAATTTAAAAGATATTTGACTGATGGAGATGTTGTTATTCCACAGTATTATTATTTAGGCAACCTTTTTGTGCCAGGCACAGGTATTTCACAGCAGGTTGAGATTAAATATGAGCGACTTGCAACAAGACTTAGTTAACGGACACCTCTGATAATTTAGAATACACGTGAGGAGCATGCCCGGAAGATGCTGAACATTTCTTGTTACACTGTCCAAAATTTAAAGAACATAGAACCATTTTATTCAATAGTCTGCCAACGCACGTTCTAGACTGCAAAACACTATAGTCAGTCGGCTAAGGACCGTTTTGGTTACTTTTTGGCGTCACGTTAGCAAACACATTTTTCTGATAGATGTTAACACCACAACACGAAATCTAAAGTTTTGGGGCAATATTCCAAACCACCGGTGAGAAAAACGTTGGTTTGTGTGTATGTTTTCCTTCTTTGGCGTTACTATTCTTGTTTTGAGGGTTGGGTTCATAAAACGGACATGAAACTTAAACCGCTTGACAGAAATTCTATAACTGTAAATCATTCGAAAGGGAAGGCATTCATGTACACGTTTGTGCCACTTAAAATGACGTCATTATCTGTTTGTTTTTGTGAAATTGACAAGAAGAGCGGGGTAGTAGTTGCGCTGAGAAGGATAGCACGCTTTTCTGTACCTCTCTTCGTTTTAACTTTCTGAGCGTGTTTTTAATCCAAACATATCATATCTATATGTTTTTGGAATCAGGAACCAACAAGGAATAAGATGAAAGTGTTTTTAAATTGATTACGAAAATTTAATTTTGATAATAATTTTAATTTTTTTAATTTTTAGAGCTTGATTTTAATCCAAATATAACATATTTATATGTTTTTGGAATCAGAAAATGATGGAAAATACGATGAACGTAAATTTGGATCCTTTTTTTAAAAAAAATATTTTTTTTACAATTTTCAGATTTTTAATGACCAAAGTCATTAACGAATTTTTAAGCCACCACGCTGAAATGCAATACCGAAGTCTGGGCGCTGTCGAAGATTACTTGACCAAAATTTCAACCAATTTAATTGAAAAATGAGAGCGTAACAGTGCCGCCTCAACTTTCACGAAAAGCCGGATATGACGTCATCAAATACATTTATCAACAAAAAAGAAAAAAACGTCTGGGGATATCATACCCAGGAACTCTCATGTCAAATTTCATAAAGATCGGTCCAGTAGTTTAGTCTGAATCGCTCTACACACACACACAGACACACACACACACACACACACACACACACACACACACACACACACACACACATACACCACGACCCTCGTCTCGATTCCCCCCTCTACGTTAAAACATTTAGTCAAAACTTGACTAAATGTAAAAAGGAGGAATAATTGCAATCACACACACACACACACACACACTTACACACACACACACACACACGCACGCACGCATACACACACGCGCGCGCGCGCACGCACGCACGCACGCGCGCACACACACACACACACACACACACACACACACACACACACACACACACACACACACACACAAAGACACATACACAAACATACCGACAAAGTGACAGACATACACACAGAGAGACAAACCGACACAGAAACACGCACACATGCACGCACGCACTTATGTACGCGAACAAAGACGTAGAGATGCTTATAGAGAAACAATTACGCAACCAAAAAAACACACAGACAGACAAACTTCATTCTTGGTAGAGAAATGCATTTCTTTCTGTATTGCTTTCTCTTTAAGTGCACCTACCTCGCAGAGAGAGAGAGAGAGAGAGAGAGAGAGAGAGAGAGAGAGAGAGAGAGAGAGAGAGAGAGAGAGAGAGAGAGAGAGAGAGAGAGAGAGAGAGAGACAGACAGACAGACACAGAGAGAAAGAGAGAGATAGACAGACTGATAGACAGACAGAGGGAGAGACAAACAGACGAACAGACAGACATAGACAAACACACAAACAGAGACACACAGACAGACTTCACTATTGTATGTGCAAGTAATTTTGTTAAACCACACGTTACGTTCACCACTGAACGTGTAACCATGTAAAACGTTACTATCTCTTTATATGTGTTTACTTGCATTGTAATCCTGGGGGGGGGGGGGGGGGTGTATAAATGTATGTAACGCGCAATACATGCCTTTTAACTTACTAGAATTGGAATTTTCATTTAAAGACTAGCATAAGAGTGTGACACGTGGTTCATTCGTTATTACCTTATTACAAAAAGAAAAAGAGAACGGCACTGACGCTACCGGAAATAGAATTTATCAGTGAAATTCTACCATCAATTTAGTAATCGATGCGATGTAAATTATCCTAAAACTGTGGTATGATCACGACATCGTTTAGCATTTAGGATCAAATGGTGCCAATGTGTCCACAATGCACTAATCACAGACAACAGTTATACGCTTTACGCACATGTAACTCTCCAACTGACATTGTCTGCCACTTGAAACAAATGACTTTCGAAGGCAAATTAACTCCAATATATAAATATTATGTATGATTTTTAATAATTACTTGCACTTTTTGAAAATAAAGCTTTTTCTACGATAATGTGTTTACCCCCTAAATGTATAAGTCATCCGGTAGAAAAACCGGAAGTATCGTGTACTAAGCATATGTATATGTTTAAAAAGTTAATTGTGTTAATGTAGAACATCTTGCCTATGTATATGTTTAGGTTTTGAATACTTTAGGGGAAAAGCATAGCCATTATTCAGTCATCTTTAACTAACACCCCTAATCTCAGGGCCCATTTTGTTAGTGGGGGTAGGGTTTCAATCAGTCAAAAATCACTTTCATTCAATATTGTCTGCCATTTCTAATACATACACGTAATTGCACAATTTCTTGAATTTTAAGATGCTTTAACTGACTATACCAAGAAAACCTGCACTTTTTGTAGAATTAGTTTTTTGTCCATGATTTATCTTTAAAAATGTCAATTCTTACGACAAAAAATGCTAACAGTTGCCTCACCAGACGACACGTACCTACGACGTGAATCGTGTCTGCCAATTAAAATGCATATATTTTGAAATAAGGGGAATCATAACATATTTCACTGTAAAGTGTCTCACTCTAATATCTTCTGGGTTCATGGTGTATTTGGTTTAGTGAATTGCAGATAAGGTTTTTTGAAAATGACAGCTATACATATATTTTATTAAAACTGAAACTGGTGGAGTGAAAAACAGACCTGTTTTGAAGAAGTCGTACTAAAATCATTTATGGCCTTGAACTTCACAGTTTGCGTGTTATCTTTTAAAGAAAACACGTTTTCATCACTAACAATGACCTAATTTACACATACATATCGGTCGGTCATAGTCGCGTTTTTTTTAGAGAGGTAGTGTACAAAATGTCGTTTTGTACGTTTAAATTACATGTCCAATATTTTAGTCATATATCAATCAATAAGTAAATGCGCATACTTTTATTAAACGTTACTTTGACTTTAAGATCGCTTCTAACATTTAGTATAATTTCTGACAAATGCACGCTATGTAATACATTGATAATATTATGGACGCCACGTGGTAAAACCGGAAGTTGAATTATTTTGCGATAGCAAAATCCTTTTACAATGATCACTTTCCTTTTATATTGAGCTGATCTTTAACGTTATGGGTAAAAATCTAACAGATTGAACCAAATTATCCTTTTTCAAGCCTGTGTATGTGTAAACTCTTTTTTGCTTCGACCCGGTTCGGTTTTCGGAGTTGATTCAGAATCATCCATTATTTATCTTATATGTCTGTTGTTGTCCTCGGTAAATTAACAATTGTTGATGTAAAATAATTCTAGCTGTGAGAATAAACAATTTTCAAGATGTTTTTGATTGCGGTTTCAACCAGGCGTTCTGTTAGCTATACATATCGATTGAGAAAATGTCATTTCCTGTTTTGTCGTCCGCATGTTATACAGATGTTGTTAAAAATAAAACTGTGTATACGAATTAGGCATTTTACTTGCTGTCTGATGGCAACAATCTTTAGCTTTCGTTTAAGGTATAATTTGCTTATATCCGTATGCAGTCAAGCGGTACATGACGTTTTTTTGTAACCTACCCCCTGCGTCATGGCTGCATTTTTGCAGAATATGGGTCATGTTACAAAAACGCTTCTCATTCTTAGGTGGTTGGGTTTAGCCATTTGTCGTTTACCGAACTGTGGCTGCAAATAAAACGAACTTTCCAAAAAACATAATATCTAATGTGACCACCAAAAGTAACCCTCCCACTATAGCCAGCCAGGTGACTACTCCCTTGTTTGGAAATACTCATTTAACTATATTTTTGAACACGAAAATATTTTCTGTTGTACAAGATTATGTTATGTCAACTGATCGCTTCGGCTCATATTATATTAACAGTGACTGCAATTGATGTAGCAAAGCATTCTCTCTCTCTCTCTCTCTGTCTGTCTGTCTGTCTGTCTGTCTGTCTGTCTGTCTGTCTCTCTCTCTCTCTTATATGATTGAATTTTTATTTTTTATGTCCGTCTGTCTTTATGTGTTGTATAAAGGACAGGTTGGAAGAATAGGCTTTGCCTAAAACCTTTATCCTTTTGTAATAAAGTTCTGAGTCTGAGTCTGAGTCTGAGTCTCTCTCTCTCTCTCTCTCTCTCTCTCTCTCTCTCTCTCTCTCTCTCTCTCTCTCTCTCTCTCTTTTATTTGTATAAAATATAATGAAATATTATGAAAGATAAGTGTTGAAGTTATCACTTGTTCGCCATGTTTTGTTATCGGAATGTGTATTGATTATCATTTTTAGAACGTGGTTATCGACTACACACGGAAAACATCGAGGGGCCGTGCGGACCCATGATTCTCAAAGATGCAAGGCCCCACGAATTTTTGTAGTCTAAATTTGACCTATGTTTTGTTTAATTACTTCTCGCTGAAACTTTAGGACACACGAGCTTTTTAGGTGCCGGAGGCATTCTTAAAAGTTCATTACAAAATTCCAAATAGTTTAAAATATATTTGCAACTTCCTTCTGGGTCCACACGGACCCATGACCACCGGCGAAGGTTAATGTTGTTATTGTTTGAAATGGGTATCAAAGAAAATGAATAAAACACGCTTAAACCATTAACAAAAAACCCTGTTCGACAGGAAACACGTGAGGCAGGGCTAAAGGCCTTTTTTGTGTTTTGAAAATACAGACAATAAAGTATTTGTTCTTGTTTTTCTTGTCCTTGTTCTTGTACACTAGTAAGCTTATGTGGCGACTTTGGACAGTAAATAGCTGGGACCTGCGATAGATACAAGCGCTACAATCTTGCGGAGAAGGCCTTTAAAAAGTCTTGTGACCACAAGGGAGTCAAGTTTATGGGAAGCGCAAAGGATCTTAACGATACATAATTATGTTACTTTCGCCTGGCTAGGATGATCAGAGTAGGGGGGTCTTGCACAATGTATCGATTCAAATGTAGTGATGTTCACGCTGTCCACTTCCTGCAAACTGTCCTCGATCCATTCGATGAAGAGTAATCTGAACATTTATTGGCGTCATTATGCTCCAGACTGAACAGGGCTTAAAGTATTTGCCTGTCGCAGAGCCAGCTTAGTTTGTAGTCAGTGCGTCGCATTTGTTGCCAAATCCGCTGTCGTACTTTGTTGCAAAATCCGTCTGTCGTGTGTCGCAATTAGCCAGATCTAGATGTGGCACTTTTCAGCACGTGTACGGGAACGTGTACGGGTAACGTCATCAAATCTAGTTTTTACGTCACGCGTTTGCCAAGATCTGCAGTCTTGGTGGGAGCAAAACAACGTATGATTTGGAACATTGGAGAAAAAAAAGTGAGTCACGGGTGACGCAATATCTACACGTACGCGTACAGGTCTTTGCTACACGTTCGATCATCTAGAACACTGTAATAACTCGTATACATGTACGAGGGACGTTTTCACCGATTCCGTCTTCACATTATCTCCGAGTCTTCATGGCAACTGGGTTCTGTCCCTTTAAAACGTACTTTACCTTGTCTGAAAACTGTCCCAAAACTTTTAATCCAATCAGTTTAATATTCTCATGACCGGAATGTGTTCACCTAATGCGGTGGGCGGGGGGGGGGGGGGGGGGGACGGAGAGGGGGGGGGGGGGGGAGGGTGGCCTGTTTTTCGCAGCGCGACAACTTGATTTGAATGACATCAGTTTCGTATTCCATCGTTCGGTCGAAACATATGCCGAGTGCTGAGGGTACAGTGGAACCCCCCTTTTAAGACTCGCGAAATTAAGACCTCCCCCTATTAAGACCTTACTTTTTCAGACTTTCTGTTCATAAACTCTTTAAATTTACCCCCCATTTTAAGACGCCCTCCTTTTTAAGACCTCAATTTCTTAGATTTTTGGAGGTCGTAAAAGGGGGGTTCCATTGTACATCCTAGTTTTACGGACGATAGGACCTAGGTGAGGGGACGCTGGTTAATTAAAGTGACAAGAAGTCTTTTTGCTGTCACAACGCATGACACGTTGGTGTCTGTGATGCAGCCAAGCGTGGACAATTCCCTGTAAGTTCCCGACGACGGTCGCGACAGGAGAGATTTAGACTTTTGGTCGATGTGGGAGATTGGAAGTGGCATTCAAGTAGATGTAGGGTAAGGCGTGAGACTTGAGCAATGCGTTGTCTGTTGATCGGTATTGGTATTGATACAGGGGCATGCGGGGTGCCATGGGTGCGTGCGGGCGCGGACGTTTGTGTCTGTGTGTACGTGTATTATAATGATATGTGTGCATGATCGAGAGAGAGAGAGAGAGAAAAAAAAACAAAAAAAAACAAGTCGCGTAAGGAGAAATAACAACATTTAGTCAAGCTGTCGAACTCACAGAATGAAACTGAACGCACTGCTTTTTTCACCAAGACCGCATACTCGTAGTTTCGTCAGTCCACCGCTGTGAAAGCGACAAGCCAGAATAGTGCGGTAGTGGTCGCGCTGAGCAGGTTAACACACTTTTCTGTATCTCTATTCTTTTTAGCTTACTGAGTTTGTTTTTAATCCAAACATATCATATCTATATGTTTTTGGAATCAAGGACCGACAAGGAATAAGATGAAATTGTTTTTAAATCGATTTGAGAAAATTAATTTTAATCATAATTTTCATATTTTTAATTTTCAGAGCTTGTTTGTAATCCGAATATAACATATGTATATGTTTTTGGAATCAGAAAATGACGACAAATAAGATGAAATTGTTTTTGGATCGTTTAATAAAAAAAATAATTTTAATTACAAGTTTGCGATTTTTAATGATTAAACTCATTCATTAGTTTTTAAGCCACCAAGCTGAAATGCAATACCAAAGCCTTTGTCGAAGATTGCTTTGCCAAAATTTCAATCAACTTGATTGAAAAATGAGGGTGTGACAGTGCTGCCTCAACTTTTACAAAAAGCCGGATATGACGTAATCAAAGGTATTTATAGAAAAAAAACCATCCGGGGATATCATTCTCAGGAACTCTCATGTCAAATTTCATAAAGATCGGTCTAGTAGTTCAGTCTGAATCGCTCTACACACACACACACACACACACGCACAGACAGACACACACACACACACAGACACACATACACCACGACCCTCGTCTCGATTCCCCCTCTATGTTAAAACATTTAGTAAAAGCTTGACTAAATGTAAAAAAAAAGAGAGAGAGAGAGAGAGAGAGAGAGAGCCATGTGTGTGTGTGTGTGTGTGTGTGTGTATGTGTATGTGTGTGTGAGTGTGTGTGTGTGTGAGTGACCGCGCGCGTGTATGAGGTATGTGTGCGTTCTTTTGTGTTTGTGTGTGGAGGGGGGGGGGGGGGGGGGGGTCAACAGTGTTTCAGTGTTTGTGACTGCGTGTGAAATTCTCTTGGAGGCAGACAGGATAGGCAAGTTAGTTACCGATCTGCCGCCAGGACAGCGGCTGCCAATGCTGTCGAATTTCACGGTCATTTCCATATTGTTGGGTATGAAAATGCCAAGATTCACCGCAGCCGGCAGCCCTGAAGTCTGTAAAGTTCTCTATTAATGTACACATTAACACAATGTGACACGAGCAAAAATCCTGTAGGTCAGAACAAAATGTAAATAACATTTAAAACAATGGGCTCTACTTAGAATTACGCCTTTGATGACAGTCAGCTCCTGCAGCTCATCTCCCGACTACCCCCCGCCCACACACACAAATCACACACACACATACACACACACATACACACACACACCCAAATCACACACGCACGCACGAACGAACACACACAGACAGACAGTGAGACAGACAGACAGACAGACACACACACACGCACGAACGAACGCACCCAAACAGACAGCGAGCCAGCCAGCCAGCCAGCCAGCCAGACACACACACTCTCTCTCTCTCTCTCTCTCTCTCTCTCTCTCCCTCCGTCTCTCTCTTACCCACCCCCTGCACGTAGCTATCGGGGACGTTGTTTTGATTATCTATTACCTTTTAGCACTACAGCAAAACATTGTTGATACGCCTTATTTTTGCTGGTGCCCGGCGTCTGCAAACTAGGGCACTCACTGCGTGTCCACACAGCATACTCCGTATGAACCCCTAAAAATTAATATTAATGGACTTCCTGCTACCGTTTATTAGATTCACTTAGTGGCACAAGACAAGTACGGCACGCGCACTCGGGACTGTTTACTTACAACATTTATATATCTGTCCCAGGATACAGTACGAGTGCAATGTATTGTGCACGTGCAAAATTAGAAATCATTATTCCAAAATCAGCTTCATTAAACAAGTCTGACACCGCACTAGTAGCTTTCCTGGAAAGTCCCTAGATCAAGCGAATATTATGTCCATCTGTAAATCAGATCGATATCACTACACCTACACCACGGGAGCTCAGGTTTTTTCCGGTGGGTTTTCCGATTCACACTCAAATTACTTTGAAGAGAAATAGAAAGATCGCTTTAAAGAGAATCACGCATGATTTGCGTGCGCACACAAACATATCACGCGTGTTGTCTGTCCTCGCTTAATCTCGTCGCGAGAACTGCCCCAGATCAACGCCGAAGGGAAAACGGCTGAATTGAAAGGTCTTCAATATAGACCATAATCCCATTCTGTGGTGTGGCGCTGCTGTATTTCCGGTTGGAGGGACAGTGTTTGATCGGCTGTTCGTCTGGAACTGTCGAGCATTACTGCTTTGTTGGGCCGCCTAACCGTTTCGACGAAAAGGAAGTGGAATAGAGTTCCGAGTATTCTTCTGTGTTTGATTGCATGCATGCTATTCAGTCCGCCTTTCCGTCTTTCCGCTTGTTTGTCTGTCTGTCTTTGTGTAAGTCTATGTATTTATCAGTGACACATTTCTTAAATGAGTTTCGATCGAAGAAGAAGGAAAAAAAATAGTCGCTAAAAGCAATTTAAAACATTCTGTCAATTTTTCTGCCTGAAGCCCCCCCCCCCCCCCCCCAAAAAAAAAAGAAAAGAAACTGAACACACTTGATCAGTCTTCATCGAGATTGGTGAGGACTGGCTATCCGATACCCGTAAGCCGAGACAGATCGAACTGGTCTCGACAAAGCATGCGAACAATATACCTGATTTGCATGACACGGATTTTCTGTCATGTTGAGCACATTTTAAAATCAAACATATCATATCTATATATTTTTGGATTCTTCAAATAAAGACTACAACGAAAATGTCTTTTGTGACGGTCTTCGCCAGTTTAATTTCAGGCAGAAATTTAATAATCCATATCTATTAATCAATGAAAAGCAATCCCATAGTACAATCCAGGTCAAAGATTGTTTGGCCTAGTGGCGACACAACATTTTCAAGGGACCGATATGACGTCATCTTACATTTTTAATCCAATAAAAGAAATTCCTAATAAAAACAAAAACTTTTGAATTGTTATTTGGAAGGGTTTACATGTGATGTTTTATAAACGTCTGCCAAGTAGTTATCTGGTATCCGCTCCACACACACAAAAACACCCACACACACACCCACACACACACACACACTGGCACACACACACACATCCCACACACACACGCTCGCACGTCCGCGCGTGTATACACACATACATACGCCCTCTCCCCCTCTCGGTTTTCAGTCTTCACAAAAACATATGTAAATATTGTGCAGCAACCACGGGAAAATAATCTTCGAATATCCTGTTATTAACCAATGAGCGCTGGTATGCATATTCGGTGCGGATGCATGAGTTTGACGCCGAGTGGAAGTTAGCGGCTCGCAAACGAAGATTCGTCCAAATGATGGTTAAAAACAACCTGCAAGGGACGGAAGCTGAAAAATAAAGGTACATACAGTTCAAACAATCATTCAACTGTATTTATTTGACCTTACACAGACTGCAGGAAGAGGCAAGCCGTCTTGAACAATATTTTTCCCCAGGAAGCGACTCCAAGAACACAGAAGACTCGAAGGTGAGTGACGTACCTTGTAGTCTTTCTGTGATAGTAGTAGTCCAATGGACGATACCTTCCGCCTGTGCTCAGATCCGGTCAGGCTCTTGCCCTGGATAAGACCAACCCTCCACTTGGCCAAATACCCCAACAATGGACAGCCTGGGTGCTCTTTGCGCACTGCGGGATTTTTTAAAGTTTTTGTTGGAGACAATTTCTTTACACTAAAAGCAACTATCAGTGGCTACTTAAGAAATCAATTCATCAAAAAAGACAATAATTCAACCAACCATTGCTAGCAGTCAGGGTGTTGATTTTTGGTATGTGTCCACGGGGAGGGATAGTGTTATCTCATGTAAAAGCCTAACAAGATCTG
Source organism: Littorina saxatilis (assembly GCF_037325665.1). Classification (NCBI taxonomy): domain Eukaryota; kingdom Metazoa; phylum Mollusca; class Gastropoda; order Littorinimorpha; family Littorinidae; genus Littorina; species Littorina saxatilis. Next base: position 26,402,269 of record NC_090256.1, read on the forward strand.
AGATGGTGAGCCGACCTGTTTTGACGAGAAGGAGTGTGGCGTGACTGGCTGGCGTGACAGGGTGACCATCTTCTGTGAGAGCCAAGATTCACATTTGTAATAAAACACCGGCCTGGAAAATTGCTTGCGTGATCACTGTCTTCTCTTTAAAAAGATCGTAATTATTAGGGAAAGGTACCTGAATGTAAGTCAACAGAATTCAGGATTGATGCGGACCAAGTCTACATGTAGACAGGTTTTTTTCCCCTTGTCCTTGTGGCTAGACAGAAAGTAGATTTAACAAAATCTCTTTTCTTTTCCCTGTATCTCTGTACAGACGAACCTGTCCATAACGACCACTAAATGGACCAACCAAGAATGGTCCTTATAAACAGGTGGTCGCTATGGAAAGGCAAATTATATATTATAGGAAGAAACTTCATCGGGTCATCGGGGTTTCTTTAGGGTGGTCGTAATGGACACTGACAGTTGGTTGTTATCAAGAGGTTGTCGCCAGGGAAGGTTCGACTGTATATATTTTATTCGTTTTATTTCTTTTGAAGGTGACGTGTCGAGGGAGAGCAAAGCGGCGTCAGAGTACGAAACACACCGCCATGCGCTGGCCAACCGAGTGTTCCGTCTACCTGAACATTCTGACTTTGAATTTGTCACAAACTGGTTTCTTGCTAACACAGACAGCTGTTTTGGACGAACACAAATAAGAGAACAAAGACAAAAGCAACACAGAAAGAAAGATGGATGGATGGATGTTTTATTGTTCTAATCAATGGATTGATTTTGAAATTTTTCAAATACAATTAGTGCATAAAGTTGAAGTAAGTGAAGATGTGATCAATAGAGCATAAAACCTACAAAATGCAAATTAGTAAGTCAAAATAAAGAAAACGCCTGCGAAATTTTTAGACATAAACATGAAAACATAGCTTTGAAAGGTGCTGTGACACACGACACCCAGACACGGACACAGATACACACAGGACACGTCCAGACACGTCTAGACAGACAGACAGACAGAGAAAAAGACAGAGACAGAGACACACAGACACAGACACAGACACAGACACAGACACACACACACACACACACACACACGCACAACCAGTCTGTCACAACACGGACATAGATACATAACAGACACATTCACCAACTGGTAGACTATGTGTTTGACAAGCAATGATATTAACCATAATGTATAAATTATGATGATTATAAAGGATCAACGAGAGTTTGTACGAGGATGTATGTGAGGGTGCGGGTATGGATATGTGTGGTTTGGGTTATGTGTGTATTGATGTGTACTTTTATGTGTCTATATGTTCCGTGAGTGTGTTTTTATGTGATGTTAATTCGTACACGAGCCACACCAAAAAAATGTCTGTTTGTTGCATTCAGATAATAAAGTTTTATTAAATTGAATTAAATTATTGAAGAGAATTTATTGAATTGAACTATCACGCACGATTGGTCCAGTCAGAATGCAGCCGAAAGCACGCTCTTTTTCCCTTATTGGCTCACGTAAGTGTAGCCTATGCGATGCTAAACTTTGTCTGTGCGTGCGTGCGTGCGTGCGTGCGTGCGTATGTATGTATGTATGAATGTATGTCTGTGGTAGAAATTTTAACATTTGACTAAACACCGAAATACTCATTTCGCCTGGTTATTTTTCAAGCACCATCTTCAAAATATTGAAGCAATGATCAACATTGTGTCAGCATGTGTGTAGTTAAAGCGTGTATCCAAAGAAAACGGGTGGTTTTTTGAAGGGGTACAAGCAGTTGACTGGTTTGTGTCGTGTGTGGTATGTAGACCAGGTCAGGTGTCAAGACCAGGTCAGGGGTCGCGCGAAGGATTGTGGTATACATAGATTCACTTCTCCAGTTCACCTCTGCATTCGCCGATTCAGTCGGGGAAGACGATTTCACGTTGTTCGGTTTCTAAGCTCCAGAAAAGTAGATAAAGAAGATACCGAAGGGAGATTTCCTACAATTTGATCTGCACAGCGTTTTTCCAATGTCCACGCGAGGAAGAGCTGTCGAAAGCGCAGTGTCGATCTGGCAGTCGTATCCCGGTAAGTACAGAGACAGATCTAGTGTCTCCCACTCTGATAACGTGTCACCTACTGTTAATCCGTTTTGTTTTAATTTCTTTTTATTTCAGCAGACACAGATGTCAAACACAGTGCTAGGCAGTCACCTCTAGTGAAATGAGTTGATCTAAAGTGCCTGTAATGTTTGGATGTCTTTGTTCTTGGTTCGATTTATGTGAATTTCAAGACTTGCAGTAGACCTAGAGTCTCAAGTTTACTCTGCCCGTATAAAACTGTCCACCATTTACTTGAACATGCAGATAAAATTATAAGGAAACGGAATGAATCTGTTCTCAAAGTCAAAATGATCACGATTTTGCCTCAGATTCAAAACATGCACTGTCATGGTTTTGTCTGTATAATTTGGTAAGTCTTATACTGTACCTTGCAACAACTTCCTTGAACTTGAAAGACAGTTTTTGAATGCTAGATCTGTATCGCGTTTCATTCCAGACTCGATCCTCTCTTTAATTGTACTGTTTGCTTACAAACATATTAATTTAATTAATTATTAAGCGTTAGTTTTAACTCTGTGTGTGTGTGTGTAAGTGTGTGTGTGTGTGTGTGTGTGTGTGTGTGTGTGTGTGTGTGTGTGTGTGTGTGTGTGTGTGTGTGTGAGTGAGTTTGTGTTAGTTTGTTGATTTCTTACGGGAGCCTTGAAGGCTTCGCCTCTTATTTATTTGATTGTGTCTCGTAATCAAACCTTACTTATTGACATTTACTGTTAGTAAACCTGATTGATCACTCCCTCATGGGTTGAATATTACCATACAATATTCCGCGTGTTTAGAAGGATTTTTTTATGCGATAATAATGAGGTTGTTATTGTGTTTTATTAAATTTATTATTTTTGATCTTAGCGAGACGGAGAGGTGTTGCAGAGTTCACATAAAGCATCAGGGAACAGGAGCTTTTTTCTTCATTTCGAAAATGCACTTCTTTTGTCTTCACTTTCTTCTTGTTTTTTGTGTTTTTACATTTAGTCAAGTTTTGACATAGAGGGGGAATCGAGACGAGGGTCGTGGTGTATGTGTGTGTGTGTGTGTGTGTGTCTGTCTGTGCGTGTGTGTGTGTGTAGAGCGATTCAAACTAAACTACTGGACCGATCTTTATGAAATTTGACATGAGAGTTCCTGGGAATGATATCCCCGGACGTTTTTTTCTTTTTTTCGATAAATACTTTTGATGACGTCATATCCGGCTTTTTGTAAAAGTTGAGGCGGCACTGTCACACCCTCATTTCTCAATCAAATTGATTGAAATTTTGGCAAAGCAATTTTCGACAAAGGCCAAACTTTGGTATTGCATTTCAGCTTGGTGGCTTAAAAACTAATGAATGAGTTTGGTCATTAAAAATCGGAAACTTTTAATTAAAAGTATTTTTTTTATTAAACGATCCAAAAATAATTTCATCTTATTCTTCGTCATTTTCTGATTCCAAAAACATATACATATATTATATTTGGATTACAAACAAGCTCTGAAAATTAAAAATATGAAAATTATGATTAAAATTAATTTTTCGAAATCGATTTAAAAACAATTTCATCTTATTCCTTGTCGGTCCCTGATTACAAAAAACATATAGATATGATATGTTGGGATTAAAAACAAACTCAGTAAGCTAAAAAGAATAGACATACAGAAAAGCGTGTACGTTATCCTGCTCAGCCCGACCACTACCGCACTACTCTGCATGGCTTGTCGATTTCACTGCCTTTGCCACGAGCGGTGGACTGACGAAACTACGAGTATGTGGTCTTGGTGAAAAAAGCAGTGCGTTCAGTTTCATTCTGTGAGTTCGACTGAGCTTGACTAAATGTTGTTATTTCGCCTTACGCGACTTGTTTCTTCTTCTTCTCCGTTCGTGGGATGAAACTCCCACGTATATTCGTGTTTTGTTCTTCAAAAATGTGTTCTTCAGGCAGTTTGTTTACATTTTGTCATGCAATGCACATAACACAATTATGCATACGACTGAAAAAGACATGTTTAATACAATAGACAAGCAATTATGACATAGCCTACTGCTCAACAAGGGTGTACTATGATACCTACTTCAGCACACATTTTCCATTAAATTCCTGTATAGTGAATATATTTACCAGCTCCTTTAAGAACATGTTCAGTGTTGGCTTTACTTTAATTGATTCTACATTCGTATACACAAAATATGGCCTGCAATAAAATGCAATCAAAACCTTCATCAGTTTTGGTTGCGCCATCTTGTTCAAACAGTATAAAATTAATGTGGGATTTAGCTGAAGCCTGCTGCAGTTCAAACATTTAATTTCATAAACTGTTTAAGGTTGTTCCAAAAGGCCTGAGCAACATTCACACTGCCATAAGTAATGAAATATAGTGTCTCTTTGTAAATTGCAGAAGTTGCACAGGCACCAAAAGGCCTGAGCAACATTCACACTGCCATAAGTAATGAAGTATAGTGTCTCTTTGTAAATTGCAGAAGTTGCACAGGCACCAAAAGGCCTAAGCAACATTCACACTGCCATAAGTAATGAAGTATAGTGTCTCTTTGTAAATTGCAGAAGTTGCACAGGCACCAAAAGGCCTGAGCAACATTCACACTGCCATAAGTAATGAAGTATAGTGTCTCTTTGTAAATTGCAGAAGTTGCACAGGCACCAAAAGGCCTGAGCAACATTCACACTGCCATAAGTAATGAAATATAGTGTCTCTTTGTAAATTGCAGAAGTTGCACAGGCACCAAAAGGCCTGAGCAACATTCACACTGCCATAAGTAATGAAATATAGTGTCTCTTTGTAAATTGCAGAAGTTGCACAGGCACCAAAAGGCCTGAGCAACATTCACACTGCCATAAGTAATGAAATATAGTGTCTCTTTGTAAATTGCAGAAGTTGCACAGGCACCAAAAGGCCTGAGCAACATTCACACTGCCATAAGTAATGAAATATAGTGTCTCTTTGTAAATTGCAGAAGTTGCACAGGCACCAAAAGGCCTGAGCAACATTCACACTGCCATAAGTAATGAAATATAGTGTCTCTTTGTAAATTGCAGAAGTTGCACAGGCACCAAACCAGGCGTGAGCACAAAATCGCTCTGCAAGGAGAAAAACTGAAGAGGCTGACATCACATCCACCCCACACAAAACTTCAGCAAGGCAACAAAAGCCATCTAATGAGAAAGATTCTAAAGCATCAAACGAAGGACCTTAGCAAAGTACATGCAGACATTCTGGAAACAGACCCCAGACAAAGCGAAAAGCTCACACCTACTGTCTGGGCTCCAAGGAAGACCCTTCCAGAAATCAGGACAGACGTGACATGACTGGCAGCAAAAGGAACACAGGCACCAGCACTCCAGAAGGCCTTTACACAGGAGATGCTACAGGATCGCTATCCACGCAGCACTTATACAGACGGATCTGCAGATTATGCCGTCAGGGATGGAGTCAGTGGTGCCTACTTTCGTCATCCTGATGGAACCTCTTTCTCCCTCTCCACGCCAGCTGGTGATTTGAGCTCTGATTACAGAGCAGAAGTTCAAGCCCTCACCGCTGCCACTGAACACCTCATAGGAGAAGGCTGCCAACAACAGAACATTGTGCTGCTCACCGACTCCTTGTCTGCTCTCCAGTCTCTCATGTCTGGGCCCACTGACCTCTCCACCACTACTCCATGAACGGCTAGGCACACGGTCTGTGCCGCAACAACCAGATTTTGCTCCAGTGGATTCCTGCGCATGTTGGTGTTGCCGGAAATGATAGTGCTGACAGGCTCTCAAAGGCAGGAGCAGGTCTTCCCCAGTTCCACATCTCCACTTCCTACATGGAAGCCAAGACTCTTCTGAAACGGAAATCTAAAACAGTTTGGAAGATACAGAACAACAATTACAACCCACAGGAAGACCAAATCAACAAACTGACAGAAGAAGCCAGATCACCATACTTCGTCTGCGCACTGGTCACTGTTGACTGAATAAAACACCTGAAGAAACTGGGACCCAGCGACACAGCCTAATGTGAGTGCGGGTCACAGGAGCAAACCCTTGAGCACGTTCTACTTGCATGCTCACACCTGGAGACAGCACGCCAGCACTACTGGCCAGAAGACACCAGCCTGCGCACCAAGCTCTGGCGACCTGCTGCCGAACTATAGAAGACTGCGGACTTCATGGCAGCCACCGACCCGAAGATATAACGGCCATGAAATCGAACGCAGAAGAAGAAGAAGCACAGGTTACTTGCTGTTTTGCCTGGAAGAGGACGACTGCTTCTTCTGTCCTCAGGTCCTCTCCCCACATCCTCCATTCCCCATCGCCCCCCCCCCCCCCCCCCCCCCCCCCAGACGACTGTCACAGTCGACGGACTTTTAAGATGATGATACTGTCACAAGGATTAATAGTTGAGAAAATGTAAATCCGGAAAGCAAAGCCAGGCGTCCGAGGAGCTGCGACCTTGTGGGTTCCAGGGAAAATTGGAGCAGTTCAGTGTCTTTTTTATTTTTAATTTGTTTTTGTTTTTTTACACAATTTGAAGCCACTGCATTCTAGGAAATGTGAAAAATAGCGCAACTGTACACATTTGTACTGACTTTGTGTTGTTGTTGTTGTCGTTGTCGTTGTTGTTGTTGTTGTTGTTGTTGTTGACAAAACAAGCATTACAAATAGAAATCATGGTCCCAGCAGATACAGTAACCGTCTCAATGAAGTTTTCGATGTGGACGAGAAAGTGACATGAAAAAAGCACCTTTAACCAATCCAGTCTCTGTTCTCTGAATATAAGATTGACATCTGCTGACACAATATATACATGTAGCATCTGCGTGATTCTTTTCACTATTGTGTTGACAGCCCTTTCATCGACAATCACCGAATAATAAAAAAAACTATGTTCGTCCTACAACCAACTTAAAAAGGAGGTCCATTGACGTCAAATAACACAAAGGTAGGAGTTGTTTACGAGATAAATCCGCATAAAACTGAGTAACAGCGGGCTTTTGAGATTAACTTCATTCTGACCCGAAGCGTCAGGCTTGCTCAGGGCTTCAGAACTTGACTTATATAGTGAACTCTTCTGCTTGCTCATTTAAAAAGTACAGCCTGCTGGTGAGTATATCTGGCGTGTGTGTGTGTGTGTCTGTGCTTTCCTGTGTGCCTGCGTGTACTGTTTTTGAGTGTATCGGTGTGCCTGTGTGCAAGCGTGTGTGTGTCTGTCCGACTGAATGTGTGAGAGTGTGTATAAATAAATGTGCCTCAGTCTTTACTATTACAGTTTCTTCTGATGAAAATTCAGAAGAATAAAGACAATCGGCGCTGCTTATACTTTATAGCAAGTTGTCTTTTTCTAACCGAATGACACTGTTTAATTGCGGTTTGTTTTGAGGTGAAACGACGGAGATAATTAACACACACATACACACACACACCCACACACAAAGACACACACAAAGACACACACACACACATACACACACACACACACACACACAAAGACACACACACACACACACCGTGGCACACAAGCACGCGCACACACACACACACACTTATACACTTACACACACACACACACACACACACGCTCGGAACATGTTCATGCATCATTCTATATTATGCAACATGTTTTTTTGGTTTTTTTTCTATTCAGGAGAATGCCTGGTGGGAAGACCTTTACGCTTGCAGCTTTGCTGTGTGCGATCTCTCATGTGCAACATGTGCTAGGTAAGTAGTAGCAGTAGCAGTATTAGTAGCGGTATATAGTAGCAGTTGTTTGGGGAAGGCCCCTAATATGCTGGACTGGCTCCTAATATGGACCACCTACATTTCTGACAAAATGACGTTGCTAGAACGCTCAAAACAAGTTTAATTCGCCACATTTACCCTATCTGGATAACTTGCACATGCAGTCGCAGAAACAACACAACAATTGGGCTGTATCACCTTTTTACACCTCTGTCAGTGTTCACTCTAAATTTGACGCTTAAAACTGACTAGTTTTGTTTCACCGACACAGCTGTTAACGCACACAATTTGCAATAAAAAGTAAATAAATAAATAACGAGACTAAATACGATGGGACATAAATAAATAAATGAATAAGGAGACTAAATACGATGGGACATAAATAAATAAATGAGTAAGGAGACTACATACGATGGGACATACATAAATAAATGAATAAGGAGACTAAAAGCGATGGGACACAAATAAATAAATGAATAAGGAGACTACATACGATAGGACATAAATAAATAAATGAATAAGGAGACTACATACGATGGGACATAAATAAATAAATGAATAAGGAGACTAAAAACGATGGGACATAAATAAATAAATGAATAAGGAGACTAAAAACGATGGGACATAAATAAATAAATGAATAAGGAGACTAAAAGCGATGGGACATAAATAAATAAATGAATAAGGAGACTACATACGATGGGACATAAATAAATAAATGAATAAGGAGACTAAAAACGATGGGACATAAATAAATAAATGAATAAGGAGACTAAAAACGATGGGACATAAATAAATAAATGAATAAGGAGACTAAAAACGATGGGACATAAATAAATAAATGAATAAGGAGACTAAAAACGATGGGACATAAATGAATAAATGAATAAGGAGACTAAAAACGATGGGACAGAAATAAATAAATGAATAAGGAGACTAAAAGCGATTGGACATAAATAAATAAATGAATAAGGAGACTACATACGATGGGACATAAATGAATAAATGAATAAGGAGACTAAAAACGATGGGATATAAATAAATAAATGAATAAGGAGACTAAAAACGATGGGACATAAATAAATAAATGAATAAGGAGACTAAAAACGATGGGACATAACCTTTTCTTGGCCAAGAAGCAACCTTCCATCTCAACCATTACAACCCCCTCCCGCCAATTATAAATAAACTCGGCATCAGGCTTTGATTCAACTGTTGGCGTGTGCAGGAACATCGTGCGATCCACAAGCTCTGAACGCCAGCCTTTCTGACAACGCGTGTTGCGGGGATACGGCCTACAACAACAGGACACAACTTTGTTGCGAAGGCGAGGTTCACTCCGCGAGAAGTGCGTACCACAAATGCTGCGGAACGCAAGTCTACAAGACCAACATACACACGTGCTGCGGAGGAACACTGCTGTCTAATACACGAAATGATCGTTGCTGTAACGGAACTCAATCTTACAACTACAAGAGGCAAAACTGCTGCAACGGTCAGATTCAAACAGGTGGAAGCAGGTACCGCTGCTGTGGAAGCCAAACCTACAAGTACGAGCGACAGAGCTGTTGCGACGACCAGATTGTCAAAGGTGGATCCAGCTACCGTTGCTGTGGGAACGAGACGTACAGGTATGACAAGTATACCTGCTGCAGTGGCCAAGTTGTGAGAGGAGGAAGGAAGCACACCTGCTGTGGGGACAAGGCCTACAAATACACGACGCACGACTGCTGCAACGGTACCATTCTACCTGGCGGAAATGACTACAGCTGCTGTGGAAACGAATCCTACAACTACATGACTCACGAGTGCTGCAACGGGCAGATTCTCAAAGGCGGAAGGACTTACGCGTGTTGCGGGAATCAGACCTATAACTACGAAACACACGAATGCTGCAACGACCAGATTCTGCCAGGTGGACAGGGCCATGGGTGTTGCGAAAACACGACCTACCACTACAGATCTCAAGGTTGCTGTGGAAATGCGACGAAAACGGTCTACAGCAAAACGACGCACACATGCTGCAACGGAAACCTGCTGTCAGGCGGCAAGTACCATCAGTGCTGCGGGTCTCAGCTGTACAACTCCAAAAATCGGATCTGCTGCGCCGGCAAGGTGAAGAAAGGCGGGCAGTACATGCGATGCTGCGGGGACAAGACCTACAACTACCGGAATCAGACCTGCTGCGGAACCAAAGTCAAGGAAGGTGGAATCTATCGACGTTGCTGTGGCAACAAGGTGTTCGACTACCGAACCCACAGCTGTTGTGCAGGTAAATTGGGACTGGGAGGGTCGGGCCATTACTGCTGTGGAACTGAACCCTATAAGTACGGACCTGAGGCCTGCTGCGGGTTACGTGTCTACACCAGGGCGACCAACACGTGCTGTGAGGCCAAGGTCAAGCCAGGGGGAGCGTACCATGGCTGCTGCGGCAAGAACTCTTACAACACCCGGACCCAAACTTGCTGCGGAGGAAAAGTGGTAGCAGGGGGAAGCGGTTACGGCTGCTGCGACAACCAAGTGTACAACTACAGGAAACACGGCTGTTGCAGAAGTCAAACCTACAACAGAACGACCGAATCCTGTTGCAAAAACAAAATAATACCTGGAGGAACGAACCACGGTTGCTGCGGAGCTCAGGCCTACAGTTACGCCACAGAGAGGTGTTGCTATGGCAACTTGGTGCCGGGAGGACCGAATCAACCGTGCTGTGGTAACAACCAGACGTACCCCGCCGACACACACACCTGCTGCGGAGGGCAGGTCAAACCGGGTGGATCGTACCACGCTTGCTGTGGCAACGAGCCTTACAACTACCGAACACACGCTTGCTGTGGAACGCAGGCCTACAGCAGGTCTTCACACACTTGCTGTTTGGGACAAGTCGTGACAGGCGGAACGAACCATACTTGCTGCGGGTCTCGGGCGTATAACTACCAGACCCATACCTGTTGCGAGAACGCAGTCCTCTCTGGGGGAGCCAACCACCGGTGTTGCGGAGCCCAGGCGTACAACGACAACACGCACAGTTGCTGTGACGGTCAAATCAAGCCGGGCGGAACGTACTATTTCTGCTGCGTAGCTCAGCCGTACGACTACCGAACGCACCGCTGCTGCAAGAATGAAAGCTACGACGAATCGACACACAGCTGCTGCCGCAACAAGGTCATACCCGGGGGCGAGAATCACGGCTGCTGCGGGTCTGGGTCCTACGATCGCGACGTCTACACGTGCTGTGATGGCAAAAGCCTCACGCCCAGCGGCCCCAACCATTCTTGCTGTCGGGAGCAGGCGTACAACTACGTGACCAGCACCTGCTGTTATGGCAAGGTCCAGTCTAAAAATGACACCTGCTCCTCTCCCTACTAGGCTGTGTACTGCGTCCGATTAATGGAAAGCAAGAGAAAACCAAACCAACAAATGCATCACTGCCATCAGTGGCCTTCTTCTCGTTCGTTCCTTTTAGACATCCACTCCTGTGGCCCGCGCGAAATCCGCCGTCTTTCTTTTGGGCCTCCAGGTCGCCGAACAGCTTCTCCTACAAAGAAGCATTGGGTGTTGTTTTTCCTCGAGTCCCTCTCAAAATGAAAAAAGCATGTTAGAAATAAACAAAATCTTAGTAAGATCTGTGAATGATTGCTTAACAAATTGTAGGATGAAGCCAATAAAACGGGAAGAAAGCTAATTGCATCTCGTCTTGTTCAAGAAAGAAGTGTCGGGTGTTTGGTGAATTTATATCTGTACGTCACTACGGGTATGCATGCATGTGTGTGTGTGTGTGTGAGACAGATAGACAGACAGAGACATAGAGAGACATAGTCAGAGAGAGAGAGAGAGAGAGAGAGAGAGAGAGAGAGAGAGAGAGAGAGAGAGAGAGAGACGCAGATAATTTATTCATTAGGCCATTGCCCCTTATGAAGGGGTGTGAACAAAAGGTTAACATTGCATATAATTGAACTCAAGAGGTGCAAACAAGGAACAAAATAATAATCGTACAACATTACAGATTAAAACATACATTACACGGCATTTAACTAAGAGGTTACAACTTCTCTTAATTTAAAGGCTTTATACAAATACAGGGACACATTTCTAACAACAGTTTCTTGAGGTGACGCTAAGAGCAAGCTGAGTCGAAAAAAGCTTGGGTTTTCATAATATTTAAATGGGATACATTGTTCTTTTATTTTTTAATTTGTTCAAATATGGGCAACACAAAACAAAATGGACTTCATCTTCTTGATTTTCTTTACAAAGCAGACACATCAAATCATCGGCATTTAAACAATTTTTTTTTATATCGGTAAGCATGCACAGCAAATTTTGAAATACTAAATCGAAACCTAATCATAATTAACTTTAGATGTCTATCCATATTCAATAGGGTTTAATATCATGTACAGTACAACATGTCAGATAAACAGCAAATCTAGCACTTTTTTGTATATGATAATTCTACTCTTGCCATCTGCAATCGACCAACCTTTCACAAAAAAACACGCAAAAAATCTTTTTCATTAACAACGCCCTGATTCAACCACACAAAACCAAAACCGTACTCATACAATTTACAACGGACACTTGAGGCCCAGTTCTTTTTGCCACTCTCATCCATTTTATACTACATTTGATATGATTTACGAGCTAGTCTGTGCGCCTCCATCTTTAACAATTTCAACCAGTAACCAATGCATCTTAAAATAGAATTCAAATATATCGGATATCTGTTTGTCTCACCATATGTATACACGATCGTTGGGTGTTCGCAGAGAGAGAGAGAGAGAGAGAGAGAGAGAGAGAGAGAGAGAGAGAGAGAGAGAGAGAGAGAGAGAGAGAGAGAGAAAGAGAGAAAGAGAGAGAAAGAATGAGAGAGAGAGAAAGGAAGAGAGAGAGACAGAGACAGAGAGAGACAGAGAGAGACAGACGGACAGAGACAGAGACAGAGACAGACTGAGAGAAAGACAGACAGACAGACAGACAGAGACAGAGAAAGACAGACACACACAGACGGTGAGAGAGAGAGAGAGAGACACACACACACGCGCGCACACAAGCACGCACGCACACGCTCGCACGCACGCGCTCACACGCACGCACGCACACACACAAACACACACACCTCAACCTAAACGCCGTGGTCAAATAGCCAGGATCTCAATCTAATAGGATCTAACAGGCACACTTCTTACCCCTCCTGCTAGTTTCTGGGAGTCTCGCCGTCCAAGCAGCCATAGATTCTTGTGATGAGGACAATGAGATCGTGTGGGTGAAAGTAAAAATCACAAGCGGAGAATTGTGTGGGAGAACGGAGCCTTTGATCATCACGTCGGCCTAAGAACTAAGAAGGTGCAATCAAGCTGTCTACCGGCATCTTAATGGAGCTTTTAAAGTGACACTTTCCCGCTCCCAACGTATTTCTGGTAGTGACGTCATAGGGCACCTACAAGTACTTTTATATTCTACTTTTGGGGCATTAAAAAGCGTGTTAGCAGTCTAGCGGTGACCTCACAGTCACCGACGTCAACTTTAATCTCTAATCCCTGTCGTGTAATATCCTCAGAAGTGACCTTAAAGTTGAACAATAAATGATATACCTTTATTATTGGACCATTTACTTGGTGTCATATTTCTTCAATAATGTAAATCTCGGAGAACTCTTGGGTTACACGCTTGGCCCCTTTTTAAGGAAGTTCATTTCTTCAGCAAACACAGAAAACATCTTAATTGTAACCGCCATATGGTGCCGGTAAATCCCTATCTCCAAGAATAAGAGGAAGAATGATCGTTAAATTACATTAACCACAGACTTTCAAAGGATTCGGCCGTTCACCAACAAATTCTTCATTAACTCAAGTGATATACCCTTGATGTATTATGAGTTATTTCTAATATGCTGACTTTTAGCAAATGATAACAGACATGTCGAGAAAAACGATATCAAGCATGAGCCTTTAGGCTTTATAAATAAAATAAAAAAATTATAAATAAAGTTTATTTAGTACCGTTTATTTCGACCAAAAGAAATTTCGAAGCGACCCCGCGAAATAGACAGAACAGCCGCAATGGGAACTTGAGCGCCTCTACCTGATTATGCCTGTCAGTCAAAGCAATCACGTGACCTGGATCAGCCAATCACTCACCTTACGTGATGAATATAAACAGGCGAAATGCGTTCACACAACAATTTCACAAGATAAACCATGTTGAACATGCGTTTCGGTTGCTTCGGTTTTTCTTGTTGAACAGAGAGGGATAGATTTAGAACCGACTCCAGACGGATGGGAAATGACGTAAAGATACATTTGACGTAAAGCGAGTGACGCAATTTCGCTTGATTTTTCGAACTTTGACAATTTAGTTTTCAAGTGAGCGGGTCGGCATTGCACACTCAGAGGGTGGGTGGTGCCTTGCTGTTCCGAAAAGCACCCACCGACAAAACTCACATTTTGGTAATTTTTTTTTTTTTTTTTTTTTCTTTTTTTTTTTTTTTTTTTTTTCTTTTTTTTTTTTTTTTTTTTTTTTTTTTTTTTTAGATAAAGAGAGTATTATCTGACAGCATTTGAAGTGTCATTCTTTAGAATAAATCACGCTGATATTGTTGATTTAAATAGACGGGCGCTGTGGCGGGGTGGTAAGACGTCGGCCTCTTAATCGGAAGGTCGAGGGTTCGAATCCCGGCCGCTGTCGCCTGGTGGGTTAAGTGTGGAGATTTTTCCGATCTCCCAGGTCAACTTATGTGCAGATCTGCTAGTGGCTTATCCCCCTTCGTGTGTACACGCAAGCACAAGACCAAGTGCGCACGGAAAAGATCCTGTAATCCATGTCAGAGTTCGGTGGGTTATAGAAACACGAAAATACCCAGCATGCTTCCTCCGAAAGCGGCGTATGGCTGCCTAAATGGCGGGGTAAAAACGGTCATACACGTAAAATTCCACTCGTGCAAAAACACGAGTGTACGTGGGAGTCTAAGCCCATGAACGAAGAAGAAGAAGAAGAAGAAGTTGATTTAAATGTTTACTTTGTGTTGTATATTTTTAGCGTGATAAACAAAAAGGGTCCCTGCCTGAACGTTATCACATTTAGAGGATCACCTAGAATCCGTCCTGATTGGTCAAAAAGCCATATGGGGCACTGAATTGGTAATAAATCGAGATAACCTCATGGCTTGCTTTGTGATATCAGATTTACACGAACTTTTTTGTTTTCAATATTGAAATGCGATCAAAAGTTAGCTTTTCATTATTTGAAAAAGCAACATGTGTAAACCTGTGTGGCCAGCAATGTAATATTCTGTTAAGGCCAAAAAAAAAGGTGTGGTTAAGGTAACATAGCCCCAAAAAATAGGGTAGGAAGGTACGCAATCACTTTTTTTTTTAGACTTTTTTTTTTCTAATGTGTACAAATTAAACCTACTTGACAGGGAAATAAGTGTGGGACTCGAGCGCTTTCGCTTTCATTGCGTTTTCTGCACTGTTTTTTTTTTTTTTTTTTTGACAATTGTAATAAAAAGTTATAGGGTCGGTCCCTAAAAATAGGGTAGGTCGGGTTACCGTAACCACACCTATTTTTTTTTTTAGGCCTAATCATACATTCTGTACATGCGTGCCTTCTGCCTTAAACTTCCCGGCGTCGATTAGTCTAAATTGAAGACGCATCTTCTTGAACCTCGATCTCTTCAAAGCCTCGTGAAATCTCTGACGTAAAAGGCAATAATACGCCACAATACGAATTGTAGCGTCACGTGTAAGTTCTCACACTTTTTTTCTCAGAAGAAACAGCAAGTGCAAAAATGTTTAGATACTAAAGTTTGTCTAACTTTATCCTTGTATGAGAAGTGAACAAACACATGTCGCTTCTTTCCGGAATAAGACCCATTTCTGGTTTTTACACTACTCGAAATGCCACTCAAACCACAGGAGCTTGACTCAAACTTGCTGAGCACTGTAACACTTATTTTAAGGTATTTCGGTTGATGTGCTGACATTATAACCCTTTATTTTTCTCTGTCTCTCTCTGTTTCTCTCTCTCTCTAGTTCTGTGTGTGTGTGTGTGTGTGTGTGTCTTTCTCTCACTCTCTCTCTCTCTGAGACTACTTGTAAAAGCGGTGAGCCTTTCGGAGAGTGGTTATCGAGCCGCCCGTGCTTTGAATGGGAGGTCTATACACACCATCTTATATGATGATATTTAGGTGTAGCGGGAAGGGCTAATTCAGATGATGGTAATGAAATCAACGTGACAGACGTCGTGGAATTACAGGACTTGATAGCCCGCGGGCCACGGTAGGTATAGCCGTCGCCGGTAATAAGAGGTTTACTATGGTCGCCGGCTGTGTTGTGTGCACTAGCCAGACAGCGTGAGACCTCATGTGCTTAATTTTATGCTTTGCCGTTTCTTTAAAATAGACATCTCGGGTGTTTGAGTTGCAGAGTGTTAAAGTCTCCCATTCCCAGGAAATAAAACTACAAGAGGTATTTCAACTACTGTGCTTAGTGAGTGATCGCATCGCGGATTTTTGAAAACTCTATGTGGAGTAGGGCCTACATAAACGCAATTTTTTCTTCCTTCGGTCCTTCCAGGTTTTCAAGTCTTTCTCTTTCTGTTTTTTTTTATTGAACAATTAAACAAACAAAACAACAAAACAAGGGCAAAACAAAATAAACATCTTTGTGACAAAAAGCAAATGTAAAACTATTACCAAACAAACAAAAACAAATTAAGAAAGCGCGCAGAAATAGTTTTTCCGTTCTAGTAAGCCATTCTGGAACTGAAGCGATTGCGGTGTAAGAAAAGTTCAAAACAAAAAGCGTTCTGTCAAGCAGACGGCAGACCAGGAAATTGAAGCCCTTGCCTGACTGGTCACATCACTGCGGCCGATTGAGGAAACCTTTAACCGTAAAAAACAAAACCTAGTACAGCCACACTGAATGCAAGTGGGGAGGGGGGGGGGGGGGGTACCTAACCGCCACCTGTGGCTAAGGACTTTAGGGGGTCCTTTGAGTTGAAGAAATTATGGTGTTGACATGTTACGCCGGTTTTCATACCCAGCACCTTGTCATGTCTGGTTTTTGTACATGGGTTCTACTGCTGAGTACGAAATCCGGCCAAACAAGGTCCTGGTTACAAAGACTTGCGTACAACATTGACAATGCAGATAGGTTGTGTTTTGTTTAAGTTCTCAGATTGGAACTAGAAGACTGCCTCAAGTTCTTCAACCGTTACAAGCATCAAAATACTGCTGTTTAGAAACCTTGATTATGCATGTATAATTTTAAAACATTTAAAAAAAACTACGTATTTTATTCATCGTGCAAACAAAGGAATGAAGGAAGAAAAGAAGGAACGTAGGAAGGAGTGAAAGAAGGATGGAATGAAGTAAGGTTTTGATTGGCTCGTTTAAGCCACATTTGGTGAGCAGTGAATATATTCTTTCTGGTTCCTTACCAGTAAAGAAGCGAGAAAAGAAGGAAAATTAAGGCAGGTAGGATAAAAGGAAGTAAGGAAGGAAGAGAGGAAGGAAGAAAGGAAGGAGGTAAAGAAGGAAAAAAGGAAGGAAGAAAGGAAGGAAGGAAAGAAGAAAGGAACGAAGAATAGAAGGAAGAAAGGAAGGAAGGAAGGAAGGAAGGAAGGAAGGAAGGAAGGAAGGAAGGAAGGAAGGAAGGAAGGAAGGAAGGAAGGAAGGAAGGGAGCAAGACAGGAAGAAGGAATTAAAGGAACAAACATACCAGACAAGCCGTCCCTGTTGCTTCAGTTAAATGAAAATACACTGTCTTATACATGTATTATATTTACATGTACCTAGTCAAATCTCACTTGTTTTTCTCGTTTTAAAGTTATTGTATTTAAATGAAACCAAATAATTGACGTTGATCAACAAATACGGATGGGTTCAGATGATAGAAAACTATCATTGAATGTGATAGTGCACAACTCACATGTTATTACCTTTTTCTCGCGGAGGAATTTCTTCGTTACAAAACCTTTAACCGCCCCCCCTCCACATTAACAAATCTGGATTTGTTCAGGTGACAGGGAAACATCACCGCATGTATTAGTGCACAACTCACTTGTTATTACCTTTTTTCGCCCTCCGCCCCCCATTCCCCCGCCCTCCGCCCCCGCCCTCCATTCCCCCGCCCTCCGCCCTCCGCCCCCCATTCCCCCGCCCTCCGCCCCCGCCCTCCGCCCCCCATTCCTCCGCCCCCTCCCACATACGGAGCGCCATTACTTTCGCCGCGTCCATTTCGGGCTTTGTAGCCGCAAAGTCTTTGACGACCGCCATTGTAAACCTTTCCTGTACGATTTCTCCTCTTCGGATCTCCACGCTAATCTGCTGCATTTTGTGCCGATCGAAAATCAATAGAGATTCCTGCGATCATTTCACCAGAGTAGTAGCTTCTACTCTTCTCAGACATTTGGCTGCAGTCTTCCTCTGCCCTGCCCCTTCCTTTCTCTCACCCTCCCGCTACAAGAACCTTCTCTTCCTCTGTTAGTTACCATCTCAGACTTGCAAGACGTTTCTTCCGCATGTGCATTTCTACCAAATTATCAATCTCCGTTTAGAGAGCTTTAGACGGGAACATGTCCGATTTTACATGAAAAACAACAACAAAAACGGCTGTATTTTCTGTCGTTTTGTTCGAGTTCATGACGATACAAATGATTGTTCAGGTAACAGACAGAGGAACGAATATATTTTTGTGCTGATTTCATATGATAATGTAGAAAACATGTTCTCGGTGCCTTATAAACAATTCAATTCTTGACAGACAGACAGACAGACAGACAAAGACAGAGCGACAAAGTCCAACCCAAATGTCATGGTCAAAAAGCCGGTGTCTTGGCGTAATATGATCTAGCAGGCACACACTTCTTATCCTTACTTATTTTCTTAGATTCTCGACTTTCAATCAATTCATCATAGATAGCTCAAACACAACTAAAGTATCGTGGAATAAGTCAAATGACCATGCTGTCCTAATGGATCAAAGAAGATACTGCTAGTTTTGTCATTAAATGCATCACCAGTTTTGTTATTAAATGTATAATCACTTTAGGAATTAAATGTATCGTCAGTGTTGTAATTAGGTAGCAGGTCCCGACAACGTTTCTACAACAGCTACACTGAAAAACTGTGCTAATGTGCTTGCCCCTTTACGTATATTTTCAAGAATTCTATCCAGCAGTCCAAAGTTTCCACCTGTTTAAAGTTGTCCACCACGATCTCCATTCCAAAAACAAGCACGGTGTCATCCTTAAACGACCATAATACCTGTTGATTTGATCTCCGTCGTTATGAACATTGTTTGAACGATTTGTCTTGAAACATCTGGGCGCAGTAACTGACAGTCTCCTTGATCCCCCTCAGTTGGCCAACCGCTCTATCAAATCTGTTGATGATGCTGTGGTCTTGGGTCTGCGCTATTTCCTTCAGCACATCAAATCTGCAACACCGTATGCCTGTATTCTTTTCGTTGATTTTAGTCCTACCTTTAACACAACAGTACCACATCAACTGTTTGATAAACTCAGAACGTTACAAGTGCTGGTGCAGATAGGTAATTTGGTTTTAAACTTTCTGAATTTATGTGTGTAATATCTAGTTCTTCAAAACTAGGGCTTTTCTGCTCCTGTTACTTTTACTCCAAAGCTATCGCCTGATTACAAAACGTCTCGAGCTATGAGAAAGTTTGCTGACGGGGAAAGTCCCTTTAAAAAAATGCACACGCATTTGTCTGTTGATTTGCAGACCTCCTCATGACTCGCAGTTTATGTGTTTTCGGTTCAACTTTCCTGTAATTTCATCATAAAATGGCTTGAGAGAGTGATTTTAGAACAGTTTGCTGACAGGGAAAGTCTCTTGAAGAATGTGCTTACACACTTTCTACATTTATTTGCAAACCTTCCTCAGATCAGCAATGTATGTGTTTTGGGTTCATCTTTTTGAAGTGCACCACAACAAATCTGTTCAGGCTTTTACATGGGATAAGAAATTTCTTTCGTTCGGACACATACACAAATCAGGAGTACGGCTTGTTCCTGCGCAGAGTGGCTGAAGTAATTTTGTATATTTAATTGGAATCTGCGTTAGGTACAAATAATCCCTACCAGAGATTGTTGCGTACACAGCGTACACAGTACACAGTGCAATGTACGGCCTCTGTCCCCACCATGCGCAGTGTCTTTTATCCACTGTCATGACGGATCTATGTTTTACAAAATAGTTTACATGGAGAGGAAGGTATCTTTAAGAAGCTCCACACACAATCTATATATTTGCAGACCTTAGTTCGATCCGCAATTTATGTTGTTTTTACTTTGTTTTTGTTGCAGTTTTTAAACCCGGCTAAGCAAAAATTAACTTAAGTTCGCATTACTGCCGCCTACGCTTGTTTATTCTAATGCTAAATACTTTTGTAAATGACCACACTTCCAACGCATGCAAAAGGCGCGCCAAAAAATGCAAAGAATTGTAAAAAGACTGAATGTGGTATAAATGAAATAGGAATAGGAAAAAAGCACTCGGTCGCTCACAAGGACACACAGACAAACAGACACACAGACACACAGACAATAAACACGGTCAGCAGGCTGAGGCACAGACAGACATTTGCATAGATAAAGGGAAGGACGAAGGGACAGACAAGCAGACAGATGTGCAAGCAGGCAGACAGGCAGTCAGGCACCTAGCCAGACAACCAACCAGTCTATCAATCCCTCCGTCTGTCCATTCATCCATCTATCCATCCATATTCATCCATCAATCCGTCCGTCAATCCGTCCCTCAACCCACCCACCTATCCATCCATTAACCCACCTACCCATCCAGATACCAACCAATTTAACCATTCCATCGGTCCGTCCGTCAATCAATCCATCCATCCATCCATCCATTCATATATCCAGTCTTGGTTGTCTCTGAAGACATGTTCACGAAGCTCATTTTGATGTAAACATTCACGATATAATTATCAGCATAAGAACGCAGGAAAACTGATGAGTTAAGCAAAAATACTTCAAAGAATTGAAATCAAATAAACGGGGTTGAATGCAGGGCAAGGAAGCGGGGGAAAGGGGGACGTATGGGGTTGGGGGTGGGGGGCAGGTGAAATCGAGACACAGACAGACGGATGGACAGACAGACAGACAGACATACAGACAGACGCACACACGCGCGCAAACAGACAGACGCACCGACACAAAGACGGAGATAAGCAGACACAGGCACGGTCACAGACAGACACACACACAGACACACACATACACACACATACACATACACAGAGACACAGACACACACACACACAGACACACACATACACACAGACACTCAGACACACACACACACACACACACACACACACACACACACACACACACACACACACACTCTCTCTCTCTCTCTCTTTCTCTTTCCCGCTCTCTCTCTCTCTTTTGTTTAAACAAACTTAAAACAGAAATGATTTCTCATTGTTGAGCTGGTCACGAAGCGACGGTCAGGTCGAAATAGGCCTAAAAGGGGGATGGATTCAAATTGCATTATTCAATAAAAGCTGACAATGCCTTTTTTTCTCAATGCTGTCTTCTTTTCATCTCATTGTACACATTCAACGAAATAAAAGACTTAAAACTGACGAATCAGCGCTTTGTTTTTCTTCCTATCGTGCTGATGGCAGCAGCGTTTTAAATATTTTACTCTATGTTTCATCATCAGCTGTATTTCAAGAAAATTGCAGTGTTTATACCGTAAATAGGCGCATACAATTGTCTGATATTGCCCTGGGCATATTTTGATATGCTATATTGTACTTGACGTGTACCAAAAAGAAATAAAAACGTGTAAAAAAAATAAAAAAATAAAAAAAATATTGTACTTGAGGAAGAGTAGCAGGAGTAGAAAATAATGTCTTCGCCCTTCACACCTTTTTATGGATCGTGATGGTTCAGATGGGCTCGCAGATTCTACATTGGTTGAGGACTTCCACAGCCTAAGAATCATGAGAATGTGAATCATGTACTTGAATGGTTCCTGACGACTCACACTGGCTGTCAGACTCATCTGACCCCAGGTTGATTCAAACCTCGGAGGCCTGGGGCTGAGGCACAAAACTGACAGTTTTTTCCCGCCTCACTTATTTTTTGTTATCTTTCCGTGGCATCTCATGGAATCCGAGTGAGACTTTTTTTTCCATCTTACTTCTTTTCTTCATCCTTCCGCGTCATCGCAGTTACACGGACAGCCGGTGGCGGTGACATTATTCTTCTTTTTTTACATTTAGTCAAGTTTTGACTCAATGTTTTAACAT
Source organism: Littorina saxatilis (assembly GCF_037325665.1). Lineage (NCBI taxonomy): Eukaryota > Metazoa > Mollusca > Gastropoda > Littorinimorpha > Littorinidae > Littorina > Littorina saxatilis. Next base: position 26,424,381 of record NC_090256.1, read on the forward strand.
CGAGGGGGGAATCGAGACGAGGGTCGTGGTGTATGTGTGTGTGTCTGTCTGTCTGTCTGTCTGTGTGTGTGTGTAGAGCGATTCAGACTAAACTACTGGACCGATCTTTATGAAATTTGACATGAGAGTTCCTGGGTATGATATCCTCAGACGTTTTTTTCATTTTTTTGATAAATGTCTTTGATGACGTCATATCCGGCTTTTCGTGAAAGTTGAGGCGGCACTGTCACGCTCTCATTTTTCAACCAAATTGGTTGAAATTTTGGTCAAGTAATTTCCGACGAAGCCCAAACTTCGGTATTGCATTTCAGCTTGGTGGCTTAAAAATTAATTAATGACTTTGGTCTTTAAAAATCTGAAAATTGTAAAAAAAAATATTTTTTTATAAAACGATCCAAATTTACATTCATCTTATTTTCCATCATTTTCAGATTCCCAAAAACATATAAATATGTTATATTTGGATTAAAAACAAGCTCTGAAAATTAAAAATATAAAAATTATGATCAAAATTAAATTTTCGAAATCAATTTAAAAACACTTTCATCTTATTCCTTGTCGGTTCCTGATTCCAAAAACATATAGATATGATATGTTTGGATTGAAAACACGCTCAGAAAGTTAAAACGAAGAGAGGTACAGAAAAGCGTGCTATCCTTCTCAGCGCAACTACTACCCCGCTCTTCTTGTCAATTTCACTGCCTTTGCCATGAGCGGTGGACTGACGATGCTACGAGTATACGGTCTTGCTGCGTTGCATTGCTTTCAGTTTCATTCTGTGAGTTCGACAGCTACTTGACTAAATGTTGTATTTTCGCCTTACGCGACTTGTTTTACATTTAGTCAAGTTTTGACTAAATGTTTTAACATTGAGGGGGAATCGAGACGAGGGTCGTGGTGTATGTGTGTGTGTGTGTGTGTGTGTGTGTGTGTGTGTGTGTGTGTGTGTGTGTGTGTGTGTGTGTGTGTGTGTGTGTGTGTGTGTGTGTGTGTGTGTGTGTCTGTCTGTCTGTCTGTGCGTGTGTGTGTGTAGAGAGATTCAGACTAAACTACTGGACCGACTTTTATGAAATTTGACATGAGAGTTCCTGGGTATGATATCCCCAGACATTTTTTTCTTTTTTTCGATAAATGTCTTTTATGACGTCATATCCGGCTTTTTGTAAAAGTTGAGGCGGCACTGTCACACCTTCATTTTTCAATCAAATTGATTGAAATTTTGGCCAAGCAATCTTCGACGAAGGCCGGACTTCGGTATTGCATTTCAGCTTGGTGGCTTAAAAATTAATTAATGACTTTGGTCATTAAAAATCTGAAAATTGTAATTAAATTTTTTTTTTTATAAAACGATCCAAAATTACTTTTATTTTATTCTTTATCATGTTCTGATTCCAAAAACATATAGATATGTTATATTCGGATTAAAAACAAGCTCTGAAAATTAAAAATATAAAAATTATGATTAAAATTAAATTTCCGAAATCGTTTTAAAAACAATTTCATCTTATACCTTGTCGGTTCCTGATTCCAAAAACATATAGATATGATATGTTTGGATTAAAAACACGCTCAGAAAGTTCAAACGAAGAGAGGTACAGTAAAGCGTGCTATGCAGCGCAGCGCAACCGCTACAGCGCTGAACAGGCTCGTCACTTTCACTGCCTTTTGCACTAGCGGCGGACTACGGTCATTGTGAAAAAATGCAGTGCGTTCAGTTTCATTCTGTGAGTTCCACAGCTTGACTAAATGTAGTAATTTCGCCTTACGCGACTTGTTAATCATTCCGAGAGATTTTTGATCTTACTTTATTTTTAAAATCCTTCCGCTTCATCATACGACCTGCGTGCACTCGTTGCCATCAGCTGATCACTTGCACCGTTGATACTCAGTTCCGACAGGCTCATCATTGCTATTCACACCCAAGGCAGTAGTAGAAAGACAGAAAAAAAATACCGCGTGAAGCGATATCAAAACATTGAGTTAATATATCGGCCTGTAACCAAAACAACACTTAAAACCAGTCATCGAGACTACATGTAGTACGGCTTGGCTAGCCAAAACCGAGTTCCCGAGAGGGATTGCGCTCGTCTCGGCGTAGAATGCAAGCGTAGTACCTAATAATAATATTATGCACACACCGATTTTCTTTAATTTTGAGTATATTTTTTCAGTTAACATGATTACCAGCTATTGTGTTTTCAGCGTAGCAATAGGGCCCGATATTTAGACGAGACAAGTATAATGCCGACGAGTCGAAGACGAGTCGCATTATACTTGTTCGAGTCTAAATATCGGACCCTATTGCTACGATGAAAACACAATAGTGTTTATATAGCTATTCTGACATTAAATTCTGTGTTAAAATCATGTTTTTGTCAGCAACAAGTAGCAGAATGGTCCATGTCGCTGATTGCAGACGACGGTTCCCTTTCCGCATGAAGCCACGGAAATAACCGAACATTGAAAATTCCACGGACATGTACTACGGAGAAAACTCGAGATAACCGGATGTTTAGCATTACGTCAATATGCTAGGAATCATATGACGTCATGACGTATCATGCTTACCTACGTATATTGTATGTTCGAAAGTCTGACTTCTGTTGGGAATTCGCGTGGTGAAGACCTGTAGATGATAAGAGAACAAGGATTGTCTCAGAAGAAACGACTAAATGTTTCAGACCGGTAACTTCATTTCAACATTGCACTATACAATGGACGTTCTATGTGACAGGAGAGTTTGACCCCCCGCGGGTTAGGGGGAGTCCCATATTGGTTGGGACTAGAAAAAATTTACCCGATGCTAACCAGCAGGTCGTAAGAGGCGACTAACGGTTCTGTTTCTTCTTTTCTTTTGTCTTATTTCTGCCTTACCAGTCCTTTCACCTATATTTCCTTCCAAGAAAACTCTCCCTACTATTCCCTGCAGTTTTCCAATTCTTTTCTTGTTGTCTTATTTCTACCTGACTGGATCCATCACCTTTATTTCACTTACCAAAAGTCTTCTTTTCCACATCCTTATTTCTCTGCACCCCGCATGTTGTATGAGGCGACTAACGGATTCTGTTTCTCCTTTTACCCTTGTTGAGTGGTTCTTGTATAGAATATAGTCAATGTTTGTAAAGATTTTAGTCAAGCAGTATGTAAGAAATGTTTAGTCCTTTGTACTGGAAACTTGCATTCTCCCAGTAAGGTCATATATTGTACTACGTTGCAAGCCCCTGGAGCAATTTTTTGATTAGTGCTTTTGTGAACAAGAAACACTTAACAAGTGGCTCTATCCCATCTCCCCCCCCCTTTCCCTTATCCCATCTCCCCCCTTTCCCTCGTCGCGATATAACCTTCGTGGTTGAAAACGACGTTAAACACCAAATAAAGAAAAGGAGAGTTTGCTGATTTTGTGTTAAACATTGGAGAGATCGTCTGCTAGAATCAGAGATAGGTCGCTTCAGATTGCAGCTTCTGGAAATTTGCAAGGTTTGTTGCCTGTTAAAGAACTGGATTTTACACGTAATGTATGTCATGTACAGTAAGCAACAACAAAAACACACACAAAGCAAATGGCATCGTCTGTCGACTAGTCACAGAAACAAACCTGGCGAGGTATGCGTGTACTTTATACACGTGGAAGAAACCGGAACCATGCGTCTTTGTTATCGACAATATGCTTTTGGATATTGAGTAAAATGGCCGACTTCCGCCGCATTATGCTTTGATGATCGGAAGAGACCATCCAATCACAGCCCCCGAATTCCCCCACGTGTTCATCAGAATAGCTATATATATTTATTTATTCCCCCCTCTGCTTCTTTACCTCTGTAAACTTGTAGGGGTAGTTATTTTTCGATAATGACCCAGCAACCAAACAAATAACGACCCAGCAACAGCCTGAATCCTCGATAGTGCAATGGGTTGAGAAGTTGTTCTGTTTCGGTACTACTTTTTGCGACTGAAAAGTTCCGAACGCTCTAACGTACGAAGTATACATATCTGGAGCAAACAATACAAACATACCGCATTTAAATTAACAACTACAGGCATGAACACATGAATCTTCATATAAAATCCATGAGTTCGGTTGTTTTCTGAATCTAGATTTGCCGTGCTCAAACGTTCATCACAAGCAATTTCCCGCAAGGCAAGTAACTCATACTTTGTCTAGCGACAAGAGTAGTTCCCCTTCTTTTCACTCAGTTTCTTCGACAACAGACTGCAATCCGACGGTCAGTTTTCAACAATATTTCATTTAATAAACAGATCACACGCAACCAAATGCACACATCTCATCAATTTAAACAACATAAAGCGGTTTCATACACTATTTTCCCCAGAAAACTGAACTTCATACAGTTTTTAACGTTGGAACACGGGTGCAAAAGTTCGTCTGCTAGTCCCATTTGACGAAAGAACATTATCCTAAGCGATACCAAAACATATACAGAACACACAATATCTGCCTTTGCCGCCACAGCAGAATAACAGCATATCTGTGTACTTGATTTTAGTCCAAAATAGGAAAACTGATTTGCACGGAACTATACAACCGCGCATTAATCGATCGCCTGCGCAGGTTGACTGGTTGAGTGAATAGGATTCGATCAAACTTTCGCAAAAAAACTCCTCTTTTCTTTGAATAACTGAAGAAAGGAGGAATAAAGAGGTCAAGCTCGCATTTTTCATGATCCGCTAACTTCGACCATTATTTATAATAATCACTGAGACTCGGCATGTAACCTCTACATATTTTCGGATTCAAGAGAAGACTAGGAATACAATGCAATTATTTTAAAATCTGTTTGTGAAAATCCGATTTTATGAAAACTGTAATGAGCAAACTAATTAATTGATTTTTAAGCTTCCTAACAGAAATGCAATCCGATAGTCCGGACTGAGTCAAAGATTGCTTGACCAAAATTTTAATTAATTAGATTGAAAAATGAGGGCGTGAGAGTGCCGCCTTAAGTGTATCTAAAAGCCGGATATGACGTCATCAAAGACATTTATCAAAACAAAAATGAATCTAAAACCCCATCTTGGGGTATCACTTGGAAGAATTTGAAAATAAAGTTTCATAAAAAGATCGATCCTCTAGTTTTCTCAAAATCGCTCTACACATGCACATAGACACACATACACCACCACCCTCGTCTCGATTCCCAGTCTATGTTAAAACATTCAGTCAAAACTTGACTAAATGTGAAGAAGAAGAAAAATAAAAGTCGCGTAAGGCGAAATTACAACATGTAGTCAATCTGTCGAACCCACCGAATAAAACTGAACGCACTCCGTCAATCCACGCGGCAAGGAAGTCGCTCATTTTTTCCGTGCAACACGAAGTGAAACTGACATGCAAGAATAGCGAAATAGCGTACTGCGGTAAGCAGGGAAGCGCGCTTTTCTGTATTCTTTTTAACTTTCTGAGCTTGTTTCGAATACAACATATTATATTTATGTTTTTGGAATCAGGAAATGATAAGGAATAAGATGAAATCATTTTTTGATCGATTTCTTAAATAATAATCGAAGTACTAATTAACCTATTTTCGTTAATTGTGATCACATTTTAAGAGTAAACATGACATATGTATATATTTTTAGATTCAAAATTTGATGAAGAATACGATGCAATCAATTTTAAATCTGTTTGCGAAAAATCGATTTTAATGACAACTTTAATGAGCAAACTCATTAATTAACTTTTAAGCCTCCAAGCTGAAATGCAATACCAGAGTCCGGGCTTCGTCGAAGATTACTTGACCAAAATTTAAACCAAATTGGTTGAAAAATGAGAGCGTGACAGTGCCGCCTCAACTTTCACAAAAAGCCGGATATGACGTCATCAAAGATATTTATCCAAAAACTGACCAAAAAAACCGTCTGGAGATATAATACTAGGGAACTCTCATGTTAAGTTTCATGAAGATCGGTCCAGTAGTTTCTCAGAATCGCGTTATACACACACACACACACACACACACACACACACACACACACATACACCTCGTCTCGATTTCCCCCTCTACGTTAAAACATTTAGTGAAAACTTGACTAAATGTAAAAAGGTGGCGTCATTTAACCTGTTTCAAGACTTGAATGAAACTATGAAACAGGACTGTCTACTGATTCCCTGTCTACGTCACTCATTTCGTCATATAATCATTCATTCGTTTGCGGCATCGTAGCAGGCGGTAGAAACCTTCATCAAGATACGTTGTCGTAACTTATTGTTTGTCTGTGCACTTAAAAGACCGTTAGCTCGATATATTTGTGAATGTAACGTATTTTTGTCAATAACAAACGTTCCAACAACTTACATTTCTTGTTTTTTGATTATGAAACACGACGCCAACTATTCAGTTTAGGACAGTGAAGCGGGGTGAACTAGACGGTCCTCAGAAGTCACCTGCACTTGTTGAATACTTGGAAGCGTTAGAAGAAGATCATTGCTATAAAATCTAAAATGGTGCTTCATGTCCCACGGGTACTTTGCCTATTAGGCACTAGATTATTGCTGTGACCAACTCCCGATGATATTCCTCGGACCAAATTGGCACGTGGCAAATTGGTCATAAGACATTAAAGGCACAGTAAGCCTCCCGTAAACCATCACAGATACTGTCAGACTTTTACACACAGTACAAACACCCTTCCATTTGAACGCTCACCGAACGGGAACATCCTGGCTGCTTTTCGTCGAGAGTGAGACATTTTCAAAGAATTTATTTTTGTGGACCGTCTGATCTACAATCAGGCGCCTCGTTTTGGCGCTAGAACTAACCTTTAAAATCTAAATAATAAATTGACAGCTTGTAACACAAACATTCTTAAATCATAAAATATATATTTTTCCATCAAGACAAGATCAGTACAATT